>NC_034409.1:88729563-89045983 GCF_002078875.1 Numida meleagris
AGGAGGGCTGTGAAGATTATCAGAGGGCTGGAGCACCTCTCCAGTGAAGGAAGGTTGATGGAATTGGGCTTGTTTGGCTTGGAGAAGAGAAGGTTCCTTGGAGACCTCATTGCAATCTTTCAATACTTGAGCTTACAGCCAGGTTGGGGACTGACTTTTTTTGCAGGTAGATATTGATAGGCAAGGGGAACTGGATTTAAACTAAAAGAGGGGAGGTTTAGGCTAGATGTTAGGAAGAAATTCTTTGTTCAGAGGGTGGTGAGGCACTGAGACAGGCTGCCCAGACAAGTTGTGGATGCCTCATTCCTGGAAGTGTTCAAGGCCAGGCTTGATGGTTTCCTGGGCAGTCTGATCTAGTGGTTGGCCACCTTGCCCACAGCAAGGGGGTTGGAACTAGGTGATCTTTGAGGTCCCTTCCAACCTGTGCCATTCTGTGATTCTATGATACATGATTTGACATTAGCAGCAGTTCACTTTATACTATATATACTTAGTATGCTATAGTATACTATGATTACTTGCTCTTGCTGTGCTGAAAGTAGTAGAGTAGTGATGATTGCATGCAGAATTTCTAATAGTACTGGAAACAAACAGTTTTTCTTGAGGTTTTGTAAAATATGCATATAAATGCATACAATCCTATTCATATATTTATTCAACTGTGTATAGAACAAACATGTTTTAAAGTTGTTGCCTGACTTACTTTTTTCTTTAAAGCTTGCACTGCACATTTCTCAAGTGGCTTTGATGCGGTTTTCCCCTCTTCATCAGACTTGTGTGACAACTCTCCTGACTGCACTGCAGAATGAATGTGGGGCTGTGTATTGGGATGGTGACACAGGAGATGATCACAGTTTAGGTCCCCAGGCTCTTGTGCAGTAGGTGCAAATGGGCAGTGTGAGCAGTAAGGGTACCAGAGCAGGAAACAAGGACAGGGTTTGTATGTCTCACTCATGAATTTTTGTACATCTGTGATCTGTGTGCAGATTAATTTCCCTATATGAAAGGCAATCTTCCAGTGATAACTGTCCAGTCATAACTGAATGATCAGTTAAACCTTATACTGGACTTGCTCATGCCAAAACAGCTATTATTAATTAGTATTAAGAAATTCCAAAAAGTTTATTTGTCAGAAGTCAACAGATGGGTGTGCCAATGTTTAAATAGAATGGGAGTAGCAGGAAGACAGGTTGGAGGCTCTGGTGTGGCTAAAGGTGAAGGTGATAGGCACTAACTCTGAATTTTTGTCCATTTATCCTCATTGTGATGGGATTTGCCCTTAAGATGTACATTGCCTACTAGAGACTAAAAGAAACGGTACCTCTTAGTATTTGGGTAATAGGAACTCTTCTTGACTCCTTCACATTCTCTTTCTTCTGGGAATCACTAGGCAAAGCTTGAGCTCATCCATCTAAGGATAATTTGACTTGGAAGATGTTCATTGCACTTCACACGTGATTGACTTCAACTGTTTCAACAGTCCAAATACTTCGAATGTTGGTGGGTTTTGCTTGAGTGGAAACCACAGCCTGCTGTATTTAAAGTCTGTGGATGTTCAGTATTGGTTGCTGCTATCCTACTACAGCTGTAGGAAGCTTTCCTCCAGCTGGAGAAGTGTGATGGGGTTGTCTTGTGGCTGAGAATGTTCTCTTTATTATTTAGCTTTCCTCAACTGCATATACTTAAAAAATTACATCTCAATAAGCGCTGACGAGATGTGCTGTGACAAGTACACTGAAGAAAGTATAAAACTATAATTATTCATTACAAAAAAAACTTTAATAAAAAGTTGCTGATACTGCCTTGGGTTAGGCATTGAATTTGGGCACCTGCAATGAGTGCTGCGGAAGAGAAATGCGTTTTGAGGAAGCTGTGTGATTTGTAATCTTGGCCACTAATCAGGCAAATGAAGACTTTGTGTGCTGCACCATTATGTAGTAACTGTTCAGGATTTTTATGAAAATATACTGTAGTGATGTAACAGTTACAGCGTAATAAGGGTTTGTTATATTTGTCTTTGTGGAGATAGTGTTCCTAGAATTTTTATTCATCATTGACTTCTGTGGTGATGCTTTGAGTAGTTAAAATAAAGATAAGCTGAGAAAAAGTTGGAGACCAAAGATGAGTGCAAGTTTCCAAGCTTTCACCCTACGGTAAGCCGTGGATTTTCTTTTAACATAACTATTACAAATTTT
Organism: Numida meleagris; assembly: GCF_002078875.1. NCBI lineage: Eukaryota > Metazoa > Chordata > Aves > Galliformes > Numididae > Numida > Numida meleagris. The sequence goes on from NC_034409.1 coordinate 88,731,759, forward strand.
ACTTAAATCTACGTAAACTTAAGACTTATAGTACACATAGAATTCTGCCTCAAATTCTCATAAAACTAAATTAATTTCTAGAATAAGAATTTTTCTCATGTTGCTGAGCACAATTACTTAAAATTTTTAAGAAAGAGGTAAAACATTTTAGAGTACTATTATTATGTAGATCATGTACCTGTGAGAACTCAGGAAGCTGAGCTCTGGAATCTGAAGATAGTCACTCATATTTCCTCTGAAGCAGGCTGTTAATGAGTAAAATGTTTACAAATAAACCGTAAAGCACATTCTGAAATTGAACTGTTCCCATTGAGGTTAGTCATCATTTTATTCAGTCAGTTATTAAAGCATTTATACTGAGAAATGTAACTTCAAAAGGAATCAATGAGGGGTTTCCTCTTGCGTGATTTAGCCAGGGAGTCACGTGTGAGAGTGAAGTAACGGCACACAAAAATTTCTGATGGAAAGTTGGTATAAACTTGCATGCCTTAAGTCATAAAAAGCAAATACAGTTCAAGTGAGATGAGACTGGCTTTAGCTGACTAACTTATTCTCTTCTTCCTGAAGTATAAGTTTGAAAATAATATGAAAGGTGCTTGTTTCATACACAACTATTGATGTAGACTGTCAATTCATTCTACGTCAAAGGCTAATTTAGTTTTCAAAGGCATTTAGTATTTAAAAGATTCTCAGAAATCACAGCTCCTGAAATTTGTCGAGTTAGAGGCATCATTTGAGCCAAAGCAGTCAGGAGGCTACTCACAGACTTAAGCTCTTGCTAAATTAAGTTAAAATAGTAAACAAATCTAAAACATGAACAAAAACTCTGGTTTATTTTTTCTAATTACTGTTTTTATTCTTGATCTGCTTTATAGAATATTCTGCTTGCTATCTGTACTGCATCCCGTATCTGCGTACTCTGGCCAAGTATGATTGTGCTATTACTGATACTTCTGGTATGCACTGTTAGTCTTAGCTTTCCAACATCAATCTTGCTGGTGTTTATGTAAATATTTTAAAGCTTATGTATATCTCAAATCCTCATGTTTATCCCAGCTCTTGTCTTGCATAATTTAAATGCATTCAAATCTCATTTAGGTATTCAAAAGACGCATGCAAGATACTTTGTACATTTCTGTGCAGTGTCATAAATTTTCTTCTGGGGATAGGGGTTGACTTGAAGACAGAAAATTCCTAAAGCTCACTCATTGCAGTTTTATTTTGATACTGAAAAAGTGAAGTGTAGCTGAGTAGTTGATTTGCTAGGAAATGCCTTGGAGATTCTGGTGACAAGTTTCTTTGTATATACCTTAAAGATCTTTCTCCTTATAAGCAAGTCACTGGCAAAAAGTTTCCTAAAGTATTTCTATGGACTAATTGAATTGCTTCCAAAGATAAATGAAGCAAAATAAATAGTCTACATATTGTCTAAGGTGCTTTGAGGCAGGAAGATTACATCTGATTGAGTGCATTCATCTGCAATCTTCCCCCTTATTATTTGTGCTTTCCTCTTTGTGGTATTGTTGTTTGTTAGTCTTTCTACTACTCACACCTTACTTTTCACTTGTTTTTATCTAAAAATTTTAAGATTTTAATGTTTTATACTGATAATAGTGTGCCAAGGGCTTCAGTTTGTGAATAGAAAATAGTTATCTGTTGCTTGAGGAGCATGCAAGTTGATATTTTTCTGGAGACTAAAATTTTTTTCTTGATTCTTTGACTTACAAAAATGAGAAGATTGATCTGTTATACTGGTAGTTTTGTGGGTTGATTTTTTTGTTCGTTTATTTGTTTTTTAATTATGTTGTGGGTTAAACAATCCACAAGTTCTCATGTTTTGACATCTAGGTGGTATGCTCATGTGCTGAATGTTGAATTCCAATTGTGACAGAGGTCTGTAGAGTTTTAAGGGATCTTTGGCGTTTCAAGTGCTTGCAGCAAGGATTTGGAAAAAATAGTCTAGAGAAACTGAAGTTCATTCTTATTGGTTTCCAAATATTACCTTTTCCCCACAGGTTTATGCAAAGTTCATAAGCTGTTACAATATGGATTGTAATTAATGCTCTTACAGCTGGTAGCTCGTATCAGTTTTTTAAACCATGACTTGAATTCATGTACCTTGACATTATTTTGGTGGCTGCAACAAATGACAGCTCTCCTTTGCCTTCAGAGCCAGCCCAGCCTGCTGCTGCCACAGCCCCTATAGTCCCTTTTAGAGGGGAGATGCCTCCCAGGTGTCCCATCTCTCTGACCTCCTTCTTTCAAGCACTGGCTGCTGTTTGCTACTCCCATTGCTTCCTCTCCAGCAGCTCCGGGGGAATTGGTGTCACTGGTGATGTCCTGGTTGTTACTCAACATTTAGCTGTCACGTGTGCGGCTCATATAATTTAAGAGGCAATACAAAGGGTTTGTTTTTGTGCTTAAAGGATATCTAAGGAGTTAAATTAACAAAGATTTACTGTCTGAATCTCAACACTAACAGTGTATGGTAGTGTTTTAATTCACATGCTGGAAGTTCTTTTCTTGAAGACTGTTTTTTTTTCTTAATTTTATTTTTAGCAATTCCATCAAATTACAGGAGAATATCCTGCAGCATCTTGCATTGGCAAGAGGTGGGCAACCTGATGATGATGGTCTTTTAAGCACTAATGCCGGTGAATAATCCCTCTTGCCTGTCAAGTAAATATCTCAGCGAAGGAAGGTGGTCCTGGGGAACCAGCTTACTCCAGTAAGCTTGTGTTCTTCTAGGCATGTGCCTACTAAAGGTAGAATAAATTATGTAAAGCTGGCCTCATACCTACTAGCAAAACATCTAACAGAGCCAAGGACTGCACTTGAAATGTGTCTCTTTAAAGAAGCATTGCTTCAAAGGGATAATGATCAAAGCATGAATAAATTCCCAAAGGACATGGAAATCTATGCGTAGAGAGATTATACTCCAAATGCTAACAATGAATGTTCAGTTATTTGGTATCTGGTTATTGTATAATAATAGTTATGTATGTGAGATGTCTTAATTCTGCTGTGACAGCTTGACTGTATTCCCAGATGATAAATATTTCAAAGCTTATCTTACATATATTCATAAACAAAATGAAAGTGTTAATTCTAATTAAAATGATGCACAGTCCAGTAGCAGCCCTAATAAAGTCCCTGTGGAACAATAAATTTAATAGCAATATTTCATTTCTGCAGAGTCAAAATATGGATTTCAATTTTAGTATGAACTGGAAAAACTGAATAGTCAGGACTGGAAATGATTTTTCACATTTTTCTAAAATGCTTTGAGTATGTACAGTATTTCGAACAGTAGTGTCTGTGTATTGGCAGTTAATGTAAGAAACTGGGAAGACAACCAGTTTCTTAAAATGCAGTATTAATTGCAAAAATGTTGTTGTTGACTCCCTGGGATATCAGACTTCAATAATAGTTGTCCAAGTATATTTGATTTTTCTAAATCAAAATAGGCGTTCCGCCACATTTAAAAGAAAACATAAAAGAAGTTGCACAATTGTACCAAGTCAGGAGGCAGTGAAGACAGTGAGGAGAGACCTGGGGAAATGCCCAGAGATTTGTTTGGCCAGTAGTGTTTCAAATGTCAGTAAAGGGAAATCTGAATGTAGGAGAATATGTACGCTTCATTTTCAAAATCAAAATAGGGATTCTTCTATGGTAAATTAATAATGTATTTGATTACCTCTGCTTGTACTTCATTTTGCCCACTTACAATGCATAGTTTATCTTGGTTGTTTTAAATTATATGCGCTATTGCTGTAATTAACAGGTTGTGAAAAACCATGGTAGTAAGAGAAATTCTGTGTTGTGAAGGACTGAATCTGTGAAATTTTTTTAATTCTCTATAATTCTGGATTCTTTTCTAAGGATGAGATCTGGATTGATCAAAACATTTTGGCTCTCTTCCTTGTATTCTTCATTTTACAATGCCTTCCTTAAGTATTATGAATTATACTGATGATGATGTAAAAAAAAAAAAAAAGATTGTGGAAAACAGAAAAATAAAACAACAGAAAAAAACATAAGCAGGGACAGGAGTGGAAAAAGAAGGCTGTTTAAATCCTTGATAGTGGTGTTACAGAATATGGTAAATAATAGTGGTGAATGTGGAATGGAATGATGGGATGAGGTAGAAGTCATGTTATTTGATTGTGACTTAAGATGATCCAAGAAATGCTTTGAAAGGCAATCTTGGACAGTGAAAATGTTTTCTCTTGCCTACTCTATATGGTAATGGCTGGTAACCACTGAACCCTTAAAGGTTTCTATGGTACATAATTATAATGCGAAAATGAATTGTTGGTATGTTAACAACTTTAATCTGATAGCAGGATCAAGCATTGTAGTTCTTCAAAATAACACTTGACCTAGGTCTGCAAATAGGTTACTTTGATGTGCTTATTATTCTGCTCTGTGGATTTTGAGGGATTGTTCAGAAATTTCAGCAGTAAACTGAAAACAATACCAATTCCATCTTCCGGAGTGTTTTTGGAATGAAAACAATGAGCAATCATTATAAGGTAGAGACAGTTAAGAGTGTGTTTTAGCTGATGAAAGTAGGGAAATCCAGTGTGACACCATGACTGAAATTAATAGACAGTAGACACCATCAAACTGTCAGATTAGTTTGCTATGGCGCATGAATGTACCAAGACACGTATATTCAAGAATGAAACCAGATACTGACATGCGTGCTATTTTTAATAAACCTGTTGGGTTTTTTTTTAGAATTCTGTTTGCACAGAATGAGAGTTGTGTGGCTGAATCCTTTCTGCTGATCAGGCTAGCTAGCTGACTTCTTTTTGTTGTTGGATCCAGGGGGTGGTTGGAATGTTATTTAAGTATTGTGAGAGACTTTTAGTTTTGTGGTTTCAAAAGGAAAATAGTGGACAATTTTCATTAGGCCACACAATACATGTGTGCAAATACACTCAGAAAAAATCTAGTCATTAACTTTATCAATGTTGAAATAGTTGTATAGACTTAGATTAGAGAGGGGCACAAACGTACAGGGATGAGCAAGTAGATTCATAATTACTGTTAGCGTGATTTAATGTTTGTGCAGCAGTTCTTTGTACAGTTAATGTGGATTTTTGTTTTAAATGAGCAGAGTAGGAAGGAAAATTGTAGGGAAAATGTATTCTAACAGATGAGGTTCATTTGTACTAGTAAGCTGATAATTATATGTAAATGCATAGCCTTAACATTTTTAAATTTAGCATTACTCTGCAATGCGTTAAAATTCAAAAAGTAGTAGCATGAAGTACTGTGGATAGAGAAACTTTGCAGAAACAGAATTCTGCAAAAGAAACAGCTGGCCTCACTGTCACCTCTTTATTGGTTCTGTAGTGTTCAAGCTAGTTCTGCAAATGTCTCGATGACCTGAAGTGTGTGCTGGTGTATTCCATCACAGGCATTACTGGTTAACATAGCTGCTCCCCAGTGGCTGAGACTGTAAAATAACTAATACTGAAATCTACATGCCATTATTTTACTGTAGCTAGAAACTACTGCATTGTAAACATACAAAAACAGTCTTCTGATCAGGAAGAAGGATTTTATCAACAGTGTCAAAGCTGTGATTCAAAATGTGTTTGAAGTTGTTTCCTTTTTGTTTTTTACTTAACTCCCTACTTTGTAGAACTAAAAATATGATTTTTAAGGCATAGCAAACAGTGACAAACTACTGGATATTTACAGTTAGAAAAGGAATTATATATAACAACAAAAAGGATTTTCTTTCAAGGGAAGCCTGTGAAACTGTTTTCCATGTTCCTGATTTATGGACTTTCCTAATCCTTTGGAATAAATTAGGTAAACATGAAAGAAATGAAGGTGCAGCAGCTCTAAAGCAACCTATTGATTTTTGACTAAATCACTGTCTGTGGTAATACCTGCATACAAAAAAAAACCCCACAGTGTAGTTGCTAGAGCAATGTTAACTGTTACTTGTTTGGACCACGTTGTCTTTACCTAAATGCCAATAGCATCAGCAGAACAATTTAACCTGAAAATCAGCTTGATCGAGGATAAAAGCACAGTAAATCTTCTCTGTTACTTTGGGAATGAGTCGCAGTAATATTGAAGATATTCATGTAGTGTTTACTCTGGCTTCGACTTTGAGAATTTTAGTTCTACTTTTCCTTATATATTCTTGAAGATCTTGTAGGTATTCTGCTTTACCTTTCTGAAGAATGCTTTCTGGGTTGTTGTTGTTTGTTTCATATGATTTTAATTTAAGAAGAATAGAACAGAGATGAAAAAGATTGTCCTTAAGGAACGAATAAATGGTTCCAGTAGCTGTAATTACTGAGAAAGCTGTACAATAAAACTATGTAATAATGTAATCATAGAATTAGCTAGGTTGGAAAAGACCTACAAGATCACCTAGTCCAACCATCCACCTACCACCACCAACCCCACTAAACCATGTCTCTCAACACAACATCTAAACATTTCTTGAACACCTCCAGGGACGGTGACTCAACCACCTCCCTGGGCAGCCCGTTCCAGCGCCTGACCACTCTTTCAGAAAAGTAGTATTTCCTAATGTCCAGCCTAAATCTCCCCTGGCGCAACTTCAAGCCATTCCCCCTCGTCCTGTCACTAGTTACAAGAGAGAAGAGGCTGACCCCCAGCTCACTACAACCTCTCTTCAGGTAGATATAGAGAGTGATAAGGTCCCCCTGAGCCTCCTCTTCTCCAGACTGAACAATCCCAGCTCCCTCAGCCGCTCCTCATAAGGCCTGTGCTCCAGACCCCTCACCAGCTTTGTCGCCCTCCTCTGAACATGCTCCAGGGCCTCAATGTCTTTTTTGCAGTGAGGGGCCCAAAACTGGACACAGTACTCGAGGTGGGGCCTCACTAGGGCTGAGTACAGAGGGAGAATGACTTCCCTACTCCTACTGGCAACACTAAATAATAATATAATAATAGCTCCCTTTCTCAAAAGCAGCTTGCAACTGAGAGAAATCCATGACCTCAATTCCTCTATGAACAACTAGATGTGGCAGGGACCCTGAAAAAGGGATAACTTGAGAGAGAGAAATCTTTAAGTATTATTCTTCTGCATTATGCTTCCATCCTGGTGATGGATGGAGAACTCAATGGATCTTAAACAAAAATTCAATACAATGTGCAGTTCACTGAGCATGTTTAATGTAATGCAACTTAGTGGTATTATTTTGATCTTTACCATCTTTGTCAAGTTACCTTGTTTCATACCCTGTCATAGCCTTCATACCAAAGTCTTCAACCAAGTAATAAAATTGTTTGATCATTGCTACATTTCTCAAAGTATTTGTTGTTGTTTCTGAAATGTTACCTTACTGATGTGCACTGAGCTTTAGGGAACATGCATTGTGCATCTAAACTCGGTTCTGCAGCAGGGAGAAGGGAGGAAATACTGTTTTCACATGTGTGAAAGATGTTAGATGCATTTGAAAACCATTCTTGCTTCTCTGTACGATTACAGCAAGCACTTTCATATTAGTGGCTATTTATGAGGCTTTGTTAGCTTTATTGTTTTTACGGTCACAAACTTTTAAAGCAGTTTGGATCAGGTTTTAAAGTAATGTTAATGTTTATAGCCACCTTGTCAGAAATGCACAATATTGCAGTGTGGGAGAGGCTGGTCTCTGCTGATTTGCTGTGTGGTTAATGGAGACAGTTTGGTTCCACCGGCCAGCGGTTCAGAGCAGGAATTGAACGTAATGCTCTGTGACTCAGCTGATGTCTGCACTGACTAAAAAAAGGTGATTCTCAAGGCAAACCTTCTGAGGCTGAACTTTGTGTTAGTCTGTGTTGTTTTAGGGGTTATATAATGTAATTACTAGTATGCTGAAATAAAAAAAAGGGAGTGAATGTATTGTATTTATTAGCACTGTCCCTAAGATAGTTCACTCTTCTTTCACACTTGGCATTTAAATATTGTCAAGATGTTACATTTGAAAACATAATACTTCCCTCAGGAAAGTGTTGTGGCAGAACTTGCCCTAGTCAGTATTCATAATACATCTGCCAAGGAATGTTTATCTCTCTTCTCCCTCAGGTTGCGATGCTTCTCTTCTGAGGGGATGTCTGCTGGTCAGTGTATTTCTCATTCTTTCAGAACAAGCATTTGCATATCAAAGGCCTGATATGAATAAACATACTTTATACTTCCATCTGTCATTCTCTTCCTACTGAGGCACAAAATAAGAACAGCATAGCAAGCAAGAGGTTTATTTTTCATCCTTTAATTCTATACCATTTTGCTTTGAATTATGAAGGATGTGTAGATGGTTTTCTCTAGCTGTTTCTTTGTATTAAGGTCTTTTGACTGAAGCTACCCTAAAAATAAAATCACTGCTGTTCAAAGAAGTGGTTCTTCTGAACAAGAGAGCACCTTCCTTTCTCATTACTTATCTCCATATTTTGTAGTATTTAAAGGAACAAAACCAACAATTTGAATGTCCTCAGTCTTCATTAATAAAACTCAACTACTATATATTTTTAAATTCCTGCATATTTGATACTTTTTAAACAATGGGCATAACTTCTTGATATCTACCAAATGATAATCAGTTTTGTTTTTATCTCTTTATTTTTTTTTGCAGTAGTTCACAGTACAATATTTTCTTCTTATTTCAAGGAATGAGTTGTCCTGTAAACTGTTTTTAAGCATGTATGACTGCAAGCAGAAATTGATTTACCATTAGTCTTGGTGTGTGTTCATGTTTATTTTTGAAACTCATTCAGAGAACAGAAATGACAACAGGTATGCAATCCACCTCTATGCCCGTCATAAACAACTCAGATCCCTAAATTTCACCACCAGTGATGTGAGTAATGTATAGATCTTCCATTATGGACTTGCTTGCTTTTGAATAAATTTGAGTAAGCTTAATCAAAAAGCCCCTTGCTGGTGATTCATGGACAGAAATAACAATATTGTCTTTCTCATGAATTTTATCGACTTTTATAGATTTATATTATTTGAAGCTAGCGGTCAGATCACTATGGAGAAAACATAAGAAGGGTGCTGAGTTCACGTGGAGGTTTTAGACAGACTTTCTTCCAAGCAGATAAGGGATCTGAGACTGCAAAACACAACTCCAGTAGTCAGGAGAAAAAAGTTATTCCCAGCATCCCAGTCTCTTTGTGTTTTTTTTTCTTGTCACACAGTTTAAACAGGCAATGCCCTGGTGCTAGGAGGATCCCACTGAGCTGAGCAGCAGCCCCATGAGGATTGCAGTAAAACAATTGTTCCTCTAGGTATTAACAACTTCTGTGGGTGGTCTCTACAGGCTCAGCAGGAAAAAAAGTACTGGATGTCTGCCTTCTCCCATTTCAGCATCTGTTTCCATGGAAGCAACATTTGTCCTCTTCAGCTTGTGATACAGTTTCCAGGATGAAAATATGGATTCATTGCGAGTTTCTGCTCTCTTTTCCCTTTTCATTATTTCTGAAGCTTTGCTGTTTCTGTGTTGGCAAGAGCTCATTGTGTTGTGACCAAACAGAAGATCAGCTGTGCTTTCTTTAGATTTAGTTTCAAACCACTATAAAAATTTGCTACCAAATACTTAAATCACCTTTGATAGAGAGGATGAGCTCTCAAACTCTTTGGAACAGGGCTCTCATGGATTTTCACTTGTATTTGTACTGCACTGAACTCAGCAGGGTGACTAATCTCAGCTGGGTTCTGTGGGCAGTATTTTAAAGCAATAAACTTCTAAGATATCTTCTCAGCAGCTAAGAACGCTAGACACAGTCATAAACCTCACTCTGCTGTCTTTAAAGTCATTCCTTTGACAAAGGTTAGTGGGGAAGAAAAATTATCAACAAAATGTCATCAACTCTTATGTCCAGTCTACGAAAACAGCAAGAAACCCACACAGAAAAGGACAACAAATACTCTGTTACAGATCTGTGAAGGGTAATGGAGTTCAACTTTCCCCCTTAATAAAGATTTCATAGGTTAAATTAAGGCCACAAGAAACACTGTGTGACTGCATAGCCTCAGTCATTGGACAGGTGTAGCTGAACTAAATTCTCTAGTGCCATATGGGATGGGATGCAATCCAGCAGACTTCGTTATATCAGCTTTTTAATTCTAGAACAAAAATAAGTCACTAGTGTGGTAAGAGCATCTATGTACTATAAGACGTTTTGTTACTTTCCTTCATTATTTAATTTGATGCTTTTTCTACCCACACCAGTGGCAATACTGAAATAATCAGGGGAATGTGTGCAATTTCTGACACTAACTTTCTCTGTCAGGGATTGGTTTGTAGACCTGTCTTCTCAGGGGCCTGTGGAGTTCGTGGTAAGAGTTTGAAATAGAGCAGATTGTGAGGGAAAGATCTCAGAGTGGCTTCCTGTAATTCTTAAGAGTAAAACTTGTTCCATAATCAAACTTATTAATTCTGGATACCGGAAACTGTGCATTGCTTTAAAGGTGCATGAGTAATTAATATCAAAATTGCTTTGTATATATGTAGCTTTATAAATTAGGGCAGTAGTATAAAATGGCTTCTGGTTCTTACTAGAACTTGATAGAAGTTTTGAAGTATCAACTGATGGTGTCAGCATGATCTCAAGCATGAAAAGAAGGCAGGTAGAGATACGCTTCCTACAAACCACGACTTATACATCATAATAACTTATTAATATTCAGGAACTGTGAATTCCAGTGACCTACACTGAAGGTGACTATGTATTGGGTGATTTATGACCCAAGTTTTGATCTGCAAGGGAAGTTTCCGAAGAAGCAGGAGATACAAAAATAAATAAAAAATAAAAGGCCATTTGGGACACTGACGTTGTGTGAATATTCAAGTTGAGTGAAAAAATAAATCAAAGACCCTGTGTTTTTACCATGACAAATGGGTGTAGTAGCCTTTTGACAGAAGGTGGAGAAGAAAGCTTGGCTCACTCAGAGCAGTTGCCCTTTTCAGGGATACCTTGTGCATGTGTTGTTTTTGTTTCTTGAGCTGCTTACTTTTCACCTTGGAAGCCGTAAGTGATGGTTTCTGTGAAACAGGAAATATGACAAATCCTGCTTTCCAATTAATGCTAAGAAGAAGAATGAGCAAATCGATCCCAATGCCCAGCCATCTGCTTTTCCTTTGTAGTGTTAATTATTTTTCTCCAGTGGGATTTATGATGTAAAAAGTAGCGTTATAAGGATTCTACCTGTGACTTCATGGTAAGAATATATGCGTGTATCATCAGTATATTTAAAATGTATATATTTTAGCAACATTTGAATAAACAATTCAAATTCAATTAAGCAGTTATTTTGAATTCTGAACTGCATATTCAAACGTAACAATGAAAAGTTTGGTTGTTGTTTTTTTAAAAAGACCACCTGGGTAAAACAGAAGAGATTTTAAATAGGAAATGCTTTGGAAGGTCTAAAAATAAACATATCTATATTCCAGTTCCATGCAATTTCAAATAGTTTTCAATCTACTGAAATAAAACCGGCATTTAAGACTTGATACATTTTTTCACAAACCAGTTTAACATTTGGAAGAGTACAGATTAATGTAGAAAGCAGGTGTCCATTTCTCCTAAATTTCAAAAATTATTATGATCAGAAAATAGAGGGACTGAAAAGCAATAATGCAAAGTTGGACAGAAATGTCTAACCTGGGCTTTTATTCTCTGTTTTGCTGCAGGTGGCAGCAAAGCCAAGAAACATTATGCAAACAGAGACGTTGTCTCAAGTATCAATATTCTTTACTTCATTACTACTGGTGAAAAACTGGTTTTAAGTGCTAGCTCACTAATATTTATTTGTCTCTGCCATAAAATAATTTCAAAATTATGAAAAATATAAAAAAACCACATTTCAATAACATCTAATACATATAAATAGATTCTGATAAGATTGACTGTATATGTAAAATATGGTCTCCGAGTCAGAATGATGGGTTATATTTTGTTTATTTGTTAAACTTTAAGTGAATCTTATCAAATGCCTTTTGGTCATGGAAAATTCAAAATATTTTTTCAATTCCATGTGGATTGGATTGAAATGTGTTTCTAACATTAGGATGCAAGGTAAGATTTTGCAAAAGCATTTCTGTACACACGTCTATTTCAGAAGGGTACCCCACTGGGACTCTAACAAGACTGGAATCTTAATTAAAAGAATTGCATATATTTTTATGTTAAAATGTCTTTATCAGCCTTACCACCTCTATGACATTGAAATAGTACTGTAGCAATAAGTACAAAGGGTCTGTCTGAATTACCGTAACACTGAAACAGTTCAAACTGATCTTAACCATTGTAGTTGAATTTACTTGAACGTAAATTGTTAGCCCAGAGGTTAATGGAGGCAGATCATACAACATCTCCAGGAATCTAGGACTTTACAAGGTCAACACTGTTGTGAAATTGGGCTTGAAAAGAAGGAACCTAAGCTGCTTGAATTTGTTTGACACTGCAACTGCCCAGAAGTGAGAAGGCTTTCTGCTGAGAGTACATCAATTACAATATTGATTTAGCCAGTAGCTGAAGGAAAAGAGGATTGAGAATTTCTAACTTAACAAGAGGTTTGTTTGAGAAGAAAGACACAGTGCAAACTGTTCGCTATTGGAATTTCACTATTATCACTTGTGTAGTATGGTGGATGAATGAGAACAAAAGTTGAGAAGTCAGATGGTTTCTGTCTTCAGGAGTAAAATAGTGATACTGTTGAGAGATGTATGAAGTCTAAGAAAATAGATGGTTAAGAATTAATACCCCTTGCCATATTTTGTTTTTCTGTTATTTATGTTAATCAAGTGCTCTAGTGATAGAACAGAAACCTGGTTTTCGAGGTGCTCTGTAACAGTTGCCAAGAAAAGTAGGCAAGATGCTTGCATAAAAATACAATTAGCTTGAGTACAAACACACAATCAAATGCAAGAAAACAATAGTATATTCTTGGGCAATGAAGTCTATGGTCTTACCTGAGAATTAGCTTTAAAAAAAAAAAAAATTGCAGGCTTTATAGAAAATAAGTGTAATGGAGCTTCTCACTGGGAATAATGAAAAAACTTTTCATATATATACTGAAAGGAGGGAAGCACAAAAGCTCCCAAGTGGGAAGGTGACAGGTTCATAATGAGGGTAGGCATCTGAAGCTGACCAGAGATGGCAGACTTGGCAGTAAGCTAAGTATGCGTGGGTGGGCCAGACACATGGAGACAAGGTGCTTACCCTTGATGTTATAATGGAGGTTCATAAGGAGGGGAAGAGAAGGAAAAAAGATGGGATGCAGATTCAGAGTGATCTTTGCGGCAGTATTCTGAACAATCGTGAGCAGAGTAAACTGCTTGCTAAGGCAAAAGAAAAAGAGTTGCAGTAGTTCGATCTTAATAAATGAACACGATTGAGTGGATGTCTTGAGGAAATAATAGGAAAACGCAAGTAAGTTTGTTTGAAAAATCAAAGTTTGTTTGAAAAGAAATACTGGCCTTAAGGACTACCTATCAATAAATTCTTCTCCCAAACATCCTAAAAATTGTGATTGTTTACTACTAATTAATAAGATTAAGTAGCAAGCAGAAAGCTTGAATGTAGTGAATACAAATAGGAGCTTCCATAAAGAAGAGGGGCTTGCAGCCCTACATTGTGTATAATGAAATAGGTATATTTAAAATTTGTCCGAATATAGTTCCAAAGGAGGATGAATTTTCCTTCTTTGCTTGCTCTTCCCTCTTTATCTTGCTATTTATTTTAATGCATATCACTGTTTAGTATTTTATCTTATTTAGAGGCATATTAAGGGGCATTTTGATGCTCAGAGAGTATGTTAAAAAACATTTCCCGTTCACAGATAGATTATGCATGTATGCGCTCCCACATACTGAGCTTACTTTTTTTTTCCCAGAATGACTTTTATGTGATGTAGAAATGAATATCTCCACAGATGGGCCATTCTTGTTCTTCTAGTATCTGAAAATAATTATCGTAGCAATTAGACATAGAGATTGTTCTGTTTCCCATGTGATATGGTGCAATTTAGATTCATCAAGTAGGAACAGACATGATTCTGAGTCCAAGGCATGAGGTTTTGGGTGTTCGTGGTTGTTTGTTGGTTGTCTTTCTATATATCTTCCAAATGTTTGTGAAACTTTTGCCAAAGAATTTGTTGTTTAATGCTCTCAAAACGTATGCTTGTAGTCCTTAATACTTTCCAAATAACTCTAGCTTGTTGTTTTGTCTTAAGCCTGTTCATTGTAACAAATGTCTAGCAAAATTTAGAAGTATTTTAGAGTATTTAGAGATATAGATAAAATTTTAGCGGCATTTTTAACAATATTTAAAGGTATTTTAAAGTTTTTGTAGTGCCTGGTATTTTGGCTAATTCCCCTTTATCTTGTCACTTTCTGTCTACCTAAAGCTTCTAATCATTTTCATACACATTTAAATTAAGGCTGAGGGGAAAATCTTCTCAATTAGTCTAGTAGAAATTACTGTAATTTAGAATAACTTTTTATTATGTGTGTACCTAGGAGGGTTAATTTCATTCCCCCCCAAAAAATTTTTAACTTTTCCGGAGTGATAGAACAGTTCTACGTGATTCTCATTTGGATTGGGAGCACAACGGTCAAAAATGTTACTTAAAAATAATGATCTAACAACAAGAAAATACCATTTTCTATTTCAGTTTTACTGTGTAACACCTGACCTTTTATTGGGGATGATACATTCTTCCAGGATTTAATTTGCAGACTTTTAGGGATCTGATTAGGATTTGCAGTCTGCTTCTATCTGCATGTATTAAGAAAGTTTTGTTACTGGTTTTATTGGTTCATTTTAAATCTCAATATGAGAGTTTTTCCTGGAATGCTCTATTTTGTGGTGGAGTTTCCTTTTATGACCTTGGGCATTAATTTTTCATCTCACCCCTATGCAGCAGTGATCTGTGCAGCAGTGAATTTATTCAATATATTCTTAGGCTGGATAACCCTTCTGCAATGCTTCCTGGGTGCCTAGTTTATGTATTACTGAAATCCAGTGAGATCAGTGCTCTCATGATTGGCATTAGCGATGCTGGGAGCTAAAAGAGCACACACAGCTTCCTTACAGAGGATTTCTGTGTGCTGTCCTTCATTTTTCTCAGAGCAATCTGTAATGACGTAAACCTAATCCCTAGAGAGAACACTGGTGAACTGTCTAAGAGAGTTTGTACAGCTCTACTTACCTTACATTTACAGTCTAACTGTAACTGATGCTACTGAATGTGGACTATCCTAGTCAAGAACACTTATTTTATAAAACAGTATTAGAAGTCTTGGCAAAAGTACAAAGATTAGTGTGTGAAGACAGTGATACTGTACGTAAGTCTAAGCATTTTGTACTGTCAGCAATCATCCGGTACCTTCCGTTCTTAAATCATTATATAGAGACATTCCTGATGATTTTTGTGGAAATGGAATAAGTCTGCTTAATACAGAAAGCTTTAATTAATTGGAGCCAGCACAGGTGTGGTTCAGATGGCACCGTTCTTTGGTTTTATGACAATACTTGTTAAATTGCAACCTTTGGTCCTCCTGAGCTTACCTAAACTATCGGTACTGTCCGTAGTACTAACCCAAAGGACTCAAGGCATAAATACTGGCACTGGGCTCCTGGCACTTCCTGCTTTTTTTCCACTGGCTATCAAAGCAAATGCAGTGCATCATCCAAGTATTCTTCAGTATCCCAAACGAGGGCACAGCTGCTGCTCCACTTTGCATTTCTTCAGTAGAGCCAGAAATAGGCTAACAGAGCCTGCCAAAATTTTCCTTTGGTCTGTGCATCCGCAAAGGCATCTTTGGTCACTCGACTAGTACATATTTTGGCATACATAAGGCAATATGGTGAAATCAGAGAGTAAACTAAGGAGATACTTAGTTACTGGTTTGAATTCATAGGATCAGAAAGAGTGGACAGAAATATTCTTGGTGTTGGGAACGCGTACATACTGCAGATTATTCCTTTGATAATTTTGAAAATTATATTCAATTCTAATTGATTTCAGCCTGGTTGTAGCAATCCAGCTACATGCAGTTTTCTTTGTTGAGCTGTTGCTAGAGTGAGAAAGATTAATCCTAATTGTATTAGTTGGATCTTGCAGTATGACAGTATGATACTTTTTCACTTAATACAAAAAGAGTAATGTAATTGTTTACCCTGAAGAACAAGAAAGTATAATTGAATTAACTGCTTTTGAACATCTTGAAAATGTTTTGTTTCTCACTATTTTTACACTTTCCAGTATTGCTATCTCTATTTTGTAAGACTAAATGAGAAATGATTGGGGTTAAAATAGGGGGGAAAAAAAGACCAACAAAACTTCTGTTAACCAGATAGATGCACTGAAATTTAAAATGTGCCAGGATCTTTTGGTTCCATTTTGCTTCTATTTCATATAGAATTGAGAAGATTTATATTGTTTTGCTGTGATGACATCACTTTCATCTTAACTTTGAGCTATTTACGTACATTGTGCTAAGAGTTTAATTCATTGAACAATTTTACTTTGTAAATAATGATCAACTGCCGTGAGTTTGATTGCTAAACAGCCAGTGTGATATGAAGAAACAGAAAATGTATGTTATCTATGTACACTGCAGCTCTGACTTAGTTTGACATGCTCTGACTTGCATTTTTATCAGGAAAATAAAGGGCGTTGAGATTCAAGATAGCAGTTTGGTTGGCCTAGTTTCCACCCCTACTCCAAGATTGCTGAAGGATACAGAACAATTAGATGATTACAAATGAAGTGCTCCATTTTTCAATGTACTTAAGTTGCTTAGCATCCTTTTAATGACAAAAAGCAGCTGTGAACTCAGCTTACTTACTGTACTGTGGCTACTGTTTGTGGGTACTGAAGATGCCTCTAAATTCTTTCCTAGTTCTTTTATTAATTTTTTTTTCAGGACTTTTGAATTATGCCTGTGTAAATTAATCCCTTTTCAGAAACCGATCAGAAAATGTACACTAAAAACTACAGTAAAACGAAGGTTAAGAGTATAGACTCTTAATTCAGTGGAGAAATGCAAAAATGCTATTATTAAAAACATAAAAATTGCTTAGAGAATATTTAGTTAAGGAAATGCCTTAGTGTAAAAAAAATTTAAAACAATTACAATTGTATTTACAGTTTCTCCTACTGTTTCCCAAGAAGCAGAAACTACCATAGTAACTCCAGACATTTTAATTTTGTACCTAGCATTTTCTCTTTCATTGGAACATAGTCCACAAAAACCAGGGCACTGCATGTTTAGGACTACAGAACCATCTTCAACTAGTGAAATTTAGAAACTTACTACGACAACAGCATGAATATCATCGCGCTAAGAGTATACATAGTGGAATAGATGAAAATATGATAACGTTTTCATTAAAGCTCATTTACCTATGCTAGTTTCATTGATCATTTTTAATATGGACATTCTGAATATGAAAAGCTTCTTAATCAGGAACTTCAGTATGTATTTAAATGTGTCTATTAGTCTATATGCATTTATGTCTGTATTTATACATACACATGTATATATGAACAGCACTTACATTTTCTACTCATGCATACATGCATTACTCTAAACTTTTGGGGAAGAAATACTTTAAGAGCTATGTTTCAAATGATAAGCTTTAGCTCTGTTCTAGCCTTGAAGAATTTTTATTATAGTGAAACCAGAAATTTTTCATCAGTGAGGTTTTATCAGATGTATTCCAGAGGCTTTATTCATTCCAATTTTTATGATAGATGCAGTAATATTTTTAAATTATTTTTACTGGTTTGGATTTTTTCTAACTTTTAATACCACTGTCTTTAAAGCAAGAGAAGCATGCTTTTGACTGTATTTTTGATGGTTTATTTTTGAAAGTTCTGTCAAATATTAGCATTGATTTCATTGTAATATATCATCCTCACAAGCTAAGCCCCATTATCTGTCTGTAGTATTGGGAGAAAAATACTGTACTTTATGACATACAGGAGCACAGGTATTCTGGGGCTATAATAAAATGTCAAAGCAACTATTTCTTGTTTTTCTTCACTTTTTGATATTTCCTAAGTACAACCTACTGCTTCATGTTTCAAATCTCTGTTTCATTAAACAGTTCCTATTAACTGTTGTATAGTATATAGGTTGCATAATATGTGTATTCTTAGCTGCATAATACTCATTTTGTTGTTTCATGGAGCTTCCTGATCAAACTACGGGATGTGCATGAGCTGGTCTTTATATCATTTGATTTCCCAGTGCATTATAGAAAAGAGCTGTATGAAAGGGATTTGAGTTAAAGCTGTGATAAAATGCCCCAGGAAATACTTCATGTTAATATTTCATGTACTTGAGGAATTTGAATGCCAGCCATTTTTCTTGAGACGTCATGAGGTTCTTTCAGGCAGACTGTCTTCATTTTTCATCTAACTGTGAGATCCATCCATCCAACAGGCCAACCTCAAGTAGGAAATTTGGCCAATGAGAGCAGGATGGGGTTGCCCAGTAGTGTTTCCAGGAGCCTGTGGCCCTTCTGCAGAGTCTGGCTGGAATGCTTTCTACCTCTGCAAATCCCATTTTAGAGGTGATGAAGAGATCTGCATACCCAGTTGTGTCCAAAGCATTGAAATACATAAGCAAACAGTTTGAGAGCCAGCGTAGGGGCTGGAAGGGCTCCAGCAGTTTCCTTATCTGGTACGACAGGACTCTCGGCCTCCTTACTCGCCGTGCTGGAGAGGATAGTCTGGTTTGGCAGGTTGAGAGTAGGCAGCCTTCTCTGTCCGTGTCTATAAAATTGCCTGTAGAGGTTGACCAGCCACTATTCCCAAACACCTTTTCAACTGAATGCAGTGTAACTTTCAGAGTCTATCTTCTTTTTGCTGTGCAACATCTAAAATGCAGTTTGATTGCCATATTCCACTTCTCTTACCTGTGTAGATATTTTTCAACGATGTCTTATGGTTATTGAAAACAAAATATTTCAAAACAGAAGTTACACTTTTGTTGCTCTTTATATAGCTGAATTTTATCAGGTTGTACATGTGATGTGCATATCTCACATTTTATGAAGAATTTATTCAACATCAAAATTATTGTAATTCCCAGTGTTTCTGTTTGTACTGCTCAAGAATTAGTAACAGGGAGCAAGTTTTACATACTGAATTTCTGGCTGCCTAAAGTAGAATAGAATTGGATTGTATAGTTCTATTGGAAGGGACCTACAAAGACCATGGATTCCAACTGCATGACCACTTGAGGGCTAACCAAAAGTTAAAGCACATTAATGAGGACATTTTCCAGATGCTTTATGAACGGTGACAGACACAGGGCATCAACTGCCTTGCAAATAATCCTGTTCCAGGGTTTGACCACCCTCACAGTGGAAAAAAAAAAAAAAAAGTAATTTCTAATATCTGAAATAAAGCAGATTTTAAATTTTCTGTACTTTGCAAGCTTACAAAATTCCAGATTATAAGAAATAGCAAATACTTAAGAGAAAACGAATTGTCTGCCCCACAATTACATGAGTTTTCCCTCTTAAAAAATCTTACATGTCTTTTTGAAACTTCAGTGTTCTGAAAGCTTTAATTAATTCTCAATCAGAGTCTTTGAGATGGGGTGCTAGAATGAGAGTACATTTTTCTTATCAAAATCTTGTTAGGAGGATGCTTCACTGAACATTTTAAGTACAAATCTGCTGCCTTAGTTATTGAAAAATTACCATTAAGATTGCATTGCTTATTAACCACTTTAATTCAGTTCCAAAGTTCTATTTCTGACTTACACTACAGCAGAAGAGAGCATAGCTTTCATTATCTCTTCTCTTTTGTTTAATTTTAATATTGCCTAAGACAAATGGTATTATAATCCTTCTGAGGAACAACTTTTACAATCTTATTACTTTATGACTTCAGGAAAAGTGCACCAGTCTCTAGTGACATTGAGAGTTGTATATTTTTTTATCAGTTAGATGTTAATACCTAATTATTTCATAGGAGCTATTTTTGTTAAATTCCCTTCCTGCAGCTATATAATAATTAAAATGCAAATAATGCTGGCTATTGGTTCCTGTTATAAAAACGTTCTTTCTTCTTAACTTTGCCAAACATTAAACAGTTCATGTAAAATATAACTGTATAAATTCAGTCCTGTCTTGCAACTGGGAAGGACAGGAAGGCAGTCAAGAGTGTTTACTAAATCTCTCTTCTATCCCATTTTGCACCAAATGAAAATATCTTCTTTCTGACATTTCTCAAAAAATTAAATTCAGCATCTCTATTTCCCCTGGATCAGTACCTAATTGCTCACTATTTTTTCCTGTCTTTGAGTATTTTTATCATCAGTCTGCTTTTCAGTGTGGTCAACATCTTCATCTTGAACTTTTCTCATTCTTTGCACATTTTTCTCACGTATTTTGAATTGAGATCTCTAGGGCAAGTGTGTCTTTTTGTTCTCTTGGTGTCCACTGCCTGATGCAGCATGTCATGGCCCATGTCTGGGACCCTTAGACACTGTTACAGTATAGCTGATAATAATGGAAGCAATAAGCTCCAGATAAACAGACTAGCAAATTAAGCACCTATAGGAGAAGAATTGAAATAGAAAATCCTGGAAAATAAAATAGAATTCCTTGAAACAAAATCTGCTGTGAGTTCCATGAATTTAGGGTCAGAGCTATATTATCTGTCTGATTAGGTTGTGCTGTATTCTATGAAAGCCAAAGATTACTTTTTTCTTTGTTACCAGTATATTGTGATTACTTTTTAAATTATAAAGACCAAAATCAGTAAGTAGGACATACAGTTCATAAAAATGCCATTGGCCTTTACAACCTCCATAATATCCGAGGCTGATTGACACAGCAGGCCTGATTTTTCTTTTTAATGTTTTTGTAAAATTAATACCTCACAATTTACTTTAGTAGTTTACTTCGGTGATGTTCAGTGAAAGAACAGAAACTATTATTTATGCATAGGAACTTACTGACTTAATTTGAATACATTTTTTTTTATTGTCTATTTTATCAAACAATAAACATCAACTTTTATAATGATTTCAACAACAATTAGGCTTAGAAACCTTTTCATTCAATTTTTACTAGAAATTCCCAGCTTCGGGTCCTGCAGAAGACTTTACAGACACAACCAATTACCGATTTTGCAGTAGATACACATATGATGCTTTTAGAAACAGCTAATGCATTTGAATTTGATAGTCTACACCAATTAATATCCACAAGCTCAAGTATCTTGTTTATAGAAAGACTTTTTGACTGGATCATTAAGCCTTAGAAAGATTTGTAATCTTCCAGGAATTTGATTCCTCTGATAATCACCAGGGGACTCCTCACTTCTACTTGAATATACTTAAATATGATGGCAGGAAGTGAAGATAAGATGGCTGTATTGTTGGCTCAAGTACCACATTGTGGCAGATGTTGCCTTGAGGTTTATGCTCTCAGCAGCTGAAACATTGGTATGGAAACAGCGGTGGCTGCTGATCCTGATCTCCTGCCCATTTCTGTGTGTTTATTCTCTTAGTTCTTTGTCAGAATCACAGATACTAACCTACCCTGAGATTTTCACTTGATGAAGTGAAGAAGATTGATGATTTTGAATCTGCTTTCATCTTTGGGAATGTGAAGTTAATCCTTTCACAGTCACATCAGTAACTCTGAGTTATGCTTCCCTTATTGATTAACAGCTTCAAACATAGGGTTTGAAGCTGTTAATCAAGGTAACAATATATTGATATGGTTCAAGTAAGAGATTTCCTAATTTTTGAATACACGTTAGTAGAAAATTATTCCAAATATTATCCTAATTTTATAAACGTGTACCATAAGCAATTCTTACAACAATAAGTGGAAAAGTCACTGAAATTAAACTACATGAAGAGAGAGTTTAAGAATGTCTTCACTAAGCCTCTGCCCATTATATGAGCCAGGCTATGAAAGCACAGAATGGTACACCAAGATTGCTTTGTTTTCTTCTTCTGTAATAGAATACTTCTCCAAATAAAATAATCCTCAGGAAGCTGAGATTTTTTTTGTTTTGTTTTGTTTTTGGTTTAAAAAAAAAAACATAATATTTATAATTCAGTATTTCTGGTAACAGTCAAAACATTCAGAGAATACTTAATGGAATGTAAAGGGCATTAAACATATACCAATTTCTTTTGTCTACTGTGCTTTGAAGAATCAAACAATAGTTTTCTAAGGTGACGAGCGCTTTCCTCATTATGGTAGTTTAGACATAAAATGTGATACCCGTTTAATCTTCTGTAGCTTGAATTTCCAATTCTATAAATGGCAGTATGGACATCCTGCTAATGTGGAACCAGTTTTGAAAATTTTAATATCGGTTCAGCGCTTTAAAACTGTTTATCTTTGGAGCAAAATATTTAACTATCTTGAGGAAAGGAGGAAGATACTTTATTTTGAAATTTCACAGTGTTTTTTTTCAGAGTATTGTTTTATGGGTATGTATTTAATATTTTTGAAGTACTTATTTGGGATTAACTAGAACAACAAATTCTGATCCATGTGATATTGTCTTTTGGGATTTTAACTGCCTAGATTATAAGACTGTCGTGGGCTCCAGAACAATGCAAAAAGTAGTATGGCCCTTCTTTCTAAAACAGCTTAAAAAAAAATCCTTCTTCTACCAAAGGATTTCAGACGTAACCTTCTAGGTAAGCAATAGCTGCTAATCTGTAGACTGGTTAGCTGGTAGTAGAAAAGTAGGAAAAGGCATCATTTACAAAGAAGTGACAGCTGTAAAGTGCAAGGCTAAATGCATGCTAATTGAGGTTGGATTGCCTATGTAAGTAACTGGATGATTTTTGAATTTTTCATTTTTAAATCATGCTGGAGAAATTTTGCAGGAAGTTTCCTGACATGGTAGCAAAACTCATCAAGTAACATTCTCCCAAATGAACTGACAGATTGCTTACTTAGTTTATTTGGTTTTATCATTATGTCTACTGTGGTGTCAATTAAAAAAAAATATGCAGTTGCAATGACTGCAGAGGAATTGGAGTGAGATCATTCTTTTCAGCGATCCTTGTAGAGAGAGCCCATGGCTTTCTGTATGGAGAGACATTCGCAAGTGCAGATGTTTTTACTACTTGTGTTCTCCTGATGTTAATATTGGCACTGTGAATGACAAGAGGCCGTACATGAAACATTTATGACAGTAGATGTCTGTAACTGAATGCCCACAATTTTAAACAAACTTTATGATCAACAAAATTTCTGCATTTTAAAGGTAAAGTTCTGCTCTTTAATAATTTGAAGATGTCATTCTGGTAACAGTCAACTCTTCAACAGTGTGTCTCATCTCAGTGCTTCAGGCACAGATGAAGTTGAAGATACTGATGCAAGCTTGTGAATTCAAACAATTTCTTTTGGAATAAAAACGTCTTCATTGATACTCCTTGTATTATTTTATTTTGAAGAAAGATTAGTGTTATTACAAAGTAGTAGTACATGCTGTGTCTGACCAGTTTTTCGGATTTTACATATCTTAATCAAATCCTAAACTTGAAAGCCACTGCTACTACTACTTCTTAGTTCTACTTAAAAGAATGGTTATAGTGAAAATAATACATTTTGTTGAAATTAGAAAACAAACAGAACGGAGGTGTAAGAAAATGGCTGTTTTTCATACTAACTCTAATGACATGCTATCTTCGGAAGCATGATAAGTGAAAAATTGCTGCAGAAAGCTACTAAGAGAAATAGGGTAGTAAAAGGGAAGGATGGCATTTGTGTAGAGTGAATTAGCATTCAGACTTCCAGAGAAAGCACTGGTTAGCCTCTACTAAATAGACTTCAGAAAAAAAAATGAAAATGTAAGCGCAATAAAAAAAACATGAATTGCTAGAAATAAAAACAGACATAACATCCTTCTGTTGGAAAGGAAATCAGGGAAAAGCACACCTGAGAGAAAGATTTAGTTCTTCTGTATGTTTATGCTAGTGGCAAAACTGCTGTTGACTTGTAGGATGACAGCACTCCAGTCATCTGCATGGCCCTTCTCTAGACCTGTTCCAACAGCTTTGTGTATTTCTTGTGCTGGGGACCCCGGACCTGGGTGCGGTACTCCAGTTGGGGCCTCATGAGTTTGGAGTAGAGGGGGCAATCCCCTTCCTCTCCCTGCTGGCTACTCCTCTTTTAATGCAGTTCAGGACACTGCTCGCTTTCCAGGCTGCAAGTGGATACTGCTGACTCACATAAAGCTTTTCATCCTAAATGACCTCCAAGTCCTTCTACATAGGGCTGCTCTTGATGAGTTCTTCTCCTAGTCTGTACGCATACCTGGGATTGCCCTGATCTAAATCCAACACTTTCCATTTGGCTGTGTTGAACCTCATCCAGCTCATGTAGGCTCGCTGTTCAAACATGTCCAGGTCCCTCTGGATGGCATCCCTTCCTTCTGTTGTGTCATCTGCACCACTCAGCTTGGTGTCATCAGCAGACTTGCTGAGGATGTGGTTAATCCCACTGTCTATGTGATTGATAAAGATGTTGAAGAACACCAGTCCTGAGACGAGACCCTCAGGAACAGCATTCATTGTTGGCCTCGACCTGGACATAGAGACGCTGACCACAACCTTCTGGCTGCAATCCACCAACCAACTCTTTATTCACTGAATAGTACAGCCTTCAAATCCATATCTCCAATTTTGAGAGAAGGATTTGATGAGGTATCATATCAAAGGCCACAACACATGCAAAACTAGTTTTGAAAGAGTTTTGAAAGGGTGATAATAGGTGCAGAGAAACTTGCTATTTATTAGGAGGGCAGTGGCATATAATAAGAATGTTCTCAAACTATTGAGGTAGTAGAAAAACTAATGGATGCCTGTAAATTATGCCTGCATAATGGAGAATAAGTGCTAATGAAAGAGTCACTGTCCAAGCAGCTGATCATAGATAGATATTATCCAGTATAGGACTCAGATCCATATTCCTGGTGAATTCAGGCTCATTATAAAGCCTAAAGCCTTAATGTGGATCTGTAGGACAATTTGCCAGGGATTTTGGTTCAGAGGCTTCAGTTTAAATTATGTTTACCAGTTTTTCTCACTATTTAACGTTAAGTGCTTTCTATTCATTAAAATGTATTGTAGCTTTTTATTTTTATGATGCTGTAGGTTCGTGCAATCGGAGAGAACAAAAGAATAAATAAATGCTTGTCACTTTGAGCACTAAGTGAGACTGCAAATGAGAATAGCTTCATGGGAACATGCTTAAAATACCAAGACTTTGTATCATTAGCAGGATTCTTTGTGCAGCCAACAAGGGACGAAACATAGCAAAAAATGCTGGAAATTTAATTTCATAGTGCTTAATCTGTAGTGCAATATTTATTGTAAGGCTTAAACTTAAATAGAAGCTAGAATGAAAAAAAAGATTTGTTAACATAAATTACCGCAACTGCTAGAATCTGTGAATTGATCCCAACAGAAATATATTTTTGTTCCTGTACAAGTACTCTTTATTAAACTTTAGCTTTGCTCCAGCTCCTTATCTTGCATAGCTGATGCATGGCAAGTGTAGGTGAAGCAAGAATTTCCAAAATTTCAAACTGAAGAAATCTCATAAGTTATAGGGTGACTGTACGTATCGCTTATCACAATATAGCAATTTTCTCTTTTGTTAGTAACAATGGTCTTTAAGTGAATATGCTTGTGGCCTAATGACAGTGGATTAGATCTGGTGTACAGGATGTAGTTCTTTTTGGAAATTATCTTAAAGCACTTACCAGTTAAAAATAATAAGATTCTCACTTTTTTCATCTTTATTTGCCAGTAATTTTATTTTTATATATGTATATGGAGCAATTGAAAGGAATTGCTGTAAACAAATATAATTAGTGCTGGATATGAGAAAATACATAATGAGAATATTCTGTTTTGGATTGCATCAGAAATTTGCTGACAGCTGCATACATGTTATGCTTTCTCTGACACTCTTTTCTCACTTCTCTTTTATTTCTATGTACTAAAAACCAACAGCAGGACTTAAAAAAAAAAAAAAAAAGCAACTATAGACATATTCAATGTCAAAAACATCAAATCACCACAGTGTTAGGACAGTCCAGTAGTTCACTGCCAGAAACAATGTTCAGTAATTGCCAACTTCTTCCTGAGTATTGTTATGTGGATAATGAAGGTGGACACCCAGACTACCCCAGCCTCAGTCGCTAGAACTTGTGGCTGAAGTACTTTCCCCATTGTACACAAGACTTTGTTTTATAGCGGAGCAATCTGTTGAAGCAGATTGTCAGAGCTGTGCCTGAGCTATGAAGTGATTAGGGGACTAGAGGGCTCATAAAGTTTAGCAGATGTTTAGAAGATGTTAGCAGATGTTTAGCAGTTTAGTAGATTACTGCAGAGTAGGCTGTTTGAAAGGAAATAGTAGCCAAATCTTATTCAGGAGTTCCATCAGAAGTCTTAGGAGGCAATCCTATCAGCCAGAAAGGCAGTGTTAATTTTACATGAACAGATATGTTATTTTTGTTTCTTCATTTTTCATGAGAGTTTTACTGAACAGTTCTGTAAGGGTATGAAGTACTTTTGCAAAAGCTTTATCTTGATATGAGTAAAAATCTTTAGGTACCAAATTTCAAATCTTTTTCAGTAGAAAAAGAAGTGGGTTTGTTTGTGTGTGTGTGTGTGCATTTGTTTGTTTTTCCCCAGGTGTTAGTGGTCATTTACACAGTGGGAGCTGTAACTGGAATATGACAGTGCCTGAGTGAATCACGCTGTGCCTGCATAATCTCTACTTCAACCATTCACCTTAGATATAATGGGAAGGAAATTGTAACTTTGACATTTCTGAAGAATACTGCTACTAATGGAGCTCGTAAAAGAAACCTGGAGTGGAATTTGGTAAGCATAGTCTCTATCCTGAGTTCTTGACAGGATTCTGAACGAAAGTTTGTCTGCCTGAGAGAGCAGTATTTGTTTTTAGTCCCATTTCTCCATCTCTGCAGTTTGTAGTGCCTCATCCCTCCCAGTCCTTGCCACTGTTTCCAGGGAAGTATTGATATTCTATGCCATTAAGTTACCGGTATTTTAGAAACCCTGAAGGTGTTCCTGGCAGTGTTGATATTACATCTTTCTCTTTCAGAGCTACGTCCAAGAGGCATGAATATTTTACCCATGCTTCCTTTTCTTGGAGAAGATAAATCCAACAACTGCTTTGTAATGAAAGTCTTAAGTTTTCTTTTCCTTTTTTTCAGAAGTTAAAATTCAATTTACCTCTTGGAAAGGGCCTTTCCATGTCTATTCTGCATGGCAGTGGCAAGCGAGACTCAGATGATTCTCACACACACATCAATTTTAAGCATATTGCTAGAGCTTAGCGTTCTCCTTACTCTTTGCTTGTTAGTGATTCCACAAGGAATAGCTGGAGACAAGCGCATTTCTGACAGCTTCTCAAATGCTTGAGTGATGCCATATTTTTATCACCAGTCCTGCTCTGAAGCCAGTAAAGAGGCATCAGGTTTCACAGCAGTTCACTTAAGCTGAGCAAAACTGACTTTTTAAAAGAGGCTTTCAACTTCAAGTACTGCAGAGGTACTACACTGCTATAATCTTACCTCACGTACTTCCAAGGTGTTAAATGTATAACACTTTAAGAACTGAAAACAGTTTCAAATATTGCAAAGCACTCTCACAACAAAAAAAAATGGTATCAAAGGTTGAAGTATACAAAGCTCTGAGCTGTGATATTTCTCCTTGTAGTGATTACTCATGCATTCTTCAATTGTTCTTAAGGGGGAAGATGTAGGAAGATCAAGAGTGGTTATACAAATGATGCATGATCAAGATTTTGTTAGGCCTTCCACGTTTATCTGACTGTATAGTTCCTGATTGCTAAAAAGAAGTCCCCAGCAGCACCCGTAGGGTCTTATGTGTCTTCGTCCATACTGTGCTCTTTGGATTCCCTTATCTGTCCTGCCACTTCCTTCATCGTAACTGTTCATCAGAGACACATTTTTCCCGTAATTGATGACTTTGCAAGAGTAGCAAAGTTGGAGTACATGCTTTGCTGTGAAGTGCCATGCCAGCATTGCAAAATGCTGAATGTACAAAACAGATCTCAGGAAAAATAGCTTGTATTACAAGTCTGTAATGAACTGTATGTCTTGTTAATCATTCATAATTGCACTCAAAATGGAAAAGGGCAATGGTTAATACCAATACTGCAAAAGACAGAATCCTGATTAAATATGAATATGCACGGAAATGAATCTACTGAGCAGTAACATGCAAAAGATATTTTGAGTCTTCTGCTGCTTTTCTTGCTTGTGAAGTGAAAAGATAATAGTTCAAAAAGAACAGGCATCTTTGAAAAAGAGAGGAGAGTGGTGAGCAGGATAGATTAACAGAATTTTGCAAAATAGCTTACCTGTATTTTCATATGAAGGTTCATATGAAAAATGTTCATTAAGTGGTGCCGAATATCTGTCATCTGAACAAACAGTGTAGCAAATACAGTTCTGTGATGCTGATGTTTCTCTGATGAGAGATAAGTTGAACCACCTGGAACGTGGCCACTCTGTCAAGGATGAGGGAATTGTTAAGATTTTTCTGGTAAATAGATGTATTTAAATACCTGTGGATATGTGAGTGTATCCAGAATTTCAACCGATATGCAAGAATCAGACCTTTTTAAGGTTTTCTCATCTTAAATTGAATGGAACTTGTGTCATCTCTGACATTCATACAGTCCTACTGTGTTAAGGCATACGTTATTGTAGCACTGCAAAGGTGTGTTTGTGTGCATTCAAGTTTTCTTTCCAGTAGGTTATCTGTGTTTTCTTCTGCTCAGATTTGTTTTATTTAGACTTAGAACTGGTTAGAATGGCTTATCACTTGCGCAGGACCACTAAATCCTGCTTCATGGGACAAATCTCTTACTTTACAGAATTTATTGTTGCATCAGTACAGCGTTTATAGCTTTTTTACTTTGATTCTGTCTTCTCTTGCTATTTGATTTAAAATCAGATAGATTTCAGGACAAGTGGTCATGCATTCAGCATCCGTGAAGTGAAATCCTTTATCGAGAAGTACCGTCTTTTATCTCTGTTCTCTGATGTTTAGTACATCATCAGTACCATTTGAGGTTTTTCATGCTGTGTCAAAAGCTCTACCACATACTATTAATTTTATTCAGCATGTGCTAGTGAGGTCTTTGGGGTAGTTGGTCACGCAGGCCTGAAAATACGTCAAAAGTTCATCTGGAAAGAAAGGCTGCGTGACTGCTCTGTGCATGTTTGCCTGAAGTGCTTCAAACCCTTATTCATCTTACAGATGTCTAGAGAGTTTTGCAGTGTAGCCGATTTCAGCCAAAATGAGGAACTCTTTATTTTCACTGCTAGCTCACTTCCGCACATGTCGTTGTTTTTGTTAGCGTGTGCTAATGTGGAAATGGGGTTTCCGGAGTTACACCTAAATATCCCTTGGCTGTTGGTGAATGAATTAGGAGAAATGAGGAATTAATGTCTAATGATAAAAACATGAACACAAGATGAAGCAAAAGACGCATTAAATGTTTTCATAACACACTAATGTTCTTTTTGATCGGTTGTTTGTTGTAAGCCGTAGGATAATTTTTCTTTCCAATTCTGTATTGAATTTATCCTGACATCTGCCTATTTACCAATTTTGGCAGTAGTACACTGGGAAAAGCTGCCTGAGCGTGTAGGTATGTATGTGTTTATTTTCTCCCTTCCTTTGGCAGAGAGAACTAGAAAGGCAGCGCTTCTGGCTGTGTCCCAGTGCGACAGAAATGATTCATGTTTCTCCAACAGCTGACTTGTGAAATGATGCGGCAGAAAGGATGCGCACTTGTCATTTAATGTTATTTTAGACTGTAGCTACTACGATACCCTTCTTTTCAAATGTGGTTTAACCTTGGGAAGTGATTTTTAAAAGAAGGTCACCAAGTGCTCCAACGCACATTTAACTCAGCCAGCTGGAATGCTCCAGCCTTTGGGGGCAAACCCCACAAAGCAACAGTAAAGACCCTTTGGTCGTCCTACTGTGTGCAGGCTTTGCTGCCTTCTGTCAGAAGACAGCTTGACTGATATGGTTGAATATACCTGACAGAGTGCCTAAATGATATAACCTTCTGGGTCATAAAATTTGCATCAGGCTTGGAGTAATGCTGCTGTAAACATGAGATGACACACTACATAGCTAGTGTGTTTGCTCAGGAAGGTTCTGCAGTATAAGGACTGAATATGACCTTGCTTTAGGCAAGCTGCTTCTTGAGTGAGTGCTGAAAAATACTGCCTGGTTCTTATGATGTATGCCTTGCATCAGAGGAATGCGACTTTAGCTTGCTGGGGGCTTAACTTGTAAAAATCCTGAGATGAGGGGTTTGCATTCTCAGATGATGACAATTAAAAATGAAGAAAGTAGTTTCAAAACAAACATAGCAATAGCAGTATAATAGCATTATAATAAATATATATTAATATAGGCATGTTTTTTACACTATTTTACAATTCAAATATGTTATAGTAATAACCCCAATAGTAATAGGATAATATTAACCCAATGCATGTGCATGTGTCTGGTGCGTGTTTCACTTGTCTTGTATGTCAACACATACATTTGATCTTATATTAGTTCACAGATCTTTGCACAAAACTTTAAAATGTGAATAGACCCACAAAGATCATCTGTATAGCCATCTGTACATGTTGCTGTATGTGGACAATGTTTGTATGCAGTAAGATGGCTGTTCCTCTCCATCTGCTCATCCACTCGCAAAGGCATGATTTGAGATGGGTGAATTGATAGATATCTGAGTCAGAAGATGCTGTTGTACTTTTGATAATGTTACTTTCTTTTTACATAAAACAATTAGTGACATACTTGTCCATATTTTCAAGATTGTCTGTAAATCTCTTATTTAAAAAGTATTAAGCATTTGTATTCATTTACCAGACAAAATACAGAGGAAACTTCAGATAACTTCTGTTTGGCTTACAGTAGACACTGTTATGAAGTGAATGGAAATTTCACATGCCAGGGGGATGTAGAATTTGTACGTTATAATACATACCTGGACTGACTCTGAGAACCATTGCCAAAATGACTTCAAGTTTCGAAATCACACAGTGACCAAATTTGAGAAAGAAAAATGATTGTCTTTTGGTGTTTTTCTTTTTTTGTCAAATGAAGATTAACTGCTACCGTATGCATTTCTTGCCTTACTCCTTTAGACTTTCATTTCAGATTTTGCTCCTTTACAACAGATATATTAACTTAATGCCATAATGCAAACGTGGCATTAAGTAATCTGTAAACATGGGCAAAGTAATAGATGGTAAGTTAATATGTCAAACAGTGGTATATTGCCTCATAATTGATAAATGGTCACATATTTATTCAAATATAGTAGATTGTTAGATTTTTTTACTTGAAAAAGGTTAAGAAATGCTAATGTGAAATGTTTCACAGCTTCCATTTTTCCTCGCTAACATTTAATCAGATCCCAAATACTTGGCTAGTATGTACAGATGCCTGAATGTTAGGATGTGAATTTGAAACTACAGTTACTTTAACTAGAAAGAACAGAAGTGTGTGAAATGAACACAAAACATTCAATTTTTTTTTCCAATTTAGTGCAAATTCTTCCTAAAAACCTAGTGCAAATAATTGACCTCCTGTTTACTGAATGCCTATTAAATATTTGCAGATACTTATCTTGTTGCGCTCCTTTCCTTTCTTGGCTGAGCACATCTCATGACTTAACTTTTCTTCTGTGTAGTTTCCATAACTCAACTCCAATTTAGAGTTATCTCTTTATTACTTTATTTAAAAAATAAAAATCCACATCATACAATAGGCTCAAAAAATCTTCTCTTACAAGTATGTCTGTTCTGTTTGCTGAACACACATAGTTACAATTAATGAAGTCTCATTTTCCTTATTTTTTAACCTTCATGGCAATTTTTGCAATAGACTTCTCAGGCTGCATGTCTTGAGCTACACAAAGCTTCCTAGCTCTGTTTCAGTAATACTTACTTCGATAATTCTACCTGGAAAAGGATTTCAGGCTTATAATGTACAACATGAAAGTCTTAGCTTACAGTTTTATGTTTTGTAAAAACTATTTGGAAAAATAAGAATGTTTTTTTCAAATTCACTTCCCTTTTTTTTTTAAACACACAGAATGCTTTTTTACTTTCACACATCATTCATCTGTTAAGATGATTGCTCTGTCCAAGAGACACAAAGTGAGGAGTATTTAAAGAACAAAATTAATTTTGTGTACATGCCTCTTTGGAAACATGGGTGTGCTTGCTAGTATGTAGAAGAAAACCACTGAAGATTACCACTGTAGATTTATAAGACTGCAGTGAACTCTGGAATTCATTTATACGAAGTCTCTGATGCAAATAGATCCATAATATCTGTAGCATTCCTAATAGCAGCTTATACAGGTAATTCATTGATGGATAGAGAAAATAAGCCCTCATGTTTCACTCTCCTTACTGTTAAGTGTCCTTCCAAACTAAATTTCTTCTTTGCTCTGTTCTCTTATGCATATGAAGTACAGCAGAAAACTTATCATGAGTTTTCACTTCATGATGTTAAAAAAGTCCAGGATATTTAAGTTTTCTTTAAAATTATGTTTTCTGTATGCTGAAAAAACTAATTGTTTTCTGTTTGATTTCTATGATCAGGTTCATATCCTTCCTGAAACATGGCTACTTTAAGACGCCAAATTGAAGTGAACAAAATCTGATGTCTTTCCAAAACTGAATGGAAGGACTGCTTTTTTTTTTTGCCTCTGGCTTACTGATTCTGGTTTAGGCAATTATTTGTTCCACAGTAATAATCAATATCAGAAAAACTTAAGGAGTTTTTCTCATATAGATAGATATAGTCACCATAAGTGAGATTTCATATCTAAGTGTGCTCATTTACACTTTCAGATTGCAAGAACGGCTGTAATAAGCAGTTCTTTAGCACGAAATGGCTATCTGAATAATATCTTCTATTATCAAGACAACAGTTGGAAAGCAGTTGGAACATTCTTTCTGGTTTATTTCTTGGACTGTTAATAAATATGGTGCTAGAAAGGCTTCCTATTATGTAGATTTTAATAAAATGACAAATGCAGAAGTCCTCGGCTGTGGAACTCAAGCTTTTCTTTCATTTCAGTATGAATTTATGATTTAATTTTCATTTTAGTGAACACTTAAGCTGAGTGAATAATGTCATGTCCCCACTAGTCTGAGAGTTTTGTAAGTGCATTACTTGCTTTTATTTATTCTGTACCTTTTACTTAAAATATTTCAGAAGCAAGTAAGTTTCTATTCAATTATATTCATCTGCATGAACACTCCAGCTTTATAAGGTAGAGCTTCATGTGCCTTTCTTCCTCTTCTTAAAGGCTTTCTGGCCTCAGCTATTGCCATAAGCTTTTCAATCTCCTTTATCTGCAGTAAAGGGGCCTTTTGCATTGATTTTTTTTTTCCTGATTGAAAAATGGGCATTATAATCACTCCTTGTAACAAATACACGACAGAACTATTGATTTCTGAACCAGTAGCTATTACTGGTTGTGCATAAAGAGGACTTGATAAATATATGCAGCTGTGTGTGAAAACCCTGTGCTCACTCAGCAGCTCAACCTGATAAATGCCTGATGGTCTGTGTCCTGTGGCTGCCCTCAGGCTGCAGGGCTTTATGGGAAACAAACTTGTATTCTTCACATCTGAAAGATAGCCTCTCTAAATCTTGGTAAATGCCTCCATGAATACAGTATGAAATCACTGGATCATAGGGATTGGAGACCTGGAGATCATAGAATCTAATCCCCTGTTAAAGCAACTCCCTGCAGCAGGTCGCACAGGAAGGCCTACAGACAGCACTTGAATTTCACCAGAGGAGACTCCACCACCTTTCTGGGTGGCCTGTCCCAGGGCTCTGTCACCCTCAAAGAAGTTTTTCCTCATGTTTGTGTGGAACTTCCTGTGTTCCAGTTTGTGTTCACTGTCCCTTGTCCTGTTGCAGGACACCACTGAAAAGGGCCTGGTCCCCTCCACTTAACTCCTGCGCTTTAGGTATTTACAAACAGAGATGAGATCCCCTCTCAGTCTTCTCCAACCTGAACAGCCCCAGGTCTCTCAGGTTTTCCTCGTACTAGAGGTGCTCCAGGCCCCTCACCATCTTTGTATTTCTCTGCTGGACTCTCTCCAGCAGTTCCCTGTCTTTCTTTAACTGAGGAGCTCGGAAACGGACATAGGACTCCAGATGTGATTTCACCAGGCCAGAGTAGAGAGGGAGGAGAACCTCCCTTGACCTGCTGGCCATGCTCTTTTTAATGCACCCCAGGATACCATTGGCTTTCTTGGCCACAAGGGCACCCTGCTGGCTCACAGCCAACCTGTTCTCCACCAGGACACCCAGGTCCTTCTCCACAGAGCTCCTCTCCAGCAGGTCAGCCCATAGCCTGTACTGATACATGTGGTTATTTCTCTCAATGTATAGGACTCTGCACTTGTCCTTGATGAACCTCATCAGGTTCCTCTCTGCCCAACTCTTCAGCTTGTCCAGGTCTTGCTGAATGGCCGCACAGCCTTCTGGTGTGTCAGCCATTTCTCCCAGCTTCTTATCATCAGCAAACTCGCTGAGGGTGCATTCTATCCCTTCATCCAGATCACTGATGAAGGTGTTAAACAAGGTTGGACTCAGTTCCAACCCGTGGGAAATACCGCTGATGACATCTTACTGACACATAAATCAGTGTTACTGTGATGCAAGTGTAGCTCACATAGTTCATGCTCCTATAACTATTTTTTCACTTTTAAACTGTGTACATGAGTATTACAGGTGTTGACTGTGAGTTCAATCCAGGTTTTACTCCTGCCATGTTATGCAGGAAGAAATTTAACTGAAACACAAAGTGGAATTAATAGCACATGGTAATATATTTGTTACCTGCGGAGATAATAGCACTCAGGAAATGTGAAGCTGGAAGGGACCCCCAGAGATCATTTAATTCTCTGATGCAAGGTACACTACACCTAGAACAACCCTGAAAGAGGTTTTAGCAGGGATGTTTTAAATATTCAGCGAAGGAGGCTACAATTTCCCTGTTCACAGAATCACTGAATATCCCAGTCACTAGAAGGGTCACCACATCCAACTCTGAGCCTCACACAGCACCACCCAAAATCCAAAACCTATGTCTGAGAGCACTGTCCAAGTGCTCCTTGAACTCCATTAGCTTGGGGCCATGAGCGCTTCCCTGGGGAGCCTGTTCCAGGGCCCAGCAACCTCTAGTGAAGATATTTCACATACAAATGAAGAAATTGCACTACAAATGT
Source organism: Numida meleagris (assembly GCF_002078875.1). NCBI lineage: Eukaryota > Metazoa > Chordata > Aves > Galliformes > Numididae > Numida > Numida meleagris. The sequence goes on from NC_034409.1 coordinate 88,767,118, forward strand.
ATAATGAATGTTGACAGCAATCATTACCAACAATAACATTCAAGAGAGATGTTTTTTCTTATTTTTAAATGAACTTGGATTTGAAAGATAACCATGTACAAGAGAGATTAAATTTGAATTTATTAACAGTCTGATTAATTTTGAAGAGAGGGGTAAAGGGTTTGTTTAATATATAATATAATCTAATAATGTAAAATATCTTTAGTCATGAACCATGTAAAAATATAACTTGGCAAGCTAATGATACGTGATACACATTATTGTTTATTCTAAGTATTTCTGTGTGTGCAAGTATGTATAAAAACATTTAAATTTCACCTGGCTGTGGTAGTTTAGAATGAAATATGCACATACCTGAGAAGATGCTACACAGATTGACTTAGGTTAAGGGACTGAACTAAGGAGAAAAAAGATTTATCTAGACGTCTTTTTTCCCAAAAGTGTAGTTCAGGTTGACCTTCATTTTTCATGAACTTATATTTTGTTCATATTATTCTAAGTGAAAAAGAGGGAAAAAGAAGAGTCAATTTGTATAAGAATTTATTTCAAAATGATACATCATTTGAAGGACTGTTCTAATGAAAAAATTATAAATAGAAATTCCAAAAGTAATAGTAGTTTGACCTGAGTTAAGCTTTTTGACCTTATATGAAAAAAACAACCTAAAATCTGTTGAAATCAGCTCAAAATCAAGAGTTTTACTTGACTATTTAACCAAAGATGTATTCTCCCAGCAGCTTTCAGATTATAAACTGCCAGACTGTATTTTGCAAATCTGAGATGAATTTGAGTGATATTTCTTCTCCCTTTCTCTTCCCACCCTGTTATCCTTCCAGGGTCCCAGTTTCCCATAGGATTTATTCTCTTGACCTCTCGGGTTTTTCTGAAAGGGAGGCCAGTGACATTATCCCACATGTGTGCCTTGCTTATGCCAATCATCCAAAATCCCTTAGAGACTTGGAAAGATTGTGGCAGTAGAGGACAGAAGTTGAATGTGGCACGTAGAAGAAATGACAGCTAAAAGTTTAAAATTTTTTAAAACGTCTTCAATGGCTGCAATCCCTAAAAGCACAGTTCTGCAAGGACTGTTACAAATAGATCATGGGCTATAGATCAGCTTGAAACAGCCTTGTACTTAATGCTGCTGAAGTCTTCCAAGGAGACACAGGGTGTGAGCCGCCAACAGTTTGACCTCAGAAGGTCTTTGTGGAGAGTGCCAGGTGTGGGAAGAGTTAATTCTATGAGACAAACTTATGAATAACACAGATATTTAGACAGTATTTAAATAATGGATTCTCATAACACAGATAAAGATTGGATTCCTCATTACCTCTCTAGACCAGCAAATATTTGCTCTATTAACGATTAATGAATACGTTATGACCTGTAGAATTCAGGATGTTGATGGTAGGTATCTCATGAACTGGTCTAAAATATCCTCCGGTAGTTATGTATTAATTATGTTTATATTTGTAGCATCTATTGTCAAAAAGGGAAGGTGGGTATACAGTACTGGGTGCTGCAGAAATACATTGAAGTAAATACATCGTAATTCTTGTCCTGCAGTGATTGTGATCTAAGTGCACACACAGGGTGAGAGGAGGACAGTCTTAGAAATGTCTTAGAACTGGCTTAGAAATGTTATTTAGGCAATGCTCTGTCTTAAACTGCCTTGGTAACTGTAGATAGCAGACAGTACTGTTTGGCACTGTTTATTCCTTGGTTCCATTGGAATATAATTTCATTTAAGTTTGTGTTTCCATATTATAGTGCCAGGTGAATTACGCAATTTTATGCAGTCTAGCCTGTATGAAACTTTTTTCTAGATTCTTTTTAATTTATTCTTTCCAATCCAGTTGTGAATATCTGAATCAAAAGTGATATATGAACATATTGCATTTCTTGCATTATTATTCCTGTATTCAACCGAATCAAATCAGACCAATGTCACTCTGTGGACCTAGCAGGATTGCTGTCATTTATCATGACACCATTTCAGAAAAGTCTCATTTTAGATTTTGGGTATATTATTAGTAGAATTTGGAGGATTGATAACTGACAAGTGGTTTGTTTTTCTTGCCGTCCACATTTTATTCTGGTCTGCTGATTAGTATCTGTTGATGGATAAGGAAAACCAAACCCCAAAGGTGAATCTCCTTCCAGAGTGGAATCATTTCCAGTAGTCTCAGATTTTAGGTCAGAAAAGAGGGCACTGCAAAGCAGCCCCCCCATGAGCAAGGTGGGGATCTGTCGGTCGCTGAAGCTGCCTCCAAGGCTCCTTTTGCTCCACTCTGAACACTGTAGGCAATGCTCATTTGCTCAAAAGATTATCAGTGATGAAGACCACATGTTCTGTCTCAGCTGTCAGTCCAACTTCATAGATCTAGAAAGATGGGTGGTTTTGATTTGGCTATAAATGCCAAAGTATGTTTTGCTATTTTACATGTGTGCAAACAGCCCCACTGAGCTCCTGTAAGATACTGGCAAGCTCAAGTATTTTTAATGCTGTATTCAGTCAGTAAAGTCTATCAGAAGTTTGTTTACTCAATGTGATCCAATTATCCATTTTAATTGTGTTTAAATATCTTTAATGAGGAGAGATCTGTTAAACCATAAAGTTAGATGGCAGGCATCTTTTGTTCACTTTCTCACAAGTATCTGTATCAAAATAAGTTACTATAGTCTACTGGGAGGAAGTCCAAGTTGTAATGTTTAGACAATTATGTCACCTCTGGTAGTACTTATTCTGCTCAGATGATGATATTATCCATTAAAATGAGAGCACAGCACACATGAAAAGAAAATATTCTCTACCTTTCACTGTTCTGAACGAAGAACAGAGTAATAAAGATTATACTGGAATTTGGTCTCTTTTTAATTGCTGTGCTAGTGCACAGCAATTGATAGCTAAAGTGCTAATTATTTTTAATGTAATTACGTTTAATTATCATAATTGCTACTCATATCTCCTATCCTAATAGAGAGATGTTAAGGGCCTTATTCATTGAACTGTTATGTTCCCATCACGCAGGGAAAAACTGAATGGGGTCTGTACCAGTTTTTGAAGCAAACCGTTCTAGTGATTATGTCTTTGGGGGCTGCAGTTTGAAGTGGGTGTCCATCGCAGTGTGATGGCTTTTCAGAACTCTGCCCACAGAGCTCGTGTAAATGGAAATCCAGAAACCAGGAACAGAGAGCAGATATTCTCATTTCTAGTCCTCAGTTTTAACCTAAAATATACCCCTCCGGTACTTCAAACGAGAATCAGCAATTATGCCTCTGATTGTAATCATAGCAGTGGTTGTGCTCACCATGAACTGTGCTCATTGATTTGTAACGTTAACAAAGATTTTTGTTAAGTCAGTATCGCGCAGCATGCAGCTTAAGATGCCGTTCAGTATTTACGTTATGAGTGCAGATATTTCATGTTTTAGCATAAAACCTGTGACTGTGATATATATCTGTGATACTCATATTCTATATCACAATTAATGTATAAAGGCAAATAGACAGATATATTTTTTATCGAGCAGTGACTGCTCTTTCAGAAGCGGTCACTGAATTTTTGCTTGCTGAGCTTGAGATATAGCTGAATTATTTCCTCCCATACAGTTAGTCTTAACAGAAGGTCATGGTGCTTGGTGCACCTGAAACTTAGCCCTGGGTCACTGTTTGCAGACTTAGGTTGGAAGTACTTTGATCTTCGAGACAGCTGAATAGTAGGTACAGTAGTGTTCTTCAGAGGAGATCAAGATCTATTATGGAAAGACTGAAAGCTGTAAAATGAAGCGGTTATTGACATGAACAGCCTTGTTTGAAGGCTTGTATCATTAAAACTTCAAAAAACTTTAAAATAAATCCAATGGGAAAAAGTGTGTATAGGTGGATGATAAAAGGAAATCCGTTATGCTGAAGTAAGACAGCATGCGCACAGCTCCCCTTTTGGCCAGACCAGAGCTGGTGCTTGTGCTTCACTGTGCTTCTGATGTATCTGACCTGTAGGGGAGTATCGAATGGCTGGTTGGTTTCTGGTCCGACAGCAACACCATGACTTATAATGTCTACAAAATACTTTTTATAAATGTGATAGACTTTTAATTTATTGTAGGTGGCATAAATAAATATTATAGCTTCTTGCTTGCAGAAATGCATCTCCTTAGGCAGTTCTCTGCAAGTCTTTTAGATCTCTTTTCGAGCCCACTCTTCAACAGCAGTACTGGGAATATGTGCTCGACAGGATTTGAATACTATATGCAGAACCAGGATTATGGTAGAGAATCTAAAGCCGTTTTTTCTTCAACAACTAGTTCTGGAGTAGGAAAGATGGCTTTATATGTTTCTTTTTCCAACATGTAAGGTACATTGACCTTCAGGACAGACAGCAAGAAGGGAAGAGGTGGCAACCCACTGAAATGCCAGTGTCTGCATAGTCTGCATTTGTCAGAGTGCTTTCCGAAGTTACCTGATGTTATGAAAGTGTTTCAAAATTCCTACATAGTCAGTACTAGCCAAAACCTGCTGATATTTGCTTTTCTGTTGATCTGTACTTATTGATTTTTCAGATATACAATAGAGCTGTCCATTATATTAAAAGCTAAAAGCAAAACATTTATAAGCATAGCCATTCTAATTGCTTTTGTGTCAGAGGAAGAGGTACTGGTTCTCCACATAATCACAGACGGGGCTGTGCCTGAAGCACCATGACTGGGGAATGCTTTCCCATACATCTTCTCTTCATCCCACTTACAGCTTTTGACTTTTCTCTTTCACCTATTCCAGGAATGACTAATATGCTCCCTTAAAAAGGGGTGAAAATGTTTGTGAGATGTTTTCAACTTTCTCTTTGGTTCTGAAATTCAGTTTAGTGGGAAAAAAATGAATGAAATATTGTGGCTGGGTCTTAAAGAGTATCTTAGTTTATTACAAAGTCAGTATGTGTATTTCAAATAAGCATGCATTTGAAATTAAGATTTTAAGTAAGGAACAAGAATCTCCACTGAGGATCATAAAGAGCAGAAAAAAAAGAAATACCTTTTATCCTGAAACGCCTGGTTTTGTAGAGAGTTCCTCTAAACCATTTCCACAATATCAGCACTTCCAGGTTGTTATTTCTAGCAACAGGTTATTTTGCGAAAGAGAAGAAAAGCAGTTCAGTCTGGCTGCAAGTGACATGGTTTTTACTATCAGCATTTGATTATTCTGTACAATTCATAGACTCGTAGAATGGCTTGGGGTGGAAGGGACTTTAAAGCCCACCCAGCCCCAGCCCCCAGTTGTGGGCAGGGCTACCCCCCACCAGCTCAGGCTGCCCAGGTCCCCATCCAACCTGGCCTTGAGCGCCTCCAGGGACAGGGCATCCACAGCTTCTCTGGGCAGCCTCTGCCAGTGCCTCACTGCCCTCTGACTGAGGAATTTCCTCCTAACGTCTAACCCAAACCTCCCCTCTTTTAGTTTAAAGCCATTCCCCTGCATCCTATCACTATCAGACCATAGAAAAGGTCAGTTTTCCTCCTGATAACAAGCTCCCTTCAAGTACTGGAGGGCCGCAATGAAGTTTCTCTGGAACTTGCTCTTTTCCATGCTGAACAAGCCCAAATTCCTCAGCCTGTCTTCATAGCAGAGGTGCTCCAGCCCGCTGATCATCTTTGTGGCCTTTCTCTGGAACCACTCCAACAGCTCCCCCTCTTTCATGTGCTTGGGGCCCCATATATGGGCATTGTACTACAAAAGGGGCCATACTGAAATGGTGTGCTTAAAGATATTTCTGAAAAGGTTTACATTATATTTGGTCAACTTATATTCACAAATATAAAACTTCAGGAAGAATTCTGACATCCGCAATACTTCTCTGTATCCAATGTTTCATTCACTGTGTGAAATCTTGCTGTTATATTATAAACATTACCATATTTTCCTTAATTTAATTTCTTGTTGGGTCATTTATCCTTTTTTTTTTTTTTACTTTTTGCTTGTATTTGAACCTCAAGCAGCACATACCAATCATTATTGTTCTGTAGAAATTTTGTATTGTACAACGATACCTTGTCTTTCATCTCAAATTCATTATTTCTTTTGTGTTGCCTCTCTTCAAAGGAAATTCATCATTTGCAAAGTGCTGTTAACTCTATCAGTTGCACCATGAAAAGTGTAATGCACCTCAGCATTTTTTTTCACAAAAAGATTAATAATTACTTCCACTTGGTTGAGAAACTTTAAAATCAGAGCACCAAATGCTGTGTAATGTGAGCATGGCCAGTATGTAATGTGGGATCTGGCCTTGAGCAATGCAGATTGCTTGAAGTGCCATTCTGCACTAGTTTCCTTGAACGTGATATGCTTAGCAGTGGCAGTGGGGAGTGGGTATCATTGCAGGTTTCGTAATTGTGTTTACAATATTTTTAGTGAAATTCAAAACTGTTCAGATTGAGTTTGTTTAGTATCAAAATCTAATTTATGTTTTTATGCATAAAATGGCATATAACAGTAATAACTTGTGTTCTTCAATATAGAGACTGAGATTATTCTTTTTTGCAAATAATTGCTACATATTGGATACCCGTAGCTATAATTGCTCTCCACTACTTTATATTTATCTATCATTGTAATATGAATGTAATTCCTGAAGTCTTCAAATCAGGGTGTTTGTAGGATGCATTTTTCGTGATAAAACACTTATATGCTGACAGTATATTTCATGCATACCCTTGTGATTACTGAAAGAAATGAGGAAAAGCGAAAAAGAAACACAGAGAAAACATGGCAAGGGTGGGAATAGGATATAAGGGAAAAATGGTCATGAATAAAAGAAAAATGAATGAGATCATAGGAAATATTGTCTTTTTCAAGGAAAAGAATTTGGAAATGCAAAACAATGCCCAAAAAGTAGCACAGTTGATACAGGGCTGATACAGTGTTCCTTAAGTGTTATATCAGTGTTATAAACACTGATACTTTATTTCTTCTTAATGTCCTCATAAGTCAGACATGGAAGATACATAAGCTGTTTGTTTCTGATTGTAGCATAACAGTGAATTATCTTCTCCATGCATCATATAAACACAAATATCAAATTATATTTGAGCAAATGTGTTGGAAAACTGTTCTCTCACAAGCCTTGTGTTATTTTGCCTTCATCTTCCAGCATGAAGGCTTTGGGCAGGTAAAGAAGCCATTGGCTCTGAGGTTGATTATGTTTGTGTCTTCTGACACCCAAACTCTTTAGTCACACTACTGCTAATGTATATGTGGCTACAAGTGGATCCCCTGTAGTTGCCATAACATTTTTGAAATATCTTTCTTATTCAGCACTGTTTCTATCAGTTCAAATTACTTACGAATCAGATTTATTTTCCTGATTCCACAAAAAAAAAAAAAAAAAAAAATCATATGAAGTTTTTTTTTTTCCTTTTTGAAATAGCTGGGGTTTGTACCATTCTTCTACCTATCTCTTGTCTATTTTCTATCCTTTGAGCAAATGTGTCTGGACATTCATATCCAAGCATCATCTGCACTGGTTTGTGATGTATCCTCTGGTCTGGTTGATGCAGTGCAGCTTCAGCCCTTCCTGCCTTTGAGCTCTGGGCTCTCAGGTAGGGCCAAACTTACACTAAGATCTTGGGGTTGCAGTCCTCGCAAGAAGGGTTGTTGGTCTCATATTTCAGCTGTTACAGATGTTTCATCTCTCAAAGGTAGGGTGTAGGGTTTTTTGTAGGTGATATTTCAGCTATGATACTGCAAAGCCACTTCTGCCTCATGGAAAGGAAAATCTGAAAGAGGAAAGAGAAGAGCCTAACAAGGCTGGTAACAAGTTTCTAAACACTACAGGCTTTATTTTCTGAGAATTCAGTTATTATTAGATGTAGACATGGGTCTATTCTAGGGAGCTTAACAATCCTGAAGGAATGATTCCAAACAGTTCTTTTGTTGAAATTGCAAATACTTTTCTGTGTGAGTTAATCTCCTTGCATTTCTTTTCTCCGCAAGTAAGAATCAGGAGTGAGTGAGCAGTAGATTAGTTGGGAGAGGGCAGTATTTGGCCAGCAAAGTTGATGCACAAAAAGCAGCTCAGATGCCTGGCCAGCTTGCCATGGATACTTCAGCTGCATCAGTGCAGGAATCTGCTGGGCATCTACATCCTCTCTGCCCTTTGGGCTGATCTGCTAAATGCAGGCATGTTCAAAATGTCTTGATGGAGGACAGGCTGCCATACCATCACCCCTCAGAAAGCCTGGTCTCTCCTTTTGTGGCTTATTTTAATGGATCAGGTAGGTCCCACGGTGGCCTGGGGGTGTTTGTGGAGTAGAGGGACAGCATAGTCCAACCACCGCAGAGGAAGAAAGTAAGATGCCAGTAATCTGTATGTAATGCACAGTGTGCTGAAACGCATGCATACATGTGAGACGTATTCATTTATCTGTACAATGAAATAGTGGGTGCTCTTTCAGTTTTTGCCTCAAGCTTTACTGTTGTGTGAAGAATACCAACATGAAATGGTATTACACCTGAAATAAGGCAATGTAGTACACGTCTTTAGTGTTCCTTGCTGAGCTTGTTGCACCATGCTGTTTATATTGCCCTTTGTTTTAATTAAATTAACTTTGCATTGAAATGAGTTCTCCAAATTCTAATGAGCACTCCCTAATTCACAGTTTTTCAAATGTCAGATTTAACACTTGGTCAAAAAGAAGCTGGTAGATAAAAGGGCAAGGTTCTAATAGAAGATTAGGCCTCCCTAAATCTCTGGGAGTAATTAGGGAGCTAGTTAACCTATGAATATTTATAAATGTGTTAATTAAGGGATGTGTGAGTGAATCCACCTTGCTGTGTCACGTACCCATTAACCCGAGCAACTCCCAGATGTTCATCGTATCCGTGTTAAGGACAACCTGTAATTCAGCTGTATTTTACTGGTTTGAGGAGGTCTGCCCAAGGTGGTGCTTAAATCAGTGTCCTGCCAAAGTAAGCAGCACAGATTCAAGAAAGACATTGTGCCAAAGAGCCATGTCTGTGGCTTCCATGTTTTTACCAGTTTTGGTGCAAGAAGAGACAGAGGACTTTGCAAGATCTTTTCTCTGTTAGTTTATTCGTTTGATTTGATGCAATATCTTTGTATCCATTTTAAAAAATGCTTTACTAGGGTTAAGAGAATGGTAATATGGGAGAGGTTACTGTGTGTGCTTTTCTAATATTGACAAGCAAAAAAACCAAAAACACCAAGAACAGATTTTGTGCAGTGTTTTCCAAAATTTCCTTATTACTAACTATTTATGCATCTTACATGATTTAATACACTTCTCAGTAATGCAGCTTTTGATTTTGATAGGATAAGGAATTGTCTTTAATGTTGCAAGTGCAGAGCCCAGGCAAAGATTCATGAGCAAGAGCAATTTGTGACTGCACTGTCTGTGATTGTAAGCTAACCTTTGGCTGGTCTTGGGCTGTCACAGCTTTTTTTGCCCAAACCAATTCTTTAAAGCCAGACAAAGAATGACTTCAATTAAGAAAAGTGAGTGAAAGGAATTTAGAACATTTAAGTATTGTTTCTTAGTCTGAATCAATTTTTGAAAGAGTTTGTTCCTTTCTGGATGAAGATTGTTAGTTTCTGCTGCTTCTCAAGAGAGCCTGAGCTGCAGGCACCCTTTGTGAGCACTGACCAGTGGTACTCTGGTGCTCTGCAGAGCATTGTATAGCATATTGTTAGCCCTGGTTAGAGACAAGTCATGGGTGATTTAAAGTAAAAGCTGTGTTTTGCTATGGTAAATCTTGAATTGTATGTGGTCTGTACCTGGGGACTTGAAGGGTGAGGGAATTCCCAGCGGTTAAAATGTATTGCCTTACTCTGATATGATTCTACTCAGCTTCTCTTTCTGGCTGTTGGAAGATTTTTCTGTTCCTCGCATGCACCTAAGAGCTCTTTAATATCTGCTGTTTCTTCCCATTGAAACCCTCATATACTGTAATTAAGTCACCACAAAATGTTGTTTGCGATAAATAAATAGATTGAGCTCATTAGAACCCTGACCATAAAACATTTTCCCCAGACTTCAGATAGGATTTGTGGCTTTTTTTCTGCCCTCCCCTAAGCTTTTCAGCCACCTTTCAAAATGCATTTCTCAGCACAGATTGGGGAGTCTGAGCGGTTCACCAAGGGCTGTGCTGGGCTTCCCTAGTGTCACTTCTTGGGAGGAGTGGAGTGCCTGTTGTCTGGGAGCCATGCGCTTTTTGTAGGGTGTTTTCCAGGATGCAGCCTGCTCCTCTAGACATATGTCCCACTTTTCTGCCGCAGAACACTCTGGGGAACTCTTGTGGAGTGAAAAGGGAAGGGAGGAAGGAAGAGATTTCAAAAACTCACTGAAATTACTTTTCCGTACCAAGGGCTTCTGTTATTTTGGATATTATCACAGAATCATAGAATTGTTTGAGTTGGAATGGACCTTTAAAGGTCATCTAGTCCAACTCCCCTGCAATGAACAGGGAAGGGACACTGAGAGCTCTGTCAGGTGCTCAGGGCCCTGTCCAGCCTGACCTTAAGTGTCTCCAGGAATTGGGCATCCACCACCTCTCTGCGCAGCCTGCTCCAGAGCCAGGTATTAATGGCAGTTTTAATCTGATCTGGGAACGGGCTGGTGATGTGCTGTCTGAATGGTGACAACTGTTCTGTACTACTGAGTGAAAGTTAGGAAAGTGTCCGCACATCCTCCCTGTTGCAAAACTAATTCTGAATAGGAAAATAATGCTACGAGAGAGGGTTGTGTTGTTGTTTTTTTTTTTTTTTTCCTGTTTTTAAGGTCATTCATTTTAGGGAAGGCTTTTTACAGTAAAAGTATGCAGAACCTCCGGGGACAGTGGTAATCTCACCTCAGGCTGTATGTAAATAATGGAAGTCAGAGACAAAAAAGTGCTATTAATTACATCGTCTTGCGTACTGCTGGCGGAAAATCTCATTGCTTTCAGTGCGTGCAAAATCTGAGTTTAGAATAGGTCAAACAGCACATGACTGACTTCTGAGTTGCCAGCATCAAAAAATAACATCGAGTGCAGCCTCTCAAGAAGCAAGAATTTGGCTGTAATGTGCTGACAGCTGTGCTGACTCCAAATGAGCCCAGCTGGTGCAGGTCAAGTTGAAGCACCTGCATCCCTACCAGATGCTAGACAGATCCTAGAGGATTGCCCTGGGCTTCTTTCGAAAATATCTGCAAGTACCTGTGGCCTTCACAGAGCAGCTGGAGAACAAACTGCCTTTATTAAGTGACCTCCTTTCTGGTTTGCCAACTTTGCAGGACACCTGTGTGGCTAACAAGTGAGGGAGAGTGGTAGGAGCGGACAAAGGAGAAGACACAATGAGAGTCTATGTTGTTAGTTCATAGTCCTCATGAGTGAATTCTGTCCCAGTCTCCCCAAAGAGAGGGTTATAGCCTGTGGACTCCTGCTCAAGCAGGAGAGCTGGTGCCTGGGGGCTGCTTCCTGCAGTGGAAGGATAAGCCAGGAACCCTCTGCTTGAGGCAGCGTGACCCTTTCAGCAAAGCAGCAGAAATAACAATCCTCCCAATCAACAATATTTAAAATATATATATATATTTTCATTTTATGACATTTTTTACTTTATACTCAGCATTTCATAACTTATGCCAAGAATAATAAATGCAATTCACACAACTTAAACTAGGGAGACTAATTTAAATTAAGGTTGCTTTATTAAACTGCCCTTCATTCAGTGTTCACTGAGGCTGTGTTCCCTAACTATCCATTATAACATTTTGATTAAGACAGTCTTGAAGCAATAAAGACTTGCTTTGCCAATGCATAAAAAAAAAAAAAAAAGAAAGAAAGAAAATCTGCTAGTACTTAAATTTTATTAGGTTTAATGAATATTAAGCATAGTTGGATCTCTTGGTGAATTATCTAAATATTTGCAACTTAGGACTCTATCTCAGAGCTAGACTGATGAAAAACATTGAAATTCATAATCAGCTGTTTTGCTTAAAGGGCATAAACAATTTAAAAGGAAGGAAATGTTTAAATGTCAGAGTAATTATCCCACTGTGGTCATGCTCACAAAGGAAAATGATCCTCTGCAATTCAGAAGACCAGGCTTCAATTTTCATACTAACATTTATCTCCATAAAACTTACCCTGCGATGATCATTACTGCTAGCATTAACAGCAATCCTAACAGCAGTGTTCCAAAAATAAGAGTTTTTAAGTATGTTTGGTTATATCCACAATGCTATGTACTTTGCTCATTTTAAGGTTTTGAGAGCTTTAGAGTGGGATTTTTGTTGTTGTTTTTTTTGTTTTTTTAAACTTATACCTTTGTAGCAGGGTGATAATTGTGTGAAAAGTAATTTCAAAATAATTATCTTTTTTTTTAGATAAAAAACGTGCATTTTCACTATGTCTCCATGTCTATGAAAGTAACAAAGTATTGTTAGCATGCCTCTTGCAAAAAAAAAAACAACCAACCAACCAACCAAAAAGCAACACCTGTTTAACAAAAGATAATAAATGGAAACATTCTTAACTGAGCATGTGTAATAATGATAGAGTACTGAGAAATGCTGCTTCTATTATATTATATATTTTTTTCTGTATTACAATGTGAACTGTGCTTTTTACACTTCAGAAAATGTACTTCATTGTATAAATACAAAGCTTACTTCCAATGGAACGGAGATAGTTTCAGAAAAAGTGGGTTAGAGATGTGCTTTATCTTTGGTGATCTAGTAGAGAATAAACATCTCAATCTGAGAGAAAGAGATTCATAGAAAGCAAATCAGCAGGCAGTAACACTTATTTCTGGCCATACGCTTTCCATGTTTTTTAAATGTTTGTTTTGTTTTCTTTTTTTATTTTGTCATTATTATCAGCGCTAAACACATTTAAACAAAATAGCCTTTTGGGGGGAAAAAAAAGGACTTATGTTTATTTTAAAGATATTTTTGGAAGAACTGCATTGCATAACATTAGAAAACTGAAGAATTAGATCAAAATGTATGAGCTGTGCTGTTTGTTAAACTGCAGCTAGTTTTTTGAAGTTGTTTCAGTAGGTCAGTTCTCAAAAGGATTCAACAGTCCTTCAGACTCAGAGATGCCAGGCTGTATCCTCTTGGTCCTGAAGGAGTGATGGATTATCAGTCCTTAAAGTAAGATAACGAAGAGTCTTTTCTGCCCACTCAGGTAAAAGACAGGGGCTCTGTCATGGTTTTTAAAGGGTAAAATTTTGTTTCGTCACCTGTATTTCAGCCCTCTTAGGTGCAAGCACGTACTTCCTTCTCTTATTTTGGGGCAGATGACTCCCACATCTGCAGGGGATTTACAGGAACCAACAATCTACATAATGAAAAACTGTCCCTATTTCATATGAGCAATGAAAATTGTTCAAATTCTGAATTTTCTTCTAGTGGCCTGGAGTGATGAGACCTTGTGGCCTGTCATTGAGTGTCTCCTTAGTGCCATTGCTTGAAATAGCTTTATCCCTTCCTGATCTTAACCATTACATTAATTCACAGCAGAAGAATGCAACAAAAAAAGAAACAATAAAGGTCAGCAGAAGTAAAGTAGGTGAAGTCTACAAAGAAAAATCGTTTTCAGAACTGTGCAGCACCATGTCTTGTTACATGCTCACTCTGGTTCTGATGGTTAATAATTATCATTGCTCACCCAGTTCACAGTGATGCCATTTTAAAGTTTCTCTTAGCAGTTGTTTTTTTTTCACTTGTGCCATTCATACATTTAAAAACTGATATACAAAAAGTTTGAGTCCTCAGCTGCTGGAATACTGAACAGTTACCAGCCTAATAAGATCAAGAATTTTGCATGAAGATTGTATGTGGTAGGGAGATAAGCATTTCAGGAGGCCGTCAGTGACCCGAGACTGCTGATTGCTGGCTTGTTGATGTGATGATGTGCAGTAATTATTCCAGTGAATTGAAGCTGAAAGTCAACATGTATATTTATTAATTCAGGATAAGCTTCCTCATTGTTGATATCTATTTCCAGAGCACAGAACTACAGCTTTCCCATGTTGCTTTGCCAAAATAACGACAACATCATTTTTGAGAATGTTTCAGAGAATGACCTTTCTTTTCATAACATTAACGTTAGGACAGTCCCAGCGGAAGGGTTTTTTCTAAGGTAATAATTTTTTAAACCCTGTTGATTTAAGAGTGCTAAAGGATAGTTACGTTAAATTTGTTTCTGTTTGAAAAAAAAGTCATTGCACTCAATGCAACCAAAGTTGCAAACAAAGAGACAACCAAAATAGTTCACAATATTTTAAAATTACTGTGAATGTAAAATATGTTGTTTCTTTATAAATCAGTTTCCTGCCTAATTCTGTGTGCAGCGAGAGTTGAACTACAAAAAATTACATCCTTCCTCAGATCAGTTTTCCCTTTACATTTGTTTGTGACAAGTTTTCCTTCAGCTTCATTGTTAATGAGATGTCAACAGGAATTCCAAAATCAAGGTTGTGCCTTCAGCTGAGATGTAATTCAAATGTGCTAGTGAGAAACCAGAACAAATGTATTTTCTCATTAGGATTAGGCTGTTTATGTTAAAGACGTGCAGACTAAATTGTCATTTGCATTTACTGGTAAAATAGCATATTTCTAATAAATGTAATGTTCCCAAGCAGATTAGAAGCTGAAATATTAAATAGATTTCTGAAATACAGTGTCGGTTAGAAAGCTGTTCCAATTTTCTTGAATTCACAAGAGAGCTGGATGTTATTTCCCTATATTAGACAAGTCTGCATGTCCAAGTCCATTCTATAATTGTTTAAAACATACGGTTTTCTCGCCGCTGAGTGGTGAATTTCATTTAAACTGTGGATTTGCTCTTCTTCAGTCTATCACTGGCATTAGATTAATTTTTGTTAATCTCCTGTTGGGATGAGTAGCGCCAGGTGGATAGAATGAGGACCAGTCTCCGCTGTGCATGTTTCCCATTGCCCTGCCAATAACATGGATTTCTTCTCTGGCCACAAGCTGAGCTGCACCTTGGTTTAATTGATAGAGAAGTGAAATGCTGCAATTGCTCAATGCACAGATTCCCTGTGGTGACTCAGTGAGTTAGTTGCCAGTCCAGTGAATCCGGCAGTCCATTTTGAGCCAACTTTGGTACCACTTGCTCCCAGCTTTTCCCTTAGCTTGCTGTGCACAAAGAGTGATGCCAGAGAAGCTGCAGCTCCCTCAGCATCATGCTGGGCAGTGTATGGTACACTTGAGACAACAGGTTATGTGTGTTTGCACAAAGTTCTTTCCCAGTGAAATGCAGAGCAAAGAGTTGCATTGGGCTGCTACTTTACAGCAGTGCTGGCTGCTCATTTTGTGTTCCTTAGTGGCTTTTAAGTGCTGCCACTGCAGATGGAATTCATGAACTTGAAGATCCTGCAGCCTGAAATCAAGCACCTGGAATATGTGTTATCTTCTGTCAAAAGTATCAAAGTAGCTTTAAAATTCTGTCGGCTCTTTTTATCCTGAATATTGCTGCTTCTTTAGTCAGAAAGTAACATTACATTCCATCTGGATGACTAATATTATCTTAACTACAAATACAAAAAACCTCCGAACAGATGGAACTTATATAGAATAATAGAAAAATATAATTAGCTTGTGACTTTTTAACATTTTAAACTGCTTTTTGGCAGCTCAACTTTTTTGTTTTAATTTTAAAAAGGACATGATTTCTTCATTCAACAAGAAAGCCACTTTCAGGGAGTGTAACCATTTGTGTTAGCAATTTGCAAGAGTCATCTCTCAGTGGCAGAGATATTAGACAAACATTTTATTAGAGGTTTACTAGATGAAACTCAGAATATTGAAACTTCATACAGAAGTATATCTGTTTCCTGTTCTAGCCCTGTGGTGAGAAAGTCAGTAGATTAGGAGTAATTACAAATTTCAGTTGGCTTTGTTTTGTGTACTTACACAACCATTTTACTTAAAGAAGTAAGAGTCTTGGGGGCAGAAAGCAGCAGCCGTCCCTTTCCCTGGTGGTGAAAAATGGGGCCTCTTTGCTGCTCTGCGGCAGACAAATCTCCTCTAGCAATTTGTCAGCCTATGGACTGTTAGACATTCTGTAGTGGTCCATAGTACTAGCAGAAAGAGACAAAATTAATGTGGAGATACCAATTAAGGTTGAGCTGTTGCTTCATCTGCGAGCAAGGAAATGATAACAGCAATGGACAATCAATGTTTGGCTTAGTATCTATCTGCTTTACCTTTTTTCTGAGGATGCTGGTAGTATGTGTTGTGTTTTTACCTGTTATTATTTTTGATGTTAATGGACCTGTTGAGATGTGAATAGACTGAGAAAGACTTTACAGCCTCATCACATCAACAGTTGCATGACGCCATTGGTCCTTACCACTGGGGTGTTACCTAGCAGGGATATGCTTAGCGTAGGCTGCATGCTGTGTGTATTGTGTAACCTATTTTATTCCTGGTGACAAGGACAGTGCTGGGGAGATAGGGGAGGATTTCTGCATCCTGGGCTTCCTGGAGAGGAGCAGTTCATGTTTCGTATCTCTGACAGTCTGTTGGGCTGAAAAGATAGACGGAGGGGAGTGTACACTGTGTGCTATTTGTGCATAGAGATCAAAATGCTTTTGTACCTTCTTCCTGTTCCTGCTGCCTTTTAAATGGAAACTAACTGTCTCACTAAGACCTATTAGGAAGGCAGAGATTAGAAAATCTGGAGGTTTCATTATTTGAGGAGTTGCAGCTCTTTGAATCCTAGTTTCCTCCCTGACCCTGCCTTCGGGATGACCGCCACAGAGGATGAATCACAGAGTCACTGAATATCCCGAGCTGGAAGGGACCCACGGGGATCATCCATTCCAACTCCTGCATGAAGCTGCTTGTCCCTTGTTAGCGCAAGTGGGGCACTTCACGGTTACCTTTCACTTCTGCAAGCCTATTTATTAACCTGTGCTTACTGCAGTAGTGATATTACTACCACGTATTTCAAGATACCCCAGTTTTAAAAAGAGCTATCTGGAATGATATACTATGTGATCAAATCCCTCTGCAGTTGCTCTCTTAGGCAGAATTTGTTTGCTGTTGAATAGAAAGGTGCACCTTGGAATGGCAGCAACATTGTAACTTTCCTCATGCAGTTTCTGTGCTATAAATGCTGAGGTGAGGGTTTATTTGTCAAGAGAAAATAGTGAGCTGATTGCTGAGACAAGCTGAAATTTGAAATGTGTAAGGCAAGGAACAGATTGCATATCAAACAATATTTTCTCTGTCAGTGGAAAATAGTAACAGAAGGATTTTCAGTTGGAGAAAATCATATGAGTAATGTAAGTAGGATCTAAAATTGCCTGCTATTTAAAACAGAAAGAAAATTGCAAATACAGTTGGCAGAGCCCTCACTAGCAGCGTTATTTCACTGGGAAGGACCAAACAGGCAGATGGATAATGGTATATATCAGCTACCAAACACACTGCTTTTTTTTCTATACTTTAGATTTCTCTACTTTAGGTTTCTGAAAAACTTTCTCTCTTAAAAATTAGCTTAATAAGATTCAGAGGACATGTTGGCATCCTTCATCTGAACAGCATGTTCATTAAGAAAAGGTTTAGAAATGGCAAATGCTGACATAATCTGATTAGAGACATGACTCATTCTAACTATTCCTTTTTGAAGAATAGCTTTTCTTTTTTTTTTTTTTGATTGACAGATTTAGGGACTATTTGCATCTACTTTTGAAGTTAAGAACAGTAGCAGCTTCACTATATAGGCAGTGTATTGTACTAGAAAATGTCTTCAGATGCTCCCTGATTCCCCTGTGCTCAGGAACCTTACCAATACGCAACCACTGACCTGGTCAAAATGTCCATTTTCCATGGCTGCCCTTATGGATTAAAGCTTAAAAAAGTTAAAATACTAACACTTAACACGGGGAAAGTGTTTCTACCAGTTGGTACGAGCAGAACAAGGCAAGACTCACATTGGTATAGCTTCTGATCAGATGTGGCCTGCACAGTGCAGTGTTGTTATGTCCTCAGGTGATGCCGTACTCCAGTTTGTACTGGAAAAGGATTTCATGTACAAACATACTGAGGGGGCATCAGGGCGATGTACGTGATTTAGAAACTGTGAGGACTCTTGTTTCTTTGGGGTGCCTAGCTTTCAATGCACACAGCTTGGAAAATTGGTACTCAAGTACTCTGTTCCAATTGGCTTAACATGACTGAGATTCTTTTGTTCTAGGAGAGCCAGCTCTTTGGTTTCTGAAGCTAAAAAGATTTTCAGTCTCTAGGAAGTATGCCGTATACATGCTACTGAATTGTAATTACAAGAATAGCTTCCAAAAATCAAGGGATTTAATGTGAGTTAGATTAATTAAAAGAGTATTTGTAAAAATGGTGTGTAGATCATATTACGTGAACAACTTGTAAAGTACTTCAATTTTAAATTGATGCAAAATTGTATTTTAAAAAGTGCTTGCAGTATTAAATTATAATCCCCAAACCAGTTATTCTTATTATCCCAGTTTAAGATCCATACTCAGCTTTCGGCCTATTAAACATTATGTGCTATCAAAGTATCCATTTTTATGCCAAATAGATGGTGACAGCAGGGAGGCAGCACACCAGGCATGTTATCATCTACTGCTAAACTGCAAGGCAGAAAGATGCAAAGGCAACTTTCAGGCATCTGGGTCACGGTAGTCTAAATTATTGATAGAAATATTTTTCCCTGGATTTTTTTTTCTTTACTTATTTATTAAATACCAAAGTTATTTCTGTGTAATTCTGTAACATTTGCATCACAGGAATTTAATAAATCACTTTACAGAATTATGTAAGAAAAACACTAGCAGAGACTCGGTACAGATATTAAAAGGAATAGAGTAAGAAAAAGCTCTCAGAATTCTGCAGAATTTTCTGCCACAAAACACTATGCGTTAATGTACCACTTACTCGTTTTATTAGTTTAGGAGATGTTAACATGTAAGGACAAAAATTCATCTGTTGCTCCCTTTGTCTTTCTATTTTCCTGTTCTTTTCATTTGTTCATATTGTTCAGAGCTGTCTTATATAGATAGTTCAATGCATCAGCTAATGGAGAGGAAGCAGAGGTAAATACAGCAAATTTAATAGTAATATATTTAGATTCAGTGAAATAAGGTAAAACTTTCCTGAAATTCTGTTCTTAGTTGACAAGGGGTATCACTTTAAATTCTGCCCTACTTTTAAAAATATTACCAAAACTGTCTGACAGTGTTACCAGTGATATTTTGAAGCTTATCAAAGAACTTGAGACACAGAGATCTGTAAACCCGAAGGCCTTTCAGAGCCGCAGGCTGAGCTGGTATGTCTCATGCAGCTAGATGTTGTCTCAGATACCTCCGGTGACAACTGCAACCAGCTTTCTGCCTCACCACTGAAAGGTCTGTCACCACCAGTGTTGGTCTGTGGTGATCTTGATCTCGATCTATCTACGTTCATCATAGTTCAGAGCTAAAAGGCCTTTTTTCAGGTGCTTCTCCACCGTGTCCTTACCACGAGGGCAGCAAGGCCCAGCTCGAAGACAGGAGCTGAAGATAGGAATCAGAACTGAACGCTGAGGTGGAGATAAAGAATGCTATGAGCTAATTGTCCATAAAATGTTGTCTTTTAAACATTATGTCAGTGTTTTGTTTAGATGTGTATGTGAATTTTTAAATATGCACACATAGCCAAAAGCAATAACCTTCAAAGCAATAAAGGAAAAAATAAATTATATCTTTTTTCTCATATGCTGGATTTCAGCCCTGAGAGGATTTTACTATCAAAATTATAAATCACT
Source organism: Numida meleagris (assembly GCF_002078875.1). NCBI lineage: Eukaryota > Metazoa > Chordata > Aves > Galliformes > Numididae > Numida > Numida meleagris. The sequence goes on from NC_034409.1 coordinate 88,786,918, forward strand.
GGTGCATTACTGTTATAAAATGAAGGAGTCATAATTTGAAATGTAACTCCTGAAGGAATTGGATGATCTTGGATTATTAAAATATTTTCCTGTTCACAAGGAAAACAAGCAGAACACTCTGTCATGGTATTGGCCAACTAATTTTTAAGGACCTACTTTTTTTCTGTTTGCACTAGCAATACCTATAGCAGTTCAGTTTCCATCTCCTGAAAAGAATGCTGTTTGATGAGCATTTTGTTATTCTCAAATGGGTTGTGAATGCCTCAGTTTTTAGGAAGATCTTTCAGCCAGTTGTTGGTTGCTATGGTATAGCTTGACCAGAGGAAAGGTCTTTGTGTTAAGTTGTTATTTAGATTCAGGATTCCAGGCTTTCTTCCAAGTACAAAAAATTATTCTCCCCCTTACTTTTAGTGTCTAAAATGCAGTTGGTGAATTGATTGGTAACTTTGGTCATTAAAAACATCCTTAATTGTAGGTAGAGCCTTGAGCAGAGCAGTCTGAACCTATTGTTACACTCAGTGCCCTAGCAACTTTCCAGAAGCAAGTGCGTCCGGCAGTTAGCAGAGATTTAAGCCCGTGGCCTGTTTTGTTTGGTTGGCTTTTTTTTATCTAGCTACTAACAGTTGCCTTTGAAAAGCTGCTAGTTGTTACGCACCCTTGAAAGCCAGGCTATCAATTCTAACCATCGTGGAAGCTGAATTCTGTTTGAAGGAGATAGCCACAACAGCAATACATGTTATCGCTGTTGATAGGTGTAACTGCAAAAGAAGTGATCATCAAGCACTAATAACGGCAAGCAGCCTCTTTTTTCTGAGAACAGAAATGAAAAACTTTGTTACCAGATAGAAAACTGAGGGACTTGGTGGTGCCTCCCTTTGCCCACTTGTGCTCCAAGTGTTGGTCAGTGAGGCCTGTCTGCCCTGAACCTACTGCTTTTCAAATGGGAAGAAGCAATTGGCAATTCATACACTGCTTAACTGAATTAGCCAATGTATCACTCAGAGAAGGTACATTTTCTTCATCATTCAAAAATGCAATAGTCTAACTGACAGCACAGGTTCTCAGCTGAAAATATATTGGCTGTTGCTGTTACCCAGTGTCAAATCGTCTGCTCCTTAGCAGGATCATAAAGAAACCAGCCAAAGGACAACTAGTAAATCATTGAACTGAAGTCAAATGAGGTTTTAAATGTGAGCTGTTACAGCATGGATTCAGGACACTGCACCTCAGTGGCACTGGGCAGACTGCAAAATGGGATACCAATGGCCATTAAGCTCAGCCAATCTCCCTCACAGGCAGCAACCCCTTCACTTCTCCCATGGAGGCTGTCTAAAAGATCTTTTTTTCCATAATGCTGAGGACTGGCATCCCCTCATCAATTTTACTGAGTACTGTTGGATTTTAAGCACTCTTGAAAATCAAACTACTAATGCAGAAGCTTAACTTCAAAGAGCTATTTCTTAAGGGTGCACCATTTCTTTTTAAATCTGAAATTTTCCATTTAATTTATGTAAACACTTATACATATTTTATAAATATAAATGCATAAGTACATATCTTATATAACATTTGAATTAAATTCTGTTCTATTCCTGTGTGCTGCATGCCTGCCTTAGCTGAATGTTAACTTATTTTTATATTATATACACATGCTTTAATATGGTATATGTGTACCACGTAATTCTGCTGTAACTTAGTGATTTAGTGATGAATTGCAATAAACAAATTCTTACAGGGGCTGAACATAAAGAGAATATATAATTGTAAAAATACATTTCTAGAGGATGAAAAAATCCATGTCATATTAAAAATAGCTATTTTTTGCTACCCAAGGCAATTTCCATTTTCATTTAGGATATTGTGTGCAAAAGGAAAAGGCTAAGATATTCATGTTCTTATCTCGTGTGGTGAGATGGCTTGCTGTATGAAAAAAATGTAATACGTTGTGCCTTGATGTATGAATATATATTTAGTGTTACTCCGTAATAAGCAATCATATTTCAGGTGTCAGGACAAATTCCTCCTAGGTACTTTTTGAACCTACAATATGATCGTGGGTGTATACAGGTGATGCAGAATTGAAACAGGGATCTTTGGAAAGTGGGGCACCTCCTGTCTTACTGATACAATCTGATTCAGTCAGACCAGTGAGGATGATGATACAGGAAAGTTAGCAGGCTGTTCTGATGTGCAAGAGTACTTTCCTTAAAGGATAAAAACCAAGCATAATGTGTTAGCAAGGTGCAGCATACCACAAAAAAAACTGCTCAGACAGTAAGATAGGAGGTTGAATATGTCTACATAAAAACTTGACTAACAAGAAAACCATTGGTCAATAACTGCTGCATTGTAACTTTTCCTTCTGCCTATTCCCTCCCTCTCTGAACTGTTTTTACATCAAGTATGTGTAACTAATGGGCGTTAGAATCCTTCCTTAGTAATGGATCATACAAGATTATTACATCAAATGCTCAAAGTGCTTTCATATGATTTCTTGCAGTACCAGCAATGTGTCCTACCTGGAGTGTGCAAGTAAGCAAAGTTATCAGGTTGTTTTTTTCCTGTACTTGTGAGAGGATTCTAAACAACAGCATCAGATAAAAATGCAAATTTCTCTCTGCAGTAGCAGCCTGTGGTATTTGCAGATTGCCCTTTGCTGTCTGAAGAAGAGTGTGTCCTCTTAGCGTGCTCAACATTTAAAAGCTGAATGGTGAAGAGTAGTGAAATAATTGCCAAGGAACTGACACAAACCATTTCCTGTTAATAAGCTTTTTTTTTTGTCTATTGATTAATTTTTTTGCCATTTTTTACTGAACTGTCAAATATACCTTTACACTTGTAGTGAGTTGTATAGCATAAGCAGATGAGTTACCCTGGTGTTAGCAGTCATCTGAGGTAATTACATCTACTGCTCAGAAGGCGGCTGGCATTCCTTCAGCGTTGGGCTGACTTCTGTAGTAGTCAGCACTGGTAGCCAGTAAGAGCAGGTCAGGCTGACTGCAGGGTGGATTTACAGGAATGGGCAGAAAGAGTGTCAAAGCAGCTGCAGTTAATAGGAAGTGACCTGAGAGAAGAAAGAATATGGGAGTCTTTAAGAGAAGTTTTGATTTGGGAGCATGAAGCCTCTAAGCAACCAGATCTGCAATGTGACAGCAGTTCTGGGATAAGGGAGGATGGAGACCCATGGGGTGCAAAAGATGTGTGAAGTGAGGACTTGATGGGGAAGAATAATTAACAGGGAAATCAATGGCAGAAAATGCCATAGGATTGCAGCTGTGAGGCCTGAGGAGGAAATGGAGACTTGGTATGGACGGTTCCACCCTGGTGTGTCTGACCTTGTTTTAAGGCAAGAACTCAGAGTGCCATCCATACTTCACACTGGTACAAAACAGTTGTTACAGAAATGAAGCCTTATCTAATATGTCTTTGTTTTATTTACATAAAATGATTAAAGGTCAGTATGGTTTTTTACTCGATGCATCATTCTTTGGGGCATTTTCTTGCTACATGGAGGTCAGAGAGAAGTCTTCTTGCTAGAAAGTACAAGTCCCATTGTTCGGAGTCAGGAAGAGCCTGAGCCCCATGTATGGCACAGTGAGAGGACTGCAGTAATGAGGAGCTATGGGGATGCTGTGCTGCCCTTCTCCAGCTTACAGTATGCTATTTTGCAATAGCACATCCCCAATTCTGTAGCATGGGTATGACAGCAAAGTAAAATTTCCTAGTAAATGGTTTCTCTTGCTAAGTTGTTGTTGTAGCAGTATATTTGGAGGAGAGGTGGGCAGGTAATTTGGATTCCCTTGTTAATAGTTGTTAAACTCTATCCACAAAATCATTTCTTGTCTTCAATTCTGTTTCTTTTTTAAGGCTTTTGTTTAAATCTTTGGCCTGTTTAGTTCTTTTTACACCATGCAATTCTGAATAAATCATCCTCACAAATAAGAGAATTCTCTTCCCCACACATTGCTTCCTACCTCTATTTTATGGTCTGTTACGCACTACAATGATTGCGGGTTTTCATCTACACGATTGGTAAATTTGGCTATACACGTCTCGCCATTTAGTCTTCATTATCTTTGGTTTTGGCATGTTTACTACACTTTCCTTCATAACAGGTTAATCTCTTCCTTTCTATAGATAGGCATCTTTTATCTCTGCTTTTTAAGAAGCAGTTAGCTCTCTACTGCCTCAAACAACCATACGCTTCCCAATGTCTTTCAACTTGATTTGCAGTCTCATTCAGTTATCAGTTTTTTCTGTCACTTTGTATCGCTGAACAATCTGTTTTCCTACGCTCCCACATTTCAAATTAAATCCCTTCTGTATGTACTGGTATTTTTATCATGTATTTCACAACAGCCATTATAAAAGTAGTAAGCAACTAAATTTCTTGCTATAAAATGATAAAACTCAAACTTTCTCTGCTTAAATAATAATGGATTTTTTTTTTCCTTTATGCTTTACAGTTTGCTACATTGGATTAACAGTTGAATTGCCTTCATGAGGCTAGTTTCACTGGTATAGTACAACCTTAACACTAGTATAATTTATTTCATTGCCTTTATTGTATCAGGGTTTTTTTTTTTGCATTTTCTGCTGTATTAATACTTAGCAGAAAAAATCACATTTAATTCTTTCATTAAAATGGTGTTGACTAGTAAGTGCCAACTGCAGATGTTCTAGTCTTGATTCTCAACGGTGTCATTTATGGGTGAATAGTTACCACATTCTGCAGTGTCAGTTCATCACTGATTTGTTCCTGCATTTATTATTAGTTGTATTAAAAAGTAATTGAGAAAAGGAACTGACTTGGATTTGATTCTATCTATTAGGATACATTTCTCTAAAGTTCTGACTGTATAATTGAGGAAGAGAGGCTGTAATTTAGTTGGCACTCTAACTCATTTTGATATAAAAGTTAATACTAAGCATTACACTAAATAAAGAGTCTTTTAAAGTTATGTGGTCTTTGCAACATGCAGTAGATTTTCCATTTGGATGACAAGCTGAGATAAGGCATACTTTAATCTAGATCATGAAGTTGATTCTGATAATCATTTAGATTCAGGTAATCTGAATTGAGCATAAATCAACCCCTCCCCTAAGCATATGAGACTATTTCAATTCTTTACTTCTCCTGGTTTGTCCCTGATAATTTAAATTTGTTATGTACATATTTACTCCTTCTGGTAAGAAATACATAATATATTAATAGGTTACAACTGACAGCAGGATGAAATTTGAACATTTTTTCCCAATAATTATACTGTTTTTTGAATGCAAAATTGAATTCATGAATAAAAATGTATGAATAAAAATGTATGAATAGGAAACCATCTGCATCTGTTAGCTGCTGAACGCTTTGATTCACTTGGAGATTGATTCCTGATTCAATAAAATAGGTGTGTAGTTTCTTCTCACAGTAGTCTGAGACATGAGACAAAGTTTAGCAAATGACTTTCAGTTTGTGTTCCTTTTTCTCCATCTTTTATTACTGTTTTCCACAACTGAAATCCTCTTCAGTGTGTCAGTAGGTGCCTGCCATGAGAATGGGAGTTGTTTTTCATGGTGGTCCTTTCCTCTGTTCCTGTGGCCCCGCCACAAGTGCAGAGGCTCCTGAATAGCACCCATTCCTTTGGGTTTCTCACTTGCATTTTGTCAGTTCTGCCTTTCTCTACCCTGAAGTCCAAATCACTGAACTCCACAGGGCATCCAAATTTCACTGTGTTTGTAAGACTATTGAAGTTTAGTCATCTAATGGCTGGGTAGACTTTTGCTAAGTATTATGAAAACAGAACAGTTTCACCTTGTCTGACCACATCTCTTGAAAAACTCTGGTTTATTTTTAAATCCTGCCATCTAGGAGACAAAAGCGTAAGTCACTCCAGATGATGGACCATGTCTTTGACAGGTGAAGCTTTCACAATGTCAGTAGATTGGTGTGCTTGCTGTATAATTGTCTTTTTTCTTCTCTTGCTTTTTTCTTTCTCACTTATTTGAAGGTTTGATGCACCTTCTGTGGATTCCTCTCTATTTGCTAGCTGCCCAGATCTTGCTGACTGAACAAAACAGAAGGTATAATAATTGTTGGTATGATTTGGAACAATACTAGACCTCAAGGCAGCTTTATTTTGAATTGACACCAGTTTATCTGAAGTAGTTGAACGTTCCCCAGAAACTTCATTGTACTGTAATAGAAAGGGAATGCTTAAGATCCGTGGAAATGAGAACAGGTCAACTGCTTACGTTTTGTCACTAATCATATTATGCTTTCGTTGCAAAACCTCCAGCCAAAAAAAAAAGCTGAAAAGAAGCGAGAAAGGCCTCATCTATTTCTTCTACTCATCTAAGCAAAGACTCTTTTCCAATTGGAAGAAACTCTAAGGATGTCAATGTAATGAAAAGCAACAAGAAATAACGTATAATCACATTTGTGGGTAAATGGGTACTTCCTGGGCTATTGCATCTGAACAATTAATAGATGTACCACATTGAAAAAACTGCAGCAAACCTTCAATTACTTTTGGGTAACAGCTTTTAAACTCTTGCAGATGTATCCATTACTTATGGTGACCGTAGAAGTTTCCTGTGGGACAGGATATTTTCTTAATTGTGATATTAATCATGGAATTAAGTATCCTCAGGGTTACCTGTGATACGCTATGATGCCACTGCATTACTGTAATCACCTAGGCAGGGGATGATACACAGATTTTTTTTTAAGAAAATGGATATAGCAGGTTTTTTTTTCTTTTTTTTTTTAACATGCTGATAGCTGAAGGAAAAGACAAATCCACTTCCCTGTTGCATAGAAAAACATAGAAAAATGTCTTGTCAGATAGAAATTATTTATTGAGTTGTTTCTAAACAGCTTGTATAGTTCTGATAAATTCAAACTTTTCATTGAAGTTTTTATATCAGTAAATAATTTAGCCTGGACTCCCTAAGACTTTAAACATTATTCTGAGATTGACACACAGGGATTCAAAATTTCCTCTTTCAAATATTGCCTTAGTATATGGTGTAGGCATGCTTATTGCCCTTGCAAATGCGGACATGAGGATGCACACATAATTTTGCACTGAGTCTTCAAGTTTCTTGCTTTGTAAATGTTGACTGTAAATACTTGCGCTGTATTATTATAGTTCTTTGAGATTTTACAATTGCTGATGAATATTAAGCATTAAAAGGTTTGTCAAAGTCATTTAAATGCATTCATTAAGCAAGTGGAATTTACATCATGGAAATTGCAGATGTGCATTTGGGGTGCGTATTAACATATTTTGAGAATCATTTATTGAGAGCTTGTCTTATTTCATAATCATAACTTGACACATGTTTTGGTACCGAACAGCAAAAGAAACTTAAGTTTAATTTACCTTAGTTCTTTCTCAATACAAGACAATAAGAATTAAGAGGCTGCTTCAATATCAGCAATTAATCCAAGCTTAAGCAAATTGTATTCCAAGTATAAACTAGGATTTTGTCTCCCCATAGCACAAAATCAAACACAGGCACAGTTCAAGTATCCTGTCCAACCTTCAGTTGTCACTATAGGAGTTCCTAGCTGCAGTTGGTCCTTCATTATATTTGTCAGCTCAACACACGTTTCTTTGGAGTGCTGTATGGAGGCACATGAACCCATAATTGATGTCTATATTCACAGTTCAAAGAGGTGTCTGACTGAAGCACAGTTTCCGTAATGTGTGATGGAAACACTGTAGTTTCTGAGGGTAGCTCTGTGCCACGCTCTATTTCCTTGCCATTTATTTCAGCTTTCTCACAGGCGTTATCACCTTTCTGTCCTTTCAGATATAGGTGAGAACTGTGAGTCAGAGCCAAGGCCCAGAAGGAAAGTTGTCACTCAGCCACGTGTCCGAGCACAATACCAAGCAGTCTCTTTGTATAGAAATTTAAAGCACAAATAAAACTATCAAAAATATAGTAAACAGTATCTTAAATGTTTGCACCTCTAGGGAATAAACATTCCTAGCACTAAATCTGTAAGTATTTTTTCCTAGATCAGTTTTCAATACTGTGTTGTTTTACTGCTTATAGCCAAGAAATTAAAATTTAGTTTGTAACACCTGCATTATTATAGTGTCAAAATCCCACTAATGATTCTATACTATCTTGCTTGCATTCTTTTCCCTACTGATTTTCTTTCAGGCTTATCAATTTGCATCAGCTTGAAATGTACAGTGACATTTGAATTTCTCTGTGTATTACAATAAGAAGTCTCTAGGTCAAAAATAAATGAAAACCCCGAAACTCATTTATATCCTATGACCTAATAATAACTTTTTGATTAAAGGATGATGATCTTGTAGCCGGATTGCAAAACTTTTCCCTACTTTTTAATTTATGAGGTTGAAGTATTCTGTATTAGTAGCAACATCTTTGTTTTATGCTGGAGATTTCTGAGGTTTTTTTTAGTGCTCTGTTGCTATCAGTGTTAATCAGATCGTAACCATGATATTCATCACCCCTTTTCTAGTTGCATTGCAAGGATTAAACTTCACTTTTTACATGCAAGCAGTAAGTTATCTGACTCCTGAGTGTTCTCAGGTCCTTTCTTGCCCCTACTGTGGTGAGTCTTTACCACTTACCACTGATTTGTTTTCTCTTTAGGTGGGCTGATAAACTGCTTCAAAAGTGAGACACAATGCAGTGAAAATATCCATCCACATTTTGAAGGATGCTAGTAAATGAAATCACTGCTAGATTAAAATCAGGTGCAGTAATGACTCCCAGTATACTCTGAAGCTTTTTTTTTTTTTTTTTTTTTTTCAGTATAAAGAAAACTGTATGCTATCCCGAGGATTGAAGGTGGGAAGATCATCTTGAGAGGCAGACATTTCTTTTGATTATTTCTTGTTTTAATTTCGCTTAGTTTTACCTAACGCTCTTTTTTTCTGATCATAAATGGTCATGAATGGTCATGAATGATAGCTGTGAATTTACAGAGGTTAACAGTCATGTCACGGACGGCAGCAGCAAATTTCACTACATGTGTAGGGTCCACTTGGATCCCGCCAACGGTCAGCCTGATGCACAAGCCCCTTAACAGGTGTTTATCCTCCTGATACTCAAGTGACAGCTTGAGGGAGGCTTCCCATGTACGCAAACAATTATATTTTCTAAACATGCTCCTAACATTCCCATTTCAGCAGTTTTCAGAAAACTTGGAGAATGGCATGTCTGTTTGCAAAATGTTACAGTGCCTGCCTGCCAGATAAGTTAAATGAAAAAATGAGAAAAAAGCTACCAGTCTTAAAAAATTGTCAGACAGACCGAAGAATAGCTTTAATTGTTGATGGCCTCATTGAACTAAATGCTGAAGCTGAGAAATATGGGTGGTGTGTTAAGCTTTCAGTGCTGCTGTCTCCTTCATAGACTTCAGTAAATTACCCTAGTTCGGTCTTCACAAGCCATGTGGATTCACTGCTTGACGCAGCTGACAGCATGCCAAAACCAAAGCACTGACAGCACTGCAGCCTTTCTGCCTGAGCTTTATGCAAAATAATCTGGTTGTGCATGGGGAACGTATTTACTCCTACTAATCTGTTAGGGATCAACATATTTTGTTACGTTAGGTTGGAGGAGAATAAATAAAATGTATGGATCAGTTGGACATGAAAGTTTTCTTTATATAAATAAGAAGTGTCAGAATAAGAATAAGAAGAACAATTTTTCACCTCAAGCTATTCTGTGAGGAAACTTTTTAAAAAAATGTGACAGAGTAAAAAGCATTTTATTATTCGCACTGTGAAAACCAATACTGTAAAGCTTAAAGGGAAGGGGGGAAGAGTTATATGGGAAGTGCTACAATCAGCATTTGTTAAGATTACAATTGCATAATGAAAAGATGTCTTGAACTAGAAAATAATGGATATGTGGGGGAGTCGCTTCACCAAAAAACATCGCATGTGTTTGCAGGAGGAATCTCAGCCTTAAATTGCTTCAGTCTTCCAGTGGGTGACAGCTTCAGCTATCGTGCAAGGAAATCACTGACATTTCTTAGGATTATTTGTGAGAAATCTTTACTACACGTTCATTGATTGCTAAAACACCTATGCAGTTTAATGAAAAACTTTCTTTATTTTTTAAAAAAAAGATTTTACTTACATGATATTTATATTGCAGTGTAAGACTTCTTAGCAGCTGGGCTGCAACATCCCATTAAATAGAAGCTGTCATGCTGACTCAGACCCAACATCCAATTCCAACTTTCTTTCTTTCATAAAAGCCAATATCAAATACTTCAGAGGGAAGTTAAAGATCTCCACAGCTGTGGTATCATCTGCCACACATTAGCTTTTCTCCTGATATCTAATAATTAGTTTGCTTTAAACTTTAAAGCATGAAATTGTATCTCCAAATATTTTTGTTACCAAGCGTTCTAAAAATTCTTGATATAAAAGTATCTTCTTCGAAATATGAATAAATAGTTCATTTCAGATTGTTCTTACAGCATCAGTCATCATCTCAATTCTACATGCTATTTGGAAATGATGTATCTCAGCTGTTTTATTCACTTCATGTCCAATATCCGTTGACTGTGCATAGGTTACAAAATAGAAAGAAATTGAATTTTCAGAGTCACTTCATTTATTGTCTTTTATCTTGTTCTTGCTGTGGTCTTCTGTATTTGATTTGACAATTAGGAATTAGCAAATCACTGTCGAGTACATTAGATTAAAAAAATTTCTGACCTGTGAATTTCAAGAAACAGGTGTATTTTGGGAATCAAATTTGCTATTGGAAGTTTCTGTTGGGACCTTATGAAATTCAGTTCTTGTTAGGAAGAGAATGGTAAGCTGAGGAGTTTCCAGGCCACTCGCTGACTAGTGATGGTTGGTAAATGTTGTAGTACAACAGGATGTATGTGAGTAACAGCTAAGTACAGGGTCTCGTAGCCATGGGAAAGAACTGCAGTTTCTAAACAAATGGTTACAGGTTCTCTCAGGGAACAAAGACTGCCTTCAATAATCTTATGCTGTGACATTAATGAGGAGCTCTTTAAATTCCAGTTTGAATCCAAATATAATATGTAGTTTTGCATACATTTGTCAGTATTCTAAGCCATAAAGCACTTGATTTTTACAAATTTTGGCGCAGCTCACTGTGTGTTTTGATAAAGAATAAAGGTAAATCCTATCGATATATATATATGATGTCTTTCCTTTAGTGCATTATCAATGTAAAATCTTCCCTGGCAATGGTTAACTCTGATGGGTTGCATAAAGATTACCACATACTTACATTTTAGATAGATACTTTGAATTTAAGATCCCTTAGCATCTAGAATTCAAATTGTCAAATTAAATTCATTTATGAAGGTATAGTTGCTGTTTTTGCAATTGCACGGTACATATCATCATGAAAATTTACTGTGTACATATGCAGAAAGAAACACAGCAAATCTGTATTAACTGTGCAGTTATTTGGCAGTGGGAGCAGATTATGGAATTTCCGGAGTGTGAAAATTGGGATCAGAGTAAAATTGTCAAAAGCACATCTGAATAAGTTTTAAAAGTCAATTTTATGTGTATATGTTGCTTGCTGAAAGCCTTCAAGAAGCAATTGTCTTTCAGCCAGGGGTGCAGATGGATACTTGACTCAATTTTCAGGAGCACCAGAAGGAGCCTAACTTTGTCCGAAACCAGGAAGTTTATATTTTCAGTACATGCTCCCAGTGTATTTTCCATGCTCAGAATTTTCAAGGCTAATTATTACAGCAGCCTATTTTTTTCTTCCCATCTGTGTGTTTACCTCAGAGCAGCTGAAAAGATCAGGACTGTGCAGGCACACTCCTGGGTGGATTATTTACAAAAAAACCCACATATCTGTAACAGCTAGCAAATCCCATTATTGAGATAATTACAAGATGTTTATGAAACACTTTGGAGATGTTTTAGTTGAGACTACAAGGTCATTTAGCCCAAGCCACCTGCAGCAAGGAGGCTCTAAGCCAGGAGCCCCCAAGGTCAGAGGCAGACATAATGACCAGAGCAGGTTTTCCATTATTTTAGAGCAAGAGGCTTGCTACAGAAAAGTATTTTACTTCATAACATTGTTTAAGAATGCATGCATACAAATTAAGATTTGACTGTTTAATAAATGAGTATGAATAAACATAGCATGAACCTGATCATTTTTAATCAAGACTTGAATTCGGAAGAGATAATAAGAAGCATTCAGAAAATCTCTTCTTAGCACATTTTTAATATAACCAGTCTTCTCTGGAGTCTTGTAAGCCAGAAATCGTGCTAGTGAAATTCCCAGCTGTAGCAAAGAATCAACACAGTGCCCATGCTAGCATGAACTGTAAAAAAAGTCTCTTAGTTTTAGACCCCTCTCAATATTGTGGATTTTAGAATAAGTGTTTCTAAGAAAAGCCAATAGTAAATATTTTTTTCCTACTGCTTGATTTTCTACAGTAGTTACTACATTATCTTCTGCAAAACATTAAACAGGTATGGGCGCTTATAACTACAGCATCGTCACAGCTAAGTTTTCAAATGAATAAATTGAGACTTTGAAAACTGTTTTGTATTTTTTCGAAAAGATCTCTATCTTTAACATGTTTTGGCATCCTAATCCTATACTGAGCCCAAAACTATCTGTTCATAGTCTCTGTCTAACACTTTTTCATTTTCCCATCCTCTTTTGTCCAGCTCCCCTATCCCATGAGTTAACTTTGGGGACTTGACAAAGGTAACATAAAATCAGCTGAAGGGCTCCCTTTGACTTCCATAGGCTTTAGATCAGGCTTAGATACATGGTGTTACAAACCCTGTGCTTCCAGCCCCAGAAGCCTAATTTTGCAGGAGTTTCACAGCTGGAGAGAGGCTGGGCATCCACTGCAGATGCTGGCTGTGGGTCTTCCTGCTGCTCGGAGAGCTCCAGGGGAGGTGAAGGACTTGCAGGCAGCAAACATCCCTTCTGCATGCAGGATGTACCCCTTGGGTGTCTGGAGATGTTGCTGCATGTAAATGATTCAAACAGCTAGCAAAGGCTGGATGAACTTTTACTTCCTGAATGCGTTTGGGTACATGTTTGCGTGAATCCGTGTGTAGGCACATATGAATGATTATTGTTTTGCACATTGCATCACTTGGTAATTGCAACTCATTTACTATTTCATAGAGAGTGAATCAATGGGGTGCAGGATATTTACCACCCTAATATATACAGCGGAGACTAATCAACTCACTTAGTGTGTGGTTAGGTTTGCGTAACTAGAAATATTATGTATACAACATGTTCTGGATACTTAGGTTTATTACTCTGGCAGTCACAGTTTGTTTGATGGTGTTTCAGAGAGCATGTAAAATAAATGAGAAGTCTTCCATTTATGTCAGCGTTCTTACTGATGTGCATGACTTGCTGAAAGAAATACTTTTTTCTGTCTGGTTCTAGTGTTTGATTCCATCTGAGAATGAAAGAAATCTTGGCTATATTTTATGCAGGATTATTTTTTTTTTCTCACTGATTTTATAATCTATAATTATATGCATTTTTATCATAATGCGAGTTCCTAGTAACAGATAAGACATTAACCGTATTTATTATTTGATTTAAAAATGAAGGTGTCTAGTTAATTGAAGTTCATTTTATATCAAACAAAAACTCACTGTGAAGCTCATTATCTACCCTTAGCTGGAGATAGAAAGTACAATTAGAAATGAATTCTAAGCAGTCTCTATCTGATTGTCTCACCATTAACAGTCAGTTATTCTTAATGTAATAAGGAATATAAGAAAAAAAATTCTTTCTTATTAATTCCCATAAAGCCATGACAGTGAGTTTCACCAGATTATAGTCCTGTTGCTATTTTAAAAATGTTCCTTACTAATTTTTATGTACACTCTGGGTGAGGCTGATTCTAGGTGAAAACAAAACTCATGAGAGCAGAATGCTCCTATGGGATTCCAAGCTGCTGGTGTCACCAAGGCCTGGCGATACCTTGCCTCAGCTCTTCTTTGTTCTTTCCTTTCTCCCTCCTCTTTGATAATGCAGAGCAGTATACATTGCCCTTCTCTTGTGGATATTCTGCTGAAATAAATGGACAACACAGTGATTTCCACAAGTTCTCTGAAACTAAAATAGGATCAGGGTTTCTATGTTACACTGTAATGTTCTTGCGGTCAAGTAGGTACACATTCCATTTTCCCTCTCATCCTCTCATGATGACATGATGTCTTCTGCATACTCCAGCCTACCACTGTCTTGCCCTTTTTCAGCTGACACCTTGTTGCAGTCCTCATCTCCTTTCATTCCCAAATCCAGTCTCCATTTCTCAGGTTCTAGCATCTGTCTCCCATCTCAGGTTGCATTGTTTGGGTACAGGTTGGTCTTCATGCACCACAGCGATTCTCCTCTTCCATTCCTTTGGGAGTCCCTTTCCTTATACAAAACTCTTTGTACTTTATTTCTGCACTCCTTTCTGATTGGCCCCCAGCCGTAGACTCTTTTTCCCAAAATATTTCAGTCACATTCTCTGCCCTTGTGAGGCCCCATCTGCAGTACTGCCTCCAGGCTGGGGGCCTCCAGCACAAGAAGGATGTGGAGCGGTTGGAGTGGGTCCAGAGGATGATCAGAGGGCTGGAGCAGCTCTCCTATGAAGACAGGATGAGGGAGCTGAGCTTGTTCAGCTTGGAGAAGAGAAGGCTTCAGGGAGAACTCGTTGCAGCCTTCCAGTACTTGAGGGGAACTTACAAGCAGGAGAAGTGACTTTGAACAGTCTGATAGTGACAGAGCAAGGGGGAATGGCTTTAAACTAAAAGAGGGGAGATTAGTTTAGATGTAAGGAAGAAATTCTTTACTCAGAGGGCAGTGAGGGACTGGCACAGGCTGCCTGGAGAAGCTGTGGATGCACCATTCCAGGGTCGGATGGGGCCCTGGGCTGCCTGAGCTTGGTGGGTGGCAGCCCTACCCGTGGCTGGGGGTTTGGAACTGGATGTGCTTTAAAGTCCCTTCCAACCGAAGCCACTCTGTGATTCTATGATATTTTGTCTTTGCCCCTAAATTTTAACTGTTCCCTCTGTACTCCAGCTTCTCTAAATCCTCCCATCTCCATAAATATGCAAGATAGGATTACCTTTCTCCTTACTCTTATTTGTCACAGTACAGCTGTGTACTGTTAGGACAAGGAGGCTCTGCCTTCATTGTCTTACCCCTGGTCTTGTTTGTGTTTGTGTATTCTCTGCAGATAGTACGTGTAGTGACTCTTGCAGAGAAACTAAGTAGGTAAAAAAAATGCAACTTCCATTTTACAGTACCCTTATTCCTGTCCAGCCGTGTCTGTTGAAAGCCATGGTCTGACTCCTCAGCCACATCTTCCAGTCCCGGATTCCCAGCTGTCTGTGCTAGCAATTCAGTAACCACACAGTGAGTGGAATCAGCTTTATCATTTGCCAACAAAGTAAACTAGTCAAAACAACAGTTTTCTCTTAACTAGTTAGGCTGATCCAACTCACTGCATATTTGGAAGGTCAATAAAATCTTACACAAGGGAGGGAACTAATGAAAGTAGCTAAGCTGAGGGAGAAAACAAAATGAAATAGGGCTTCCCTTTTCAGCAGCAGCCTGTGTTGATCTGTAGGTGTTTGGAGTGACTGCAGATGCTAACAGCCCTACATATTATTTTGTGCAGCATCTTCTTATTCCAGAAAAGCCAAAATTACATAGCACTTTTTTCCTTTTCTCGTTTCCACTATTGTTGAAATAAATTATTTTGTTTCTCCTTAAACTGAGCAATCCTTCTCTCACTCTTCCTGGTCCTCTAGGAACAACTAAGGTACTTTGTTAAGAGCTCTTACAACATATGCTTAACTCTTTCTGTCTCTTCTCCACTTTCCAATATTTTTTCCTTCTGTTTTCTTATAGTCAAGTCATCAGCAAGGGTTATTGCACTTTTTGTTATTTGAACTTTTGACCCCATTTATGAGTTCAGTACATTGAGTATGGAGATTGCACTTAAAAGAAAACAAATGATCTTTTCCATAATTGCTTTGCACACACATGCACACACACAATGCTGAAGTATCTTAAGGGAAGGATTTTTATCTAGTAATCATAACCTGAAATTGAAGCTGTGACATGGAAAAGAGACAGATAAGTAGGAATGAAATTAATACTTATTCAGGGTAGCTCATCCTTATCATCATTCTGCACACTTCATTATGAACTGTAGATCTAAAAAATGCTTTTCAAACTACAGTTTCTAATGTTCTAAAATACACTTTTTCATCAGTTCCTCTTCTGACTTGTATACAAGGATAAATGGAGCAAGTAGTTCTGACATCTTTTTTCCCAAAGAAATGAGGAAAATGATAAACTTCACAGTCCAGTTTTTTTGACAAATTTAATCGAGTACTCGCAGCTATACGATTCTCCAGCTGTGAAATGGATGGCACTGAGCATTGAAGGACATATATTTATTTAAGCAGGTGTGTAAGGATGAGCAAAGAAACAAGTCTGGCTGCTGAAAGGATTTATGCCTGAATATGTAATGCAGGAACAGACAAAAGAGCAAGTGAGGATTTTGGCAGCTGCAGACATTCAGATGGTCAGGGCTCTCTTGGTTCCACAGGATGGACAGCAGCTGGACAGGTGTGTTGTCACAGCCCAGGGCAGCACCTGCCTTGCAGAGAGCAGGGACTGAGGACATCACATTGCTCCACCTGTATTATAACAAAATTAGAAAATACAGGGCTACTATCAGGGAAATCAGTTTTAAGTTGTTTTCAGTGTAAGGATCTGATGCTCATGTAGAGACACTGCAGTAAATTATTCTGTCCCTGAAACCACAGATGTGAGCTTACACTAACCAATTATTTGGATCATGAGTGCTATGTATCTGTGATTCTGTAATAGTCATTTATCAGTGGGATAAATTGATTGACAGGTCAGTCATTATAATGTAACAAGGTGAGATTCATCATACCCAGCTTTAGATTTCTACATGTGAACAGACAGCTGAGGCTTTATTTCTAGTAAGTGGAAAAAATAGGTGCTTTTGGAGCAAGATCAATACATTGTATTTTAGATATTTACTTTAAGATGATATGTATATCAAAATAAGATGAATGACAGCCTGAAAGAGCTTTCCTCCTATGCCTAGAAAAGATCTCAAAAAGCGACTAGTTCAAGTTAGATGCAAATACATAAACATTTGTTTTCATTCAGACAAACGCTACCTGTAGCATCCGCCATTTTATATAAAACTTCTGCTTTGTATGTGGGGAGCAGTGGAAAGAAAAACAGCTGCTTCTTGTGAGATTTGTTTCATTCTCTAAAGTAATTTTACTAAGAATTTTACCTCAGTGTGGAATGAAGGAATGGGCTACCAGGCTTTGTATCAACTATTAAAAAAAAAAAATCAGGTTGGAACATCTGCTAAACCTCAGAAGCTCATAAAAACAAAAATTGAAAGACCAGCAGGGAACAAACAGATCACTACCAAAGATAACATCTTCAGTATGTGTTCTCTTGAGACTGCAATATGAATATGGTGAAAGCTTTATTGCTTGTGATGCACATGCTGATACACAACTCCTGTGAAGAATGGTGATCATATGAGGAGTTTCTGTACAGGGCTTAGTGGGCAAGACACCATGCATCCACCCTTACTCCTTCCCCTGAAGCTGAACTCTGATGGTAACACTAAGGATAATGCAACGTAAAAATCTGCATTTCCCTGTTCAGTGCTGCTGTCCTTGGGCTTTTCCATAAAGGATTACAATGCTTTGTCCTTGCAGTTTGGTAAAGCTAACAAGGCAGGCATCCCGCAGCATCCTTTGACCAAAGGTTTGTTAAAATGAGCCTTCCACTGACTGTCAAAAAGTCAAACATTTTCCAGTATGGACAAGGTGCCCTACTGCTCACTGAATCTTCCCCCCATTGCCACCACCTGATTTCACATGCAGCCAGGGAACAAGACCCAGTCTGCATTTAGGGAGCACTGGGATGACACAACTGGAAAACACATGTCACATGCATCAGAGCAGGTCTGAGAAGCAGATGATCTCATACAGCTTGATGCCATCCAGCCGTTTTGTGTAACATGTCACTGCTGTTTTTAAACTACACATAACCACAAGTGGAAATGGGCTTTCTTATGAAGCAGCAAAACTGGCCTTTTCCTGTGAGATACAACTCAAGATTTCCTGCTGAAATCATCTATAGAGAGAAGACAAGGGAGGACATCCTGGCTTTCCATAGAGAAATAATATTTCAAATGTTGAATCAATTGTGAAATCCTTTTTAAGATTTAAAAATAAAAAATAAACTGTTTCTTTTGCATGTGATAGCTGTGAAGGCTCTTAGAGAGATCACTGCCTTAGTATCTTGTAAAGCACCTCTTCATTCATCAGACAGCTAATCTTTAAAAATAAAAAAGGGAAAAAATTATTGAGCACCAGATGTCAATTAAATGTTGAATGCTATTGATTTTCAAAATGTCTTAGCTTTCCCATTTTCCATTTTATTTGGCTATTTTATTTGGTTGTTATTGGCTTAGTTGTTCTAGCTTCTTCTGCGTTTCCAATTTTTCATAAGGTCTAAAGTTATTAATATTATGAGAACACTCAGTAAAAATTATCAACATCAGGAAAACAAATGTAAACATTGCAAGTCAGTCTATCCCTTCACATGGGCATTTTCAATCTGAAATAAGTCCTGTTGTGGACTGCAAAAGCTACTCCAGATTGGCAAGTCATGCTTCTCCATTCATCTCCCTAAATAAACCTTAACAAGGCTAAATAAAACTGCTTCTACTAGAAGACCTTAACAAAAGAAAATGTAGAATGGGAGAAGAATAGCAGCCTGTAATAAACACCAATACTTGATCTGCTTTAACATATCTTGCTAGACATGAATCAGGACTTTTTCTTGCTGGGATTAATGCAGTAAAGGAATTGTTCTCTCTGCAAAATATATTCATAATTCCATTTTGCACCGATAAATAATCTCCTAATACGTGTTTTATACTGATAGAGACTGCAAGTGTAGGTTACATATGAGAAGTTTCTACAACCCAAAGCCACGCTAAGGAAATGAAAAATTCGATCAAATGCATTGATCCTAAGGCAAAATTGCTAAGGGTCACTCTTACATCTGTAA
This sequence comes from Numida meleagris, assembly GCF_002078875.1. NCBI lineage: Eukaryota > Metazoa > Chordata > Aves > Galliformes > Numididae > Numida > Numida meleagris. Next base: position 88,806,049 of record NC_034409.1, read on the forward strand.
TTTCAGGAGTGCTTGCTGAGCATCAGAAAGTGGTAGCACAGATTCTGAAAGTATTTCCTATCAGCACATTTGCAGCAGACAGCAATGATCATTCTGCGTTGTTTGTGCACTGCCAGCCACTCTAAATATCTTACGGAGAGGAGATCCTTTCTAATAAAATGCAATTCATTTTATGATTTATGATTTCAGGATTGATATTTGTCAGTGATTTATTGCTGTGAAACCAGAGATATGATTTTTATTTGATCTGAGATCAGGAATGTGTCTTTGCGTATAATAATTTTTCCAATGTGAACAGGTGTAAAGAAAGAAATCTGAAATCCCAAAATCGGATTCTTTCTTCAGAAAAACACCAGAATTTTGCTTCACTTCCGCTGTTTTTACCAACAGAAAAGAACATAGTACTTAATTATGCCTCTTTAGAAATTCATAATCATAAGCTCAGTACCATTTATGGAAAGTTGAATAATAACTGAAAAGAACACTACCGTGATTAGATGTGCCTGCAGAGAAGGAGATCAGGATAACCTAAAATCTATTTGCTTTCTCAGTATCTAAACTTAAACTTGTATGTATCTAAACTATAAACTTGTAACTACTCTTTTGTAGTGAACTACAAAAGAGGTTTTATTCCTACTTTCCAATGAAATGTTTGTATAGATTTAATACTGCTGTCAACAGACCATAACATCTATTTTCTACGGACTTGCCTAATGTGGAAATTCTGAAACATCAAGGCAAAGAAAAGAACTTGCTATGGTAATAAAGCCATGCTGGAATAAAAATTATTTTTTAGACTATCTGGAAAAAAAACCCTGTTTGATACTACTTTGGAAGCAATGAGCACCTGATTTCTTGGACAAAATCGAGCTCTTTTATTATCATGTTACTACTTTAATGACCCCATGCAGTAATATACATTTCTAAGCCAGTGAACAACCTTTAGGGGCATAAAAACTCAGTTTCCCAATATCAAAGATCCCGTTTTTCCCCCTTGGGAGAAGAAAGCGTAAGGCTGTTTCCTACATTATTAACATTTTGCCTCGGGGCAAGTGGCAACATAATCCCTATCATTTTTACCTCCTGCTGCTCCACTGGGAAAACACAATCCAGCCATGTGAGTTTGTGGCTCTTCCTTTCATTCCTGTTCCCTGCTGTGCTGTGCTGTGACAGGACAGCAGCAGGTGGCATAAATAAAGGAGAAAGCGGGCAGAAAATTATAGACAACTTCTGAGATTTTTGATTTGACAATATTTTGGAGCCCCATCTTCTCTGGGAGAGAAAAGCAGATTTTTATCTAAACCCTCTGCTTTTGGTGCAGCAAGGATGAACTCTCCACCCTTTAGCACGAACAAAAATAGAAGCAATGTTATCACCAATCCTGAGGTGCTGAGCAGCTATAAAATACACTTACTTTCATTATTAGAAGTTAAATGATGTTTGTGAGTGTTTTTTTCCACTGCTACTGGGCTTGAAAACTGCCTTAGAATGAAATTTGAGCTCACTGAGAATAAATGGACAGGGATGGACTTCTCTGTTACCTCTATATAAGAAATACTGTTCTGTTGCTTGTTACCAGTGGAAAGGTTTTAGTGCTTCTCACAGAAGAAAAGAATGACCTTAGCATCTGGTCTTTGGAAGCTGACTGAAATATGTTCCCACTGAGGAAGTTTCTCATTCTTTTCCAAGGTAAATAACTCTGGCTGCCTCTATTGCCAAGACCTCCCAGAGGCACTTAGTGATTTTGTAAATACATGGGACCAAAAGAGCAGACCTTGCCCTGGGGAGAACAACAACCCTTTTCTTGCATTCCTTGTTCCCTGTGGGAACTATCTCTTATCAGCAGACCGAAGCCATGAGGATGCTCCATGTCCAACAACAGTGAGAAAGTTTAGGATTTCTGCTGTAAATAATAGCTTAACATTGTTTTTTGTTCTGAATCAGGACAAAAGGAATTATTGCCCAGCTTATTGCTAATGTTCCCACCAATCATTACTTTGATAGAATGACAAAAATGCACTTTATAGATTTCCTTTTAGAATTGGTACAATGTGAAATTTCATGACAGGACACTAACAGAAAATATCTTTTATTATCTTCTGACTAGTCATTTTATAAAATATTTAAAATACTATAAATTATAAAATGCTATAAACATGAAATAAGTATATTTTACTTAACTTATTTCATAGTTCCCTTTTGTGCTCAGCTGACTTCCTGAATCAGTTTCCCCTGTGTATGGTAAAATGAGTTTGAGACTTTGCTACTTCCTTTAGCATGTCTTCTCGCTTACCGTGACAGAATATAAAACAAATATAGAAATAATTTTTTTCAATAGATAGGTGAATATTGTCATTAGAAACAAAATTTCAAATTTTTAATTAAAAATCTGGGTAATAATATTTTTCTTCAAGAAAATAAGCTTTTCCTAGAGGAGTTTTCATTGCTAACAGTATCATTTCACCTTTTATTTTTGTAACAAATAACAGCAAAAAGTACTGATAACAATCTTATTTAAGAGTCTCCTGATTTTACTTTGCAGTATAAGACCAAGTCGGCTATCATTCTCTAATCTGTACATAATTTCCTGATGGATTACAGTACTGGTATTCTTGACAGTGAATCTGTCTTTGGGTTGACATTAGCCTGTGCTTCGTCAGTGGTAATAATTTGAATGGAAATTTGTAGGAATAACTACAAAATTTGCTGGAAAAAGCGGAGCACATGAAAGTAAGTCTCAGTATATGTCTAAAAAGGAAAAAAAAAAAAATTGAAGCCACAAATACACCTACCTGAATCTGGAGCGTGTTGAGTTTTTCATTTACTTCATGCAGTTGATAACAGAAGACTGCTTGTATGACTTAGAGGAGCAGAATTGAAGGGGCAGCTGTTGATTTCAGAGAATGTGGCCACAAATAATTAAAGAGAGGAATGAAAATGTTGCAGTCTCTTGATATCAGTGTGGAGCTGCATGGGCATTAAGAAAATTGGGTTAAAAAAAAATTATGCTTTGCATCCTACAGAAGATTGCTCACGTTCAACTGAGTGGTAGTCAATTCAATATAGAGCAGACTGAGGACCATGATTTTCAGTATGATTAGACAAACTCGAGCATAGAAAACAATACATTTCCTAACTGAAAATAAAGAAGTGGAAAATTAATAGATTGAATAAGGGGATTTCTCCAGCCTCTCTTCTGCTTGGAGTGAAACAAATCATTAAGAAACATGAATCTGAGATTCTTAAGCTTGGCATGTGGGACAAGAGTTTATAAAAGCCACATATCAATAAGTTTTTTCCTGAGCATACAGGGAGATGAGGAAGGAGGCTTTCTATTGTCACTAACGGTGGGATGTGACTAAAACATTCGTAGTAAAAGATGTATGGAAAACCACAAGTTTTCAAGAAAACAAGCTGATTCCTGGTGTTAAACTGTGTTTTGCAGCATTTGGAAATGTCCATTTTAGAGACTCTAGGACTTATTTTCACAGTATTTGCTGTGAGCACAAGCTTTGTATCAGAAGACTTATTTGAACTCTGAATACCTTTATATGATAGACTGTCTTATTTGCCTCATCCGGAGCTGAACAAAAAACATGCAACAATGATAAACAATTTAAGCTAGCTGATGAGTATTAATCACAAATTTGGAAATCAAATGTGGCAGGCAAGGTCATGGTTACCAATGGAGGTTCCTGGTGATGGAAAGAAAGGAAGTGCTGCACCCAGCTTCAAGAGGAGCAAGAGAAAAAAAACACTTGACTGGATTGATGCCTGAGTAACTGATGTACCTGAGACTTGCTTCAGGTCAGGGGTGGGCCAGATGTCTCCCTAGCGTCTTTTCAACCTGAATTATTTTGTATTTCTTTGGATTAAGAATATTTTCTTATGAGTTTTTGTTAGTCATTGCCAGGTAATACTGACCAAAACCATCTTCCTCAAACAAAACAAATACTTATTATTCAATCTGAATATAGTTAGAGTCTTCCTTAAAATTCAAAGGGATGGGGAATAAGAGAGGCTCTTATGCTCCCTTTGTCTCTGGTGAAATATCAAATATTTCAGATAATGAGTTTCTGGAGAACACAGAACTAATGAAGTTTTAACAGTATTCAACCCTGGGGTTGTGGTGTCTTAGCTTAATTTCTTCCACTCCTTTGTCCATATAACTTATCATCTCTGAGAGCTGGAATGTATACACTCTTTTCAAAGAACAGCATTGCAGCCAGTCTTTCCTCTGGCCTTATGTTCATTCTTTTATTACAGTCAATGTTTATATTGAAAAACTATAACCTCAAGCAGTTAACTGTGAAAAACAAGGTAGATATAATGAACGGCACTGCTTCCTGCTATTCAGAAACAGAATTAGGAACGATCCCTTCTTTGGTTTCTGGCGTATAATAAAAAGTCGTATTGACTTACTGTTTGGATTTTTTTATTCTCATTAGGAAGTTGCAGGGCATGGTTAAAAAAGATATACTTCATAGACCTTTCTCAATATCCAATAAAGTATTGCATTCTATTGTAGGATACATTTGCATAGTCTATTTCAGAATTGTTAGATAGAATTGTTACAATAATTGTATATGCAGAGCATTTTAAAAATGCATTTGATCCTGTCAGATATTAATGGTGAGATTCAGTTGCCTAAGTGTGGGGTCTGGTGCCATTTTAAACATTCTGACTTGTTATCTTTCAACCTCAGCTACATCTCTGGACACTCACAGCTATCTCAGAAGTCCTGTCTTTTATTTGTTAGCCCTGTGCACACCTTGGATAAGCTAGGCCTTCTTAAATGGCATCAGAAACTTCTTTCTCATGTCCAGCCTAATTCCTCTGAAAGTTTTGTTTAATGCCTTAAGTTAGAAAAATGCTATGCACTTTCTGAAGTAGGTGGTTTGGTTAAGTTGATTAGGTCTTGTAATTTTTAAATGTTCTACCTAGTGCCAAAAATATTTCCTAGCTTTAAAATGAAGATGAAAAGCAAATGTTTATATTACATCTGAATCTTGAGTTAACTTGTTTCTTGATTTAAACTAAATTCATTTAGCATGCTGTTTGTGCTCACTGTAGTTTTGTGAGGTTTTTTGTTTTGTTTTATGCAGTTGAATATGAACAGGAAAGACGTAGACGCTCTTCTTTTCCTTCTCTCATTTGAGTACATAAACTTTAAAATGTGAACAGAAATTGAATAGAATGAAATATTAACATCAAACTGATGAGCGGCAAATTGACAAAATGTTTTATGATCCTCTGATCATCTGATTCCTCTTTAGCATCTGATTTATCTTTAAGTCTATCTCTTTCTACAGCCAATACTATCTAACTTTGCTGCTTAATATTAAATACTTGCCAAAAGGTTCATAAATGAGGTCAAGTGAGCCTTTACAGTGCTTTTATGACAAATTCAGATTGCCTGTCCTAAAATATTTTTGTCTCCAATTTCTGATCCATTTGCTGGATCGATGGGCTGAGGCCAATGAGATGAAGTTCAGCAAGACTAAGTGCTGGGTCCTGCACTTTGGTCACAGCAACCCGATACATTGCTACAGGCTTGGGGCTGAGCAGCTGGAAGACTGTGCAGAGGAAAAGGACCTGGGGTGCTGGACAATGCTCAGCTGAACATGAGCCAGCAGTGTGTCCAGGTGAGCAAGAAGGCCAATGGCATCCTGGCTTGTATCAGAAATAGCATAGCCACCAGGAGCAGGGAGGTAATCATCTCTCTATATTCAGCTCTGGTGAGGCCACACCTTGAGCTCTGTGCAGTCTTGGGCCGCTCACTACGAGAAAGGCATTGAGGCCCAGGAGCATGTCCAGAGAAGGGGAACAAAACTGGTGAAGGGTCTGGAGCACATGTCATATGAGGAGTGGCTGAGGGAACTGGGATTGTTTAACCTGGAGAAGAAGAGTCTCTTAGGGGAGACCTTACCACTCTCTACAACTCCTTGAAAAGAGGTTGCAGTGAGGTGGGGGTCAGCCTCTTCTCACAGCAATAGGTAACAGCAGTAGGATGAGAGAGAATGGCCTTAAGTTGCATCAGGGGAGGTTCAGATTGGATATTAGGAAGAATCTTATTCTCAGAAAGAGTGGTGAGGCATTGGAATAGGCTGCCCAGGGAGGTGGTGGGGGTCACTTTCCCTGTGGACGTTCAAGAAACATGTAGATGTGGTACATAGAGACGTGGTTTAGAGGCCAGTGTTGGTGGTAGGTAGACAGTTGAGCTAGATATCTTAGAGGTCTTTTCCAGCATCAATGATTCTATGATTCTCTGTTTCTATGATTCCATGATTCTTTGTCCATCCCTTTGAAGGAATCATTATCATAATCAAGATCACTACAAGATTAAGGGAAAACAAGTTCAGATAGTACTAAGTAGATTTATATCATCATAACAGTTAATGTGACTGTATTTCTTAATTGTATTTAAGGCCATGGATGTTGTTCTCCTGTATGAATGGTATAGAACACTGGAGTTTTGTTTCATCATTGTAGCCTCTCCCCATTGTTGATGCTGTGCAACTGCAAGCCAGGAAGGGTTATAAATGGGTGACTTAGTAACATAAGCAAATAGGACAGCTGTTCAAATACTGCCAACAGTACAAATTCAACAGATGTCTGTTAATTGACAGAATAACTGTGCTTCATATTAGGTGAATTTTTAGTGAAATTGGAAATTGCTATTAATGCTATCAACAACACACACATAAGAAAGATGCACCCATTTTCACAAACTGACGAAATAACAGTCTGGAAAACTACAGACTAGTCAGTCTCACTTAGTGTGGGTGAGTTCTCTTGGAACCTGGCCATTGAAGGAGAAGGAGGAGAGTGGGAACAGTCAGAATAGATTCACTGAGAGAGAATCATGCCTCGCCAACCTGATTGCATTATTTGAGAAAAATGACTGGACAAGGCAAAAGTTGTTCTCCTTAACTCTAGCAAGGCTTTCAGTGCTGTCTCCCAACATTTCCTTGTATCTAAGCTAGGATGTTGCCGTCTGGTGGGTAAAAAAGTAGCTTGATGATCAGGCTCTGAAGGTGGGGATCCCACAGGAGCCTATTAACCTGGTTAATATCTTCTTTAATAATATGGAGAGGATGACAGAGTGCACTCTTGTCATGTTTGCAAAAGACAGCTAACTGAGGAGACCCTCTGAAAAATTCAAGGGCAGGACCACCTCATAAAAGGGCCTGAGAGAAATAGACTTCCTTGCAATGGTACAGGCTGGGGACTGGTGAGGAAACAGCTCTGTTAAAAAGGTCCTGGGGCCTTGGCAGACAAGGAGATGGCATGAAGCAGCAGGCTTGTGGTAACTGCGGCACAGACAGTATGTTGAGGGAAGAGACGTACTTAGTTAGCACCACTTGCAGAATACTGCATCCAGTACAAGAAAGTTATCCTTAAACTGAAGTGAGTATAGCAGAAAGGTATCAGTAAGTAAACTCTCATGCATCTCTTATAAATAGTATGTGTCTCTGGAAAAGAAAATTTGAAACATCAAAATCCCTTGAGAGATATATGTAGCAGACCTACCTTAAGGGATACCTGTCTTTGAAATTATTCCTCTCAAGCTTGCAGATAAAGAGGTTGTGGTTTCTATATGTAGAAAACATAAATTCTTGTTATTTCTTAACCCTGTAGAAATCTAGCACTGATCCTATTTTATAGGTAAAAGCAAGTCAAAAACATCAAATACCCAAATGGCAAGCAGCCAGTATCTTTCAGTTATACAGAAATGTGCTCCAGGAATAAATTATGGCTAGTGCTGGGGTCTGCAGCTCCTGCTGTTTGTTCATCCCTGCTGTTGCTGAGTGCTAGGATTCCTCACACCAATTTAGTGATATATAGAGAAAGTTACAATGAAAACCAGTGTGTGCAGATACAAATGTCTCTCAGAAGCTACCTTTTTTTTCTTGCAGTTTCTTGTCAGTTGTCATTATAAAGAGTCCACTAGACCCTATTACTTCATTTCTGACCCTCAGACATCCAACTGTGCATGAAACCACAAAAAGGATTGCTAAAACTTCATTTGCCATATAGGAAGTGGCACCTTCCTTACTTCCAGCTTCCTTAGTGGCATTCCATAAAAGTGGTATCTCTTTTTTTTTCTGTATGTGATGATTTTAGTTGTAAAATCATATGTATATGTCTCATTCCTTATTCTGTTTCCAATAAGAGATTTCTTCTTCTTGTGTGTATATCTTAATCACTCCTAATAATTTTTCCCTACTACTAGACACAAGTATGTTATCTTCCTTAGAACAGACTCTGCTATTCTTTTATGAAAGATGTTATTAGTGATGAAGATTAGGGATGAAGATTTTCAAATGATGCCTTACTTTTGTTCTAAAACATTACTAGTCCATATAGATTAACTGTATTACTTTACACTGCATTGTAATTTCTATTCTACAAAAGTTTTTTATCCTCAACATTGCTAAACTTCTTTGAGAAAGCGACATTTCCACTCTTCCTATTGGTACAGACTTCCACAAATCATCTAGCATTTCTGTAGTGGGATGGGGAACTTTAAGAGGCATTTCTTTATATCACAGGGAGACAGATTGTACAAGCTTATTTGTTGTTTTGGAGTTCCTCCATTACAAGTCTCTATGTAGAACAGACAAAGAGTTTTCTCAGGTTCTTCAGGATTGAACTGATCATTGCATACTGCTTGAGGAGAAGGGTAATTACTCACTCTGTTGCGTTTTGCTTTGTACCATCCCATCTTTTTCTTTCCATGTCACCTTGAGCTTCATCAACCTTTCTTCAACAATTAAATATCTCTAAATGGAAAATGCTAAAAAATACATTGGATCATTCTGAGTTAGCCAAATTTTGGGCTAGAGAACAGATGACAATATGTAGACTCCCTTAGGTATGTGTCCATTTGCATATTTCAATAGTGAGTTTGGACCTAGTTCAGTTGTTTTTACATTCTAGACCAGATTTGCTACTTGAGACAGTACTTGAGAGTGTAAAGTATCTGCCTACTTTATTTTAAAAATTTAGTCCTACTAAAGTGGATGGAAATCAATTTAGAAGTGTGGGTTGAAAATGAGGAATGTTCATCCAATATGTTCATAATAAGTAGGGAATAATTCAATTCAGCATAATCATACTTGAAATATAAATCCATTTAAAACCTATTATTTTAATTGCATCAGCTAATATAACAAAACTAGCCAGACTGATTCCAAAAACTAGGTATTGAAGTTAGAAATTTTTATTAGAAGAAATTTTGTTAGCCATTTCTACAGCAAATTGTGTATTAATCTTAAATGTCTGAAGTTCTAATTCTTCATTGTGTTTCAGGATTAGTCCGTAGACTTCTTCTTTCCTGACAGAAGAAGAATAAAAAGGTACAGGCTTTATCCTGTCCCAAATATCTACTATGATACCAGGAATCAGTCTTCACACTGGGATGAAATGTTAAAAGATGAGACCTGACTTGAGTCACCATTCTTTAGCAAATAGGATAACAGTAAATCTATTTTAGATACAAAAGGTAGGTAGGTGTTTTTGAAAGAATATAGGAAGTATTGGTATATTCTTATGTCAGTGACTTATCCTAAGGTTTAAGGTTCAAAGTGACATAGAAGTATACACTAAATATATATCATCTCCTATTTCATTTCAGTCACAGTGTTTACCTTCTTGCTGATGGCTCTGGGATACATCAAGTATCAAGAGTACTAAATAAAAGACAAATTCTGTCTTATATAATAATGTCAGTGAAATTTACTGGATGATTAATGGTTGTTCTTTGTTTGAGGGCTAATAAAATTCTAAGTTGCTGTGGCAGATATGCAAAAGGCCCAATCCAACATCAATTGTATGTCATTCAAGATCCCTTAAAAAGACCCAGAAAGAGCAGCCACTGAATAGCAAAGTCTGAAATGTAAACATTTATTGGAAATATTTAGAATTTGGCATCATTATCACTTTTAACTACATTCCTATTACAGTAGATTTCCACTCAAGAGGATAATGTATCTTAAATTGAATCAGGACTACTAAGGGAAATTGACTAAGCCTAGCTGAAAGCTGGTTTAATTATGTCACAGTTCCAACCTGTAGGTATTCCAATGCAAAAATAATGAATAACTGGAGATAGGAAAATAGCACATAGCTCTTCAATTTTTTGTTTCAAAATCATTTCAAGTATTTTGTTAACCTTCTAATCACCCTTGATGCCTGTGAAAAAAAACTATTGGCTTTTCATTTTGATTCTCCTTATTATACTTGGTTTATACAGATATATTCATATGTGTAAGTCATTTGTACATACAGAGGAGACATCATAACAGCAAGAGTAGCGCTTTCTGTAGTTCTGTTTATCATTATCAGAGCTGAGCTGGCTGTCTATGAAGGATAGACTCATCACTCTCTCTTTCTTGCCGTGCTGATGATCAATTGCATAGTGCAACCTAAAGCATTCATGATTTCATAGAATGAAGGATTCTTTACATTTTTATTGCACAAGGTATAGAATTCATAGCTTTGACCTTGGGTTACTTCTGGTCAGACTGGAACTTCATGGCCTGTTAAACTTTGTAGGTATATGGATTTCCTCAAGACTCATATTAATGTTAAGCTAGATTTCCTGGGCTTTGTTGTTTTCCATTACTTCACATCACGTACCTCTTCGAACATATTAAGCTTTCCTTCAATTTGATATTTCTTGTGTGTTTCTTACCTGTGTTCATGTTTTCATTAATAGAGTAGACCTGTATAGAATGGAAAATGTAAGATGTTCAAAGCCTGTGCTTTCCTTCAAACTTATCAAGGTGCTTATCTCAACAGTGATACATTAATTCTTTGTTTTTCTGTCTTTGTATTAAATGCTGTTCTCAGCTTCTGACATAATGTCTCAGCAGTTCAATTGGATACTCAAAGATTCAGAGGCTGCTCTTTGAATTCTGGCACTGACTACCATGTTGTAGAATAGTAGGATATTGTTGTTATATTTCTTACATGTAGGTCACACCTGAAGTAATGCCTCCTCTTTATTTCCATGAAAAATATAACAAATATAAAGAGCACCAGAACACTATTTAAGAGTGTGAGTTCTCAGCTACAAAACACTCTATTTCTGCATAATCGCCACCACTAGCTGTGCATTTTCACCAGCGATGAAGAGCCTGCATGCCATGCTCATAAAAATCTGCATATCCATCTAGAATGTGACTTGTCCCTCATGTCATTGTTGCCACTGCTGAAATGCACTACCCACTCCCTCACTATGCTCACTGTTTGGTCTCTGTAAATGTTCAGCAAGCATTACTGAATGTTAATGGGTGCATTTTTTTCTGCATGGAGGAATTTAATTCCACCTCTTTGCTTCATACGTACTTCCATATCAGACATTATTGTGTCAGACTGCCCCTCTGCTGCCATCTGTCACTAGTCAATAAAATGCAACAGAATACTGTTGGGAAGGTTCAGCCTCTACTGCCATACCTCCAACATCCCCCTCTGATATTGTGGGCCAACATCATAAAATAGGAGGCATTATTTTTTGAACAGCCCTCCTGTATCAGTATTAAAAATGAGTAATAAAAATAATAGTTATTGTAAAGTAATAAACTAATAAATGAGTGAAACAACTTTTTGTGGGTGGAAGTTGTCTAGGTTTTATTCCATTCTGTTTCAATTTCACACTTTCTAGTTTAATTTTTGGAGTGGAAAAATACATATTTATCCTTGTCAGTATCCTCCTAGAACTCTTCCTGCAACTTCTATCTCCATATGTCCTCTTTGTTCCAGTGGAAAAAAAAATCAGTAAGGACTGCAGTGAATTCATGAAACTCATCTATTTATTAATTACTTTATAACTTATTAATTATTCCCTACAGTCAATTGTGTTTCCCATGTAGGGCATTGAGATTCTTCATTTGTATTTGCAAAACATAGACACTGGATGTTCATGTGTACATTTGTATGTATAAAACTCTCTGCTTATACAGATAGAAAGGCGTGTGTTTGGGAAGCACTTTTCAGCTATTACAACCACCTTTTTTTGCAGAATAGTTTGTGCAGGTAAAGCTTGGCTATGTCATGGCTTCTCTCCTTTGCCTCAGGAAGCCAGGTAAAAGCTGGAGTCATTCAGTCACATTGCAAACTGTCCAGAGGTTCCTCCACTTCTCATCCTCTTTTCTGAGGTTTTCTGAAAGCCACTGTGCTCTTGTTCTTAAGTGTTTATACAGCCTACAAAACTTACCTGTGAGCTGTATGATGGGCTCAATCAGGTGAACACGGGTCTCACAGCTAATTCTCAGTCAGGGAGATTTTCCACATGGAAGACTATTTCCTCAACAGTATTATTGTCTTTTTCCCATGTACTTTGCTTTACATTTTATACTGTGAATACAGACTCTCAGCCCCTTTGATGGAGACAGAAACACTGAAAAACTTTGATGTCCTTCCTCTGGGGCAGTCCCTGCAGCATTCGCCCCTGGCCTGCTTGAAGTTGTTATAAGGTAGCTCTGTCCTCAGTCAAACTGATAGAGCTGAGGTTGTTCACAGCCTGGGATGCCCAACAGCTCTTCAAGACAGCTGGCAGGAAAACAGGTTTTATAGATTCCTTGCAATTTCTTTTTCTCCAAAACATCAGTTTTCTGCAACTAGGATTTTCCAGGGAAAAACTATTTTGGTGGTAAATTGCTTATCTGCTTTATACACCGGCAGCAGGAGAGGTCACTCTGTCAGTTTGGCAGTCTCATTACATAAATAGCTATGGCCCTCTGAGTCGCAAACGTTCACTTATGTGAACTGAATTCATGAGAAAACAAGTACATCCTAATGGGTATAATTGCTCAGGTAGGGAACAAGACAGCAGATTCTGAGCTCCAGTGGTACACTGATTGGGTATCTGCTCAGAGCGTGGCATGTTTGGCTGTGAAGTCCCTATCTGTTTTGCAATAGACTCTTTTGATGAAGAAAAGTGAGGAGATGTACATGAAAGGTCTGTTATGCCATGGAGCTATCTCAGTTTAGATAGAACGTGCATTAATTTTCTCCGTGATAACAATCGTATCCTTTATTTTCTCCTAAATTCAGCACTTCAAAGTGAACAGGAGCATGAAATACAGCAAAATTGTTTTAATCAACAATATTAGTAAATAGAAGACAAAGGGGGCAGGTTGCTTGTTTCAGGATTATACTTTTTAATCCTGAGAGGTTTTTCCTAACAGCTCGCTTTTCTATTTGGATTCATACTTTAAGCATCCTGCCATATTGAAAATCTTTAATATTTACATCATGTGTGATTTACCAGCTTAATCTGGCAGCAGAACCTATCAAAATCCTGTCTCCTCAGCACTGTGAATTTGCTCACATTCTAAAACTTCATTTTTCATTAAATTAACAAATCAATAGCTAAAAGGATCAATGGATTAGGTAGCAGCTGGTTTCATCTCAGCAGAAATGGATTGCTGCCAAATTCTGTGTTGCTGTTTAAATTGATTCAGCCAGACATCTTTTGCTCAAAAAGTCAATTGTGGTGAAAGTAAAGCATTTTGTTTAAAAATCATATATACAATTGGTGGTCCTTTGTGCATGTATATGCATGGATACGCACACACACACTTTAGAAAAACCTAGGAAATAGAAATTGCTTCTCTGAGACAACATCTCAGAACCTTTTTAAAGGTGATTTTTTTTCCAAAGTTGATGCTGCTGTTTATAAAAATGAAAAGGTGTTTTTTTTTTTCTATTCGTGTTGGTTTCTACTCTGAATCTCTAGGCATTTTATACTGATTTCTCTTTTCTCAGTCATTCAGTGTGTATATACAATCGAGATCATTTTCTTTTTTGTCACTGAATGCCAAATGAAAGATAACTAAGTACATAGTAGGCATTTTACAGTCCTTATCACACACCATTAGACACTAATGAACTATAATAATGATTCTGATAATTGCTCTCTCACCTCACAGCACACCCGCAACTCAGATAATACATTTTCAGATCTTCATCTTTTATATAAATTAAATAACTTTATCAGTATGACATAATGAAAATTCTGCTACTAATGCTAAATAGTTAACATGTATAAGTGCCATATGTAAAACTGTGATTTGGGTGGGCACAAAACATTAGAAATTTCACTAGTTAGTGAAGCCAGTGTTTAGAGAAATGGATAATACAAACTTGTTCATTGAATTTTGGATGTTTAGGATAGAGAAGTGGTCTCAGTCATCTGCTCCAGAGCCCAAAGTTTCCCACATTATTTATTTTATGTTATCAAGTCATTTGTTGTGGGATTTAAATGTCATAGATTGTAGAACTTCCGTATTCTCTGAGAGAAAATTTCATGTCTGGATAGATATTGATATAGCTGTCTAAAATTTTTTTTCTATCATCTGGACTGTACTTTTTCCTCTTTTCTTTTTCTTTAACTTTCTACTGTTTTTCCACTAAACTATCACGCACCTTGTTCTCAGTGATTACTTCTTCTATGTGTTTATATGGTCTGCAAATATTTTCAGTGTTGCCCATTTTTCTGCAGTTTGCTGATTAGTTTGCCACTCATATTTAGCTATTTTAATCTTGTTTAGTTTATGCAGCACAATAAAGTCCCTTTATTGCTTTACTATTAAGTATATCCAACTGCTTAACCTCTTTCTGGGGAAAGGGGTTGAAGGAAGATATTATTGCAGATAAGTATCATAGAATTATAGACTCATAGAATGGCTTGGGTTAGAAGGGACTTTAAAGATCATCTAGTTCCAACCCCCCTGCTAACCTTCCACTAGACCAGGTTGCTCAAAGCCCCATCCAGCCTGGCCTTGAATGCTTCCAAGGGAGGGGGCATCCACAACCTCTCTGGGCAACCTGTTCCAGTGTCTCACCACCCTCACAGTAAAGAATGTCTTCCTAATATCTAGTCTAAATCTACCCTCTTCCAGTTTAAAGCCATTTCCCCTCATCCTGTTGCTACATGCCCTTACAAAAATTCCCTCCCCAGTTCAACAGAAGTGACCATCGAAGTTCCTTGCTCAAGGTTGCAATTGTGTACTTACCTGTATATCTAGTCAAACCCTTTAGTTACAAACTCAGCCTTGTTTTGCTGTGATTTGTCACGCTGATTCAATGTGATTGGTTTTGCCTCTTATAGAAATCATCTCCTACAATATGTTTGTTTTCCAAGTTGGTTTCTTAGATGCATTAGGTTGGATTGAATAACTCATTGGGTATCATGAGATGCTCACATGAATGGCTTGCCTTTTACTAAATGCTGGAGCGAAATGATGAGTTGTGTCATTCAGCCAGGGGAGTCTGCAAAGACATCAGCACATCTAAACAGGAGAAGAAATACAGAGAACTTAAAAATACTTGGAAAGCTACAAGTTAGGTTTTATCATCCACATTCATTTTAAATGTAGTGGGTTTATGGGCAGTCCATTTTGTCCCTTTATTCTCAAGCATGATAAAATTCTCAAAAGCCATATTTTTCCATTTTAAAAGATGTCTGACATTAAACTTAAGTTCCACAGAGGGCATGATTTTAGGATCATACTTAGGAGCCCACATCCCTCCAGGTATATGCACAGTCCAATTATTTTCAGGAACAGATTTGAATATTAAATAATTATTATTTCAGTGACAAAGGCAATATAATATGGTATCTGGTCAGTCAAGGAACTGATTAAATATAAGCAGTATGGGAATTGACTGTTTAATAAACATGGGGAACATTCTTGATTAAGGAATATGGTGTTCCACAAAAGGCAAATTTTAAAAATAAATTAAAAACACCAATAATAACTTTTCCCCATAAGAGTAAAGTGACACAGATGATATCTTAGACTCTCTCTACTCTCAGATTTAGGAATAATCCTTTTCCCTAGGATTTCTTCCCTGAGAAAATCAATATCAAACTGGTGACCAGTTTCCATTCCAGCCTCTCCTCATTTATCCCTGAACCAAATCTGCTGAATCTCAAATGCTAAAGAAGAGAGTAAAACACATAGTGACTTTGCTACCAGTGTGTGACACCTGCAAAATCTCTGGCCTTGCAAGACTCAGAGTATTTCTATTTACCGTTGACCGTCCCTAGATGTGAGGATTTGCTGTCAGGATTATTACTTTCTCATTTCTGGGTGCTTTCTAAAATTAACATTTGTTATGATCTGTTGTACCTACTTTCACTATGTCCTGGGACTCAGTCTATCTCAGACTCTGAGATCATAGAAATCATCATGGGGAAGATGGCACTTCTGCCATCATACGATCCAGGCATTTCTCTTTCAGAGAAAGTGCCTTGCTATCTAGTTCAAGTCATAAAAAAAAAAAAAACAAAAAAAAAAACACAACAGTACAGAGAATAAAGTCATCCTCCATCCATATGGCTGTTCCCAAGGCCTCATTCCTCAACTAGCGTACTCTGGTTCTTCTGAGATTTTATTTTGTTGCTCAAAAATCCTTCAACAAAGAACAAGATCACAGAAAGATTAAGAAGGATATAGTTATGCCAGTCCTGGCCATCTGGTCCCTGCAAGAGGGAATTTAGAAAATGGTCTGTTATTCACTTTCCTGCCCATACAGCCATAGGGATCTTTTCAGAGTTACTGCTGATCTCAGAAGGAAGAGCTCTCAGAATGTTTCACCTCCACCCTTGTATCATATTCCCCAAATATTTCCAATCATGTGGTAGCAAAGAAAGAGGTGGAGTTCACGCACGCTTTTAAAGAATGTGAAAGCATTATGAGGAAATCTCCTAGACTTCACAGGGGAGAAACAGCTGCCCTTCTGTGAGAGTTTTTTGTGGTAGATTCCAGACATCTCAGAAACAGAGAATCATAGAATCCTTATAGTTGGAAGGGATCTTTGGAGGTCATCTAATCCAACTCCTCTGCAGTGAAAAGGGACATGCACAGCTAAATCAGGTTGCCCCAGGGCCTGATCCAGCCTCGCCTTGAAAGTCTCCAGGGACGGAGCATGAACCACATCACTGGGCAACCTGTTCCAGTGCCTTACCACCCTCACTGTAAAAGATCTTTTCCTTATATCTAACCTAAATCTACCTTCTTTGAGCTTGAAGCCATTTCCCCTTGTTCTGTCCCCACAGACTCTGCTAAAGAGTCTGTCTCCTTCTTTCCTGTAGCTTTAGATATTGAAAGGCCACTCTCAGGTCACCTCAGAGCCTTCTCTTTTCCTGGCTGGGAGTACAATTGCTTTCAGGAATTTAGACCCATTTCTAACCATTTCCCTTCACGACAGTGTGCTGAAAAACAAAGATCCTCTGATCTTCTTTGTTTCCTTCTGTCATTTTTTTGGACAGGCTGTCATGGTAACATGCCACCTGAGACCAGACTGGATCCTGCCCACTGATACTAAAGAGAGTCATGATTCTATTTACATCCACACAACCTACCTAACTTGATCTTCATGTACCTGTTCAGCTACTCCTTTTGCAGAAAAACTCTACTTTACTGGCTCAAGATATCATCAAGAAGAGGTTTTTTTGTTTGATTGTTTTATCAAATGAAGGAGATACTACCATGATTATTTCCTATTGCTACTTGGAATGTAGAATTGACGCTTCTTTGGAAGGCTGAATCCTACATTTGCAAATTCATGATGAGGACAGTAATTGCAACAGCATCATTTCAGAAGTGGTCCAGCTTGCACATAGCATTATAATTGCAGACTTTTTTCATAGACTTCCAATATGATTTAGTCTACTAAAATTTTAAGAATATGTATTCCCACCCCTTCATCTTTCACCAAGGTTTTAGTGGGTGAAAGAGACTAGGTCTCTTCCCATTGTTTGACAGGTAACTTCTGGCTGGCTGGGAGCTCTGTGGAATGTTGGTAGAGCTCCATTTAATCCACTTTAAGTCTTCTCTTACCTTTTAGTAGCTTGACCTTAGAATACAGACTTTAAAACTCACTAGAAGCTGGTGTTAGTGGTGCCCTCAGTGTGAATGTGTGTATGATCAACAAACACATCCTGACGTGCCTCCAGTGGCTAGTGGGTCCTATTCCCTTCTTTGATTCCCTCCACAAGCTAACAGTGCTCTGGGGAAAGGCAGAGCATGGCTTATTTCCTTCACCTCATTGTTCAAATAGTCATTACTAGCACCTAGCAATTCTCTTCACTCACCCCAATCCATCACAATACTACAGTGGGATGGAGACTGGCAGGCAATAAAATGTCTCCTGGAATATAAATCAGCTCCTAATTTGTTTTTCTCTAAGCTATTATTTCTTGTGCGATGGTCCTCTCCCAGGTGTTTTAGGACTGTCAATCAGTTGTTGCAGGCATTTGTTTTCCTTTTCTTGGCTGTGGTGTATCTCTGGACCTGGCAGTAACATAGTGAAACATCTATCAGCTGTAATGCCACATTAAACTCAAGCAAAATGCAAAACTTGTCACAAAGAAAATCTAAAACACAAACTACATTACCGAAAGGGCAAAGTGTTTGTATCAGGATCTACTTCAGTTCTTGGAACGTTGATAAAACCTTGATCTGGACTTCCTCATCACAGGTGGAAAATTAGTTGCAGTGAGACACTGACTGATCAAATAGGGATGTATGTGCCCTCTATGTCACCAGCAGAGCATTTTGGGATAGTAACAACAACATCCAGTACTGTCTGTGCCTGCATTACAGACGTTTACCTCAGATGTCCCTTCTGTGTACCGCTACCCTAGGCTGCTTTTGCTGACAGTTTCATTTACTTTTTGCACATGTCCTGGAGGCTGGCAGAACAAACTCACTGCTTTATTGCTTCCAGGAGTCCAAGAACTGGTTGGTTCTGCTTCATGTGTGGGCAGGTCTCATAAGAAGTTTTCTTAAGCAAGTGAACACTCATTAAGCCATCAATGCTCATGAGCTGAATTCAGTCATGGGGAGCTCTGTCATACTACTGGCTGTCTAATTGAGATGGCCAAAATTGGTCTGTAATATTCAAAAAACAAAACAAAACAGAAAACCAACACTTGTATGTAGTATGCTGTGAAAAAAAATAATAATAATAAATGAGACTAGCTGCTAACTTACCTTAGTAAGTTTTGATTGGCTGTTTCCTTAGCAGAGCACAGTTCATATTCTGTGGTAGTGCTTGCATGAAGTGTCCAGGTCTCTGCCTGTATGGGAAACCCTAAATCATCTCTCTTTCTCTCTCTTTGGTGTTTCCACTATGCATTGATACAGACACTAACTGGACGCTGATACCTCACCATAATGCCTCAACTGCATGAGACATCTTCTGCAAGCTTATAGTATGTCATTAGATTAGTGAAAATAGTTTCTACTCTGTTAGTGGATTTCAAAATGATTACAAAGTTATGGCTGTCTTATACATCAATATTTAATTGATATATAATGCAGTACGTACACAACTGCAAATTCTTCAAAGCGAAACTTGAGATAGAACTGGTGTGGAATAGGTTAGGAGTGTTCTCTCATGAAACTGGATTATACAAGAAGAAAAGGGAAAGTGTAAAGGTGCACAGACACCACCAGAGGCCTTTATTTCCTGCCTGCATGAGAAATTATGACAATCTGAACAGGTATCCTCTACATACTACTGTACATGTGAGTGCAACCAGGAATTGTCTCGTACAAAATGCAATTGCCAGGTATTTTCCTCCAGTTACAAGTACTATCAAATTGTGTGTATTTTTTTGGTAAGGCTGCATTTTCCCATAATGCCTTCCTGCTAGTGATGCATGGGAGAAACCTGTACATTTGTTCAGGTTAGTTCTATTTCTGTATGCTCTGCATGGAGTTAACATGGCATCGAAGTGAAAAAAAAAATGTACTGAACTGAGTAAAGGTAGCACAGATGATACAGCACATTGCATCTGAAAAACTGTTCAATTTATTATAGAATATTAAATCCTGGCCACTGCACTACTAACATTGAACCTGATGGCGTACTTGCTAGACTTGCCCCATCATTAGGAGGATGCTATTATCTGCTAGCAATATCAGTTTCATTCCGTGTTTCTGGTGAGTGAACAAAAAAGCCTGCAGTTTATCTAAAGTCACTCATTACAGCAGTGAATTGCTTGGTATTACATAATTAAGGATGTATTTAATAAAGAATAATATTTAATAAAAGAAAACCCAACACTAACGTACTAAAAGTGAGTCCAAAAAAAAAAATTAGGAAGTCCCAGCCCACTCCTTTTAAACTGATCATTATCTCCCCATCATTGCTTTGAATGTGTGGCCACTGTATTTTTTATTTAAAGAATGTGCCAACTGCAGGATGTGCTAAAATGCATTACCATCAACTGCAACAGCTTGGCTGGCTGGCTGTGCATAAATTGTAGTAATTCCAGCTGCTTCCTTGCTCCACTGTGTATCAAAAACCTCACCTTTACTTCTGTTTGTTTTAAACGAAGTAGAAGAGACAGATGATGCTGTTGGTGGTCATTGAAATATTTTCATAGACAAACAGACATCCCTACCTTGGGGATTGTCAAAGTCACATCTCAGAGTCTTTCCACATCTATGCAGATGATTAAAAAAAAAAATGTTTCTCTTAATCTTTATGGTTTAGGGATGGCCTTAGAAATCTGGGAAAACTTGTTTACATGGACTCAAAAAGCCATACAAGGATTGTTGTTCTTTATGGTGAGAAAGGAGTTCCTCCTTTGTATGTGCTTTGAAAAATTCAATTTAAGTTATTTTTCAAATTCTTGTATTTGCCAACACGAGAATGGATAACGTTGGAATTTTAATAGTTCCTTAAATTTCCCTCAGTAGTGATGCGGCATCTCCCCAGCCATCCTACCCAGGCTCTCTGACAGCTGTTGAAGAGTGGGAAGGGCAGTGCCTTCATCTGTCACTTCTCACAAGCTTATTAGGTGGCTAAGTCACACTGTCCTGAAGAATGCTCTCATCTTTGTGGCCACAGTGTTATATCAATGTCAGAGCGAGCCCTTGGAAGTCCAGGCAAGTTCTCCTCCTGTTTGCTGGAGGTAAGCTGTGATGGCTATTGTCAGGACTCAGTGGCAATATGTCTGTCATTCCCCAGTGTCCCCAGGTGTCAATGCACTTGATGTGCAACAGCATCAAAAATGGCAAAGTGGTTGCAGCCATAATGCAGTATCAGCACAGATTGAAACTCCATTTTATCACAGATACCACGGGAGTCCTTTCCTCTGCCTTGCTGTGACAGTGGCAGCTGATATGGACTCTCTTCTAGGAATTTGAGTTTAAAGTTTATCTTGGCTTTGACTTTGACTAGATGGGTTGGAAGTGCTCCTGATTTCTGAGTTCTTGTGGAATTCTCATAAAAACATGCAGTTTGAGTTTTCCAGCAACCCACTGTAAAAAACTTTGAAAATAGTTTTTGCTTCATCCTGTTAGGTAGAGACCCTGAAGGCATTGCCAACAACACTGTGTAACATTAGCAAGAGAGCAGAAGAGGGACCACAGGTCTTGCTGAGGTGGCTTACCTAGTGGGACTGGTGACTTTTGGTATTCACATTAATGTTTACAATTAATGTTTTCCTGATATCCTGGTCCACCCTTCACTGGAAAGGCTGACTTTGTAATCTGGAAGCTGATATTGCTGGTTTTGATTAGATTATATGGAAAGGAGATTTTTCATCTTCCCACACCTCTTGCCAATAAAGATTAAGAGTTTCATAGTTGATTCAAATCTCATTATTCCACAAACATTGTTAAGATAGGGTGTGCGTCAGCTTTGCATTAAAAAGGAGTCTATAAAGAAGCAGCTGTATTATTATGGATAAAATTTTAAAGACTTGATTTGGATCATGAAGGAGATACTAGAGGCATTATGAAACCTAGCACATTATGTATTACTGAATACAGACTGTTTCCAGTTTTCTATTTCAGCAATATTACAAACTTAATAACTTGCAGACATCCCTGTTTTTTTGGCTCTTTTCTGTTCTTACGCTTTGTGATTGCTATGTTAAGTCCTTTTTTTCTCTCTGTATTCATACAGGGTCCAAGTTCATTGTTTTCTTCCAAATAATATTAAAAGTGACTAGGATTCTAACTGGCAGGCTTCTTTGTGTGATATTTGTATGCCTTGAAAGCTTAGCTGTGCTACATTAAAGAGACTGATTAGGATCCATTCTGAGAGTGAAGTACCTATGATATATGATGGAAGAAAAGGGGAAGAGGAATGAGAGAGCTTGTAATTAATTCCTACTGGTAATCCTCAAAATAATGGATTCATAGCATGACCTGATACCAAGAATAATATCAGTGAAGTTATGCGTGCTTTTCTAGACAAATGCATCCTGTAAATTCCAGTCTTGCGCCTTTCTTAATCATACTGCCAGTCAAGTTCTTCTCTGTCACCTGTCATAGATGTGAGATGCATGCATGTGAGTTTATCAGTGAGATGAGACTGCTTAGATTCATTTACATTTTTGACCTAAGCTGCTGCTTCTTTTAATCCCTAAAACCTTTCTTATGTTAAGAAATACAAATCTAATGTGAAGAGGTGTATTGTTATTTCTTATCCTTGGTAATATAGGAGAATTCTCTCAATTAATGTTTACATTTTTTAAAAAAGTTCTATCACATTAATAGCATTATACAGGATGAAATACAAGGACTTCCCTTTTGGTTTTTGGTTTCTCTGAGTTTCCAAATGAACTGTATTTCAAACACTTTGACGGACTGTGAGGAGCAGAAACAATCCCTATTTGTAGCATGTATAGCATGATGAAGGCTTCAGTCTCACATATAGCTCCACATAGTATATGATACCAATTCCACCTGTGATGCAGTGGGATCAAAGTCTTGTCTACTTTATACTTCCCAGGCAACGAAGTATTTAACCACTTTGGACTTCAGTAGTGCCTGACCAAGGTGCACATATGCTTTCACTAATTAATCTTTTAATTTTTATTTTTACTTTTTTTTCATAAAATGTACATAGAACAGCTGCTGTCTCACAGGACCTTTTCAAATTGGGAGCTCAGATTCTATTTATCCATGGTCCTACCCTTAAATGGCACTGGTAATAATTCACAGTAATACAGAATAGAGCTAGAAGAAAGGTACAGGCAATATTTTGAGGAAAAAAATACAATCAAAAAAAAACTGGAGAACATTTTTTTTTTTTAATTCCATAATGAAGTGCTTTTTTGTTTGTTTGTTTGTTTTGTGCAATCATTATAAAATTTCAGTACAGAACATATATGGAGTATTATGCTCAGATAATCAAAGCAACAGAGTAGAGGATGGAAGCAGATTCTGGAATAATAGCAGAAAGAAAGGCCAGGAAAAGCAGCTTGGGAGGGCAGAAAAATCAACACGGTAGACAAGAAAAATGGAAATTCTGAGAATGAAAACAGAACAAAGTAAGTGCTCCATGGTGTCACTCTAAAATATATCATGTTTGAAATAAATAGATCTAGAAATTGCTAAGCAAAGCTGAAGTTCATCTATTATGTATGAATACAGATTTAGATGATCACAGTGACAGTTACCAATGGTCATACTGTGAAATTAAAATAGCTAAGTTATGATTAAAATATTCTATAAATACTGTCAAAAGAGTGAAAAATACTCTCTTGGTTTTTTTCCTAAGATTTAATGTTATATGACATACACCTATTTGTTGTGTTATGTATTAACTGAAGAGGTAGCTGACTAGTGTAAGTTACAGTACTGTGGCTGAGTTTGTTAAAAGAGCTAGCTGCTTGCTTCTCTCCAGATTTTTAACAAAAAAAAAAGAATCTAATATATAAAAGCAATATAATACCCAACAAACATGCCAAATGGTACCTTGCCTGTTGTCATTCTTTTGACAAATGCAGATCACTGAGTTTCACAGTTCAAAATACTGAACAACGATAGCAGCACAACCACATTTACTGTCAGACATGCAGACGCTGACCTTTTGCTCCCCGTCATTTTTTTTTCTACAGTATGATAAACGTGAATATAAGTGAAATAAATATGAAAACTGACTGCGTACAAGCACTCTGCAGTCTCCAGTTGTGCAATAAATGTAATGTTATCAGCTGCAGAGCTAAGATACAACCAGTGTCCACAGTGAGTGAGAACTCTCTTGTTTACTGCTGTGTGCCTACACCCGATTTGGAGTTGCGGATATTTATGAACTCCAAGCCTATCTGCCCTGAACACTTCTTAATGACTATTCAGAGGCTGAAATTGAGTTAAACTTCAGTGGAATTAAATTCACAACCTGACGAGAAATAGATATGCAATGTCAGTACTCATCTGTTTTCTAGACTAATCAATATTTATTTTTCACTTATTTTTGTGGGTTTTTTTAGGAATTATTTCAGCTGTCTGACCACCTGTTAAATATTTAAAATTCTATATATGTCGTATACATATGTAACTTGTCAGCTTTTTTAAAATGTTTGATTGCTCTGAAATATTACTACCATCATATATGCACGTTACAAAATTTATACATTTTGTTTTCAGAATTAAAACTGATGTCATATTAAATGTGCATATTTAAAGATTGGGATTTGTGGTTTGGACAGACATCAGAGGCGTGTAATCCTACTTAATTGCTGTCAGTAAGTTAAAAAAAGAACCTTTAAGCAAAACAGTCTGTGGTTAAATGGTCAGTTTTATGCCAAATATCTGACTGCATGTTCCCATCTGTAGGGAAGTGTCAGACTGAAAAAAAGAAAAAAGTAACATGGACTGTTCATGCTAATTACTGTTCCAGGGTGTTTGGTTCCTCATTCCATTAGCCACAACCCTACCTAGACTATGAATTCTGAGAGTAATCAGCCGGGTGGCCTTGCCTTCAGCCATTGAGGTTGCTAGAAGACCTTGAACAAGCCCAGCTGACCTCTCTAAACTTCCTTCCTCTTCCTCTTCCTCTTCCTCTTCCTCTTCCTCTTCCTCTTCCTCTTCCTCTTCCTCTTCCTCTTCCTCTTCCTCTTCCTCTTCCTCTTCCTCTTTTTTTTTTTTGTTTGTTTGTTTGAATAGAGATGATGATTTTTATTTTCTCTGGAAATCACTTAACACCATAGAAGTAGATACTATAAAAGAGAGAGGTAGTGAACAACCATGATATCCAATTCAGCTGAAATCTTGAAATAACCTTTTCTGGTACTTCTCCTTCAAAGCTGGAAAGAGATTGAGATTTTATGAATAATGAAAATATTTTTACAGCAATACATATCTTTGTTACTTGATGCTCATACCTCCCTACCCATACCAAAAGTCTTATTGGAAGAAGTGTTTTTTACATCAAGCTGGTAATTTGAGAATTCATATTAAATTCATGGATCATCTTTATGGGATTCCTGTGAAATATCTTAATGTGCTCAGTAGAAATACCTAGCTCTAATCCTTGTCATCAATCACGTGAAACATTTTAGACTCGAGGGCTGAAGAGGTATCCCACATAACTACTTTGGTGGAACACCAATTAGAAACACTCACCTGCTGAAGGACACCAGGAGGAATTTTGTTTTATTACATGGGTTTAGATTTGCATCACAAATTGATTTACCTATTGCTGTCTTTTAAGCTCACTAGTAGAATCTTTTATCCAACATTCAGAGCTTTATACTGGGTTTCCAAGGCATTGTTTATATACTTAAATTCATATAAATTCAAGGATAGCAGTGGTGATGGGTTTGAAGAAGTTGGCAATATTTAGTTAAAAAATAAAAAATGATAGGAATATTGATTGCAAGTTGAATGGGCAATTTATTTTGCTGACATTTGTGCATTTCACTTCATATATCTGTTAACAGAAATAACAAAACATAAATGCATGCAACTTCTTGTACAGATCATTCAAGTAGCTGACTGTGCTGACAAAGGTTTATTGAACTAAAGTCTGTATTTTGTCATCTCTTCTATTGTTACTGTTACTATTCATCTATCTACACTGCTCTCTGCTGCTATATATAATACTAATAATAATTTGTAAGTTTTAGTCTATGTTTTATACACAGATAAAACTTCAAAGCATGTGTTTTTTAAATTGATTTTTTTCTAAACTCCATCTATTTTTCTTACCTGTAATTCACTGGAAGGACAAGGTTGCAGTTCTTACATAAATCTCAGGCTTCACATTTAAACAGAAACATAGCTTTTCATTATTCTGTAGTCACTATTCCTGCTGTAAATAAAGCAACATGAAACATATTCAGGAGGAGGCCATAAATGTGTCTGTGGGTATGCAAATACAATTTGATAATTATTATCATTTGGGGTTAAATACTGTAAGTGGTTCTAGATGGATGCTGGGAGAAGAGAAATGAAAGCCTTAATGGACTATTTACAGAGTTCTGTGTGGTGCTACCACAAATTTCTGCAAAATTGGCAGAAACTATGACAGAGGAAAGCTAATTATTTTTAAGGTGAGCAATAGATCAATCCCTTATACTGATCATTAGCTGTAATTAAATAAAAGTTTTCTAAAAGAATGACAGTAGTATCTGACAATGCAAAAATGAAGATATATCCTTTTGTATTAAAATCAATAGTAGTATGGCCAGTGAACTCTCAAAGAGCATAATCTATTTTTAAATGTGCTTGCATTTTATAGGGAGACATCATTTGTGTACTAATTACTAAAAAAGAAAAGTCTACACTTCTTTTAGTCTTAAGTATCATTTGCTTGTACTGGATTTAGACATAAAGTGGAGATTTAAATGGGTGGAAAGATTTTGTAGCATAATTCATAAATTACAAAGTGATGAGCTTCATTAAAAAATGTTCTCGAGGCATACCACAAAGATTTAGATTTAACATTAGGAAGAACTGATCCATGGAAAATGTGGTCAAGCATTGGAACAGGCTGCCAGGAGAAGTGGTGGATTCCCCGTCCTTGGAGGTATATAAGAGATGTGCAGATGTAGCACTAGAGGAAATGGTTTAGTGATGGGACTCAGTAGGTCAGGCAGATGGATAAACTTGTTGAAGCTGAAAGTCTGCTCCAGCCTGTATGATTCTATGACACTTCTAGTTGGTGAGGGAAAGGCTGTGGATGTAGTTTACCTAGACTTTAGTAAAGCCTTTGACTGTCTCCAGCAACATTCTCCTGGAGAAGCTGGATGACAGATGTACGCTTTACTGGGTAAAAAACTGTCTGGATGGCCAGGCCCAGAGAGTGGTGTTGAATGAAGTTAAATCTAGCTGGTGACCAGTCACTACTGGTGTTCCCCAAGGGTCAGTACTGCAGCCAGTCCTGTTTATTATGTTTACTGATGATCTGGATGAGGAGATTGAGTGCACCCTCAGTGAGTTTGCAGATGACACTAAGTTAGGAAGACGTGTCGATCTGCCTGGGGTAGGAAGGCCCTACAGAGGGATCTGGACAGGCTGGATCGATGGGCTGAGTCCAGTTGTATGAGACCAAGTGCCAGATTGTTTTTGCAACTCATGCAAGGCTACAGGCTTGGGGCACAGTGGCTGGAATGCTGCACGGATGAAAAGGATATGAGAGTGTTAGTTGACAGCCAGCTGAACACAAGCTAGCAGTGTGCCCACATGAACAAGAAGGCCAACAGTATTCTGGCTTGTATCAGAAATAGTGTAGCCTACAGGAGCAGGGAGGTGATCATCTCCTTGTATTCAGCTCTGGTGAAGCCACGCCTTGAGTACTGTGTTCAGTTTTGGGCTCCTCACTACAAGACATTGAAGTGCTGGAGCATGTCCAGAGAAGGGCAACGAAACTGGTGAGGGGTCTGGAACACATGTCTTATGGTAAGCGGCTGAGGGAGCTGGGATTGTTCAGATTGGAGAAGACAAGGCTTAGGGGAGACTTTATCAAGCTCTACAACTGCCTGAAAGGAGATGGTGGCGAGGTAGGGGTCAGCTTCTTCTCCCAGGTAACAGCAATAGGATGAGATCAGATGGCCTTAAGTTGCACCAGGGGAGGTTCAGCTTGGATATTAGGTGAAACTTCTTTTCTGAAGGAGTGCTGAGGCATTGGAATAGGCTGCCCAGGGAGATGATGGAGTCAAGAACCGGGTGGATGTGGCACTGAGGGACATGGTTAGAGGGCATAGACGGGATGGGTTGAAGGTTGGACTAGATGATCTTAGAGGTCTTTTCCAACATTAATGATTCTGTGATTCTGTAATAAGGTTAGAATAGAATAGAATAAAATTACATGGTATTTCGTACAGTCATGTAGAAGATATGAAGATGTGTTTGAAATATTTTTTAGTAATTAAGAGCATTACAGTACTGCAGACCTGGAACCATTCAAAGATAATACAGAAGAAAATAGTATTTGATTCCCAAGGAACTATGAAAGCTTCAAGTGATACTGAATATGCAAAATCAGAGTTGAAATGATTCGGCAGTAACTAATCATGTTCAGTGTCTTTAATAATCAAGCTTGTGATTATTTTTCTACAAACATGTCAAAGAGAATTATGTTTTAAAGACCGGAGGCCTGATTTTAGGTGAACATTTCAGCATTTTTTGCATAAGAAATTGCACACACATTCAATCACCTATCTGCTTCTAGGCGTTTATATATTCTCCATGATTACAGTAATTTTGCCTATGTACACAAACTCCTGAATTGTATGCGCAAATAAAGCAGAGGCTTAAATAGATTGCACACACAAATCCAGACTTGAATGCGCAACCATAATTAAAGATGTAAGCACGTAAAAAACATTTTCAAGTCTCTCCTTTTAAAGGTAGGATGATATAAAATATTTCTTGCAGTGGATTAGATTGTGCTCTTATTGCTGTGATTCCTTGCTAATTGTAATAGTGTAAGAGAGACAGTTACACAGAGAAGGAACAAAAGGAATTGTACAGCTTTATCTAGTCTATTACAAAAGCAATTGATCTTGTGAAAGTTGTGAATCCAAGAAAATGAGTGCTGAGATCTTAAATTATTAAAAACTACAGTCTTATAATAAGGCCATAACAAGAAATGGTATCCTTGTAAATAGTGACTGCACTATTCTTCAGGTTTTTATTGTGAATAACTGCCTGTAGGAATATTACATTCCTTCAAGGTATGCCTTCTCCAGAAAGCTGTTCTACAGTTTTGTAATAAAGTAATAAGTCATGTCAAGGAGAGCTTTAGTAGGCTTTCAGTTTACACCTTGAGTGTGTGCTGAGGCATGAAGCCAAGTGTCATTAATTATTTGAGAAGTGTGCTGGTAACTTATTGCTCTTACACAAAAAGTTAGTCTGACAGTAATGGGTTAAGCAGACAGAAAATGTTGTTGCTGCAACTAACAGCAGGAAGTTTTGATACTTGTCATAGGTTGAAACCTTGCAGCTTCAGAAAAATCACTTCCAAAAAAAGCATCCGTGAAACAGATGAAATAATTGATGTCATAAGAATTAATTAACCCAGGCTAGCAGATTCACTTGTTATGAACAGACAAATGTGCACTGCAAATTCAAATGGTCTATTCTTGCACAAGGACTAGAGAAATGAATAATAAACTGTTTAATATAGGCAGAGTTGAAAATTAAAACATGTTTTCTCATACTGCGGGAGGAAGAGAGAGGAAAAAAAGAGAAGTATTAGAGAGATACATCAGTTTACAGCATCAGTAAAAGGGAGAGAGGAAAAATCGCATCTGTATAGGGTTTGAGAAAGGATACCATAAGATCAACAAACTGTTCTCTACATATCAATTTTTGTACATATATCAGTAAGAAAGCACTGACAGAAATTCTGAATCTTTGTAATAGTAGATGTTTTTCTAGCTCAGATGAAGAGAGAACGATTTTATAACTGTTACCATCTATAAAACTTGAAATATAAAACAGTACAAGAAAGAAAAATCTATTTGGAAACCAACACCGCATTAGCCACTATTGGAACATATTTATGATACTGCATACAACATGGTACCTACTTGAACTAGAAACAAAGCTAGCAACACAACTTTGGATTAAGAAATTTGTCTCTTTTCAAGCACTGTGACAATAGATGGAAAAGAGTAGAAAAGGACAAGGTCATGACTTAAACGTGCTGGACTGTTTTTTCAGCCCCTATGCTAGCACCAGCCTTGAAGAACAATCATGTTCTGTAGATTTACTTTACTTATGATGATGAAAGATACACAAGTGAGTGCCTCCTTGAAGACAGGCTGTTCTCACATTTATGATACAGATAACATGCAAGAGGAATTAGCTACAAAATTGATCTGATATCTGCAGACCTTTTTTTCTCTTGCATAAAAACATATGTGATTCTGTTTGCAGTTGTCTTATAAGGTACATAGTAGTGTAAATAATTCTGTGAAAACAGAAGGCTTCATGGCCTACCAACTTGGATACTAATTCCTGTTGGAATGATATGGGGAAAATCCAGCAAACATGGGTTCTTTCCTCAGTTATATTAAATAAATAATGTCTTAGTGCTCTTCTTTCAAACTTCTGTTTTATAATAGTCATTATAGTTCTGAGAAACTTAGCACACTTCTACCTTCTCACTGCACCCAAAAAGCCCTTCTATCAACAAGTAGAGCATAGCCACTATTTCAGCTTTCCTGTATGAAAAGCAATTTGATATGCTGAATAGTTCCCAGTGATGTTAAATAAACTGTTCTCTGTGTGTACTAGAGCATGGTACCCTTGGTCCAACAGATTTTCTTGATTTCTAATTTCTATATTGCTTTAGTCTGACTACAGCAACAGTTCCTTTTTTCCTTTTTTTTTTTTTTTTTTTAAAGTGGTAAATAAACCTTCAGAACAATCTCTGGATATATGTGCCACTGCAACACTCATTGTAGGGATGTGCTCCACTCATTTTAAGACACAAAAGTTATTCCATTTTGCCGTGGCCTGTGCATTGACAAGGAGTTAGATGTGTTAAAAACAAGCTGCTGAAGTTCACCTGGAGATTAAAGCATTCTCTCCAACATGTGACAGCGAGCTTTCCTGACTGGAATGCTCCTCCTTTTTGGTCCTTGTGTTACCAGTTTCCAGATCCATTAGGGCAGCTGAGTAGAAGAACAGTTCTTATACCCTAGACACCCAGCAGGGAATGTGCTGGGTAATAACTATTACAGCTGATTACCTGGTGTTTCAGTTTTAAAGATTTGCATAGGTGGAGAATGCTTCTTGGCGTTACTGTTTTTCCAGGCAACTCAGAGACGAGCTTTACCGGACTGACAGAATGAAGAAAACATTTTCTTAAGAGTAAAACTTAACTATAATGATGACTAAAAAAGCAATGAAATGCATTATTAGCATTGTACGTTAAAAATGAAGATTTCTTATGGCTGCTATTGATAGATTGGAGGACTCAATGAATACACTCCATTCACTACAACACTACATTGCCCCACAGTGTTCTTAGGGTTACATTTCTCTTGCTTGTCTAGTTAAAGATGACTAGTGGAGATACTGGAGAGGACTACTTGGAGATGCAGTGGGCTTTTCCTTCCATACTTTTCCTGCAGGCCTTCCCAATGCCAGGATTACACACTGGTATGGTGCTGGAAATTACTTCCCTAGTTTTCCACTGCTTTCACGTTCCTTGATTACCATTTCTGTTGCATTCCCTAATTATTCTGACCTATTTATTTATTTAACTATCTTCCTAAAACACAGTGATGTTCATTTAAAACCAATAGAAAACACTCTTAAAGATTTAAGAAATCTGGTTCATTGCAAATTTTCAATGGGGTCTATCCATAAAGCATCAACAGAGCAAAAGACTAAACTGGGTACATAGCAGTGCATTTGAGTATGCATATTTCCTACCTCAGAAAACTTATTTGATTTCAGGGATCCTCACTACAGTCAGCAGCACACAGAAGCCAAAAAATGCTTCATAGAAAATCCTGAGTTGGAAGGGACTTAGCAAGTCCGGTTGTTTGCCTGCCCAGGAATTTGCAGCCTGTTTTTCATGTCTCATTTCTCCCAGTACTAAAACAACTCCCAGCCATTTTTGTCATTTGCTATTCTGGTAAGACATCTTGAATTTATCTTCTTCCCAAGTACATTAAAATAGCAGTAGTGTATTTTTATCTTGTAACTGAGCACAACCTGTCTATGTATTATCAGTGCATTGAATATTGCTGAGACAACTTCAAGACAGTGTCAGCTGAAGACCTTCTAGAAACATCTTTCCCATCTTTCTAGGGAGAGATTCTGCCTTTACCAATTAACAAGAGCTTTTAGGGCCACACGCACTACATTTACAGTATGTTTAGGTACAGAGCTCATCACTGTCTTCGCATGGTGGAATCACAGATTATTTCCACAAAAAATACTAAACCAGATTTGGTGCTCCTGTTTGGAAATTATGAACCAAAGTCTTCAAAGGTCATGTTTTTATTAATGATGGTTCCTTATGGTAATGCCAGTAACACAGTGCTGCAGTGATGCAGTAGTGCAAGTCTCTACGTGGTTAAAAAACTGGAGTCTTTCCATTCTAGCAGCTGCATCTTTTTTTTTTTTTTAAAACTTAGGCATCCTTTTTGTTGACTTGGTTGTCCAGAACAAATGTTTCTCTCAAATCACTGACACATCTTCTCTGGGCAGAGGATAATCACTAATCTCTTCTAGGTATATCTAAATGGCATAAAAGCTGCTTTTGTTTAGATTTTAGCTTTAATTTGTTTCTCACTGTTGGAGCTTATACTGGTGTACGTAAATGGATCTCATGCAAAATGAAACTGTACAGTCATCTCTGGGAGCCCCTTTAGGCAGGTGTATCTGAGCTAAACAACATGAGTTGCAATATTATAACTTGCTCTGAAAAATTAGCTGTATTGATTCACCAATGCAGATTATAAAATTCATTTAAAGATGAATTTTAAAAGGTTGCAGACCCTATTTAAAGCAGTGTAGCATATTTTATGATCAGTATTTATTTTACAATATATGATCTTGACCTATAGTGTTGATGCTTGATATTTCCCATCAAATGAACCTCTTTTCAACTGCTTACAATTTTGTCACTTTTCAGTTTATTTATGCTGAAGCATTCTTACCTGCCATCTACATGTTGTAGATGTAGTTCTGAGAATAAAGTGAAAAAAAGTTCTATGAGTACTGACATAATTTTCCATCTCTTTCTTTGAATAATATCAATGCTTCCAGAATCATACTCTTAAATTTAAGGAAGTATTCTTGAAAAGAAAAAAAATGAGTTCTTATTCAAGATTTTTTAAAGAGGTTAACAGTCTACACTGCATTGAGAAACATAGCATTAGTACTTGAAGAAGGTAGCTCCTCAAGCTTATCCAAACAACTGAATAATTTAGGCCGTTATTTGGGAAATCTATTACACATAATTGAATTTTCTGTTTGTGTATGGGTTTTGTTGTTTCTCCCTGATGAATTACAAGGTCTTGGGCATTAACCTTTCTCCTGCAGTGCTATATTTTAAATATTCTTTAGTGTTGTTCTTGTTGTTTTAAGTTCAGGAAGGTACAATTACAAAACAAAGTCTAAATAGGTATTTTGGAAATAATGACCTTAAAATACATTATACATGGTAGTAATTACATACGCAGCTACCTGTTCTCTCTTTTCCACAGAGAACTATGTGACAGTTAATACTTAACATGTTTGATTTTGAGAATTGGGAATTGTACTATGCATAGACCAATGATCTCCAGGGACGTGAACCTACAGAATAATCTGAAAACTAAGCATATCTGCCAAGTATTTTATTACACTATTAAATAAACAATATTTTAATTGCACTCCTTCATCTCCTGAATCTTGTGATCACCTGTATTTTTTCTTAATGTAACCGATTTTTCCTATTAGTCATTTCAGATGTATTTCACTCTTCTGAGGATGAAAAAAACATAAAACTGAATTAGAAAACATTTCTATTCTTCTTTGAAGCTCCCAAGAGCCATTTTACGTATAAACTTCATTGTTATTAATATGTTGCTTAGCATCATACGCACCTATTGATATACAGTAGAAATAAATGTTTTACTTTCATTATAAATTTGATAAATTGCATATGATGTAGGTTGCATGGATCTTAGGCTGATGATGTCCCAGTGTCTTTATTTCCTGTGATGTATTGGAAAAAGGCTTATGGATCGTCTTATATCCTATTACCTCCTTGACTTTGTTTCCTCTACTATATTATATACACATATGTATTTTGACATATAAAAAGCCATGTTTGTGTATATAACGTGTACATGTGTGTATGTACATATACAAAAACATTTGAAACAAGATACGCACTTTTCTCAGGAAGGGAATGATGGCAGCACACAGGTGGTGGATGTTGTTATGCTGTTCTGGAAGGCTCTTAGAGATTGCTTTAATGTATGTGCTACTGAAGCTTTCCTGGAATCAAAACTGGTATGAATGTAATGTTAAAAAAAAAAAAAAAAGAGGAAGAAATATTAATTAACAGTGTGTTTAAGTCTATGAAAGCAGTGTATGAAAACAAAACAAATGTGCCTAGTTTACACAGACCTTCAGGAAAGAAATATAAATAACATAATAAGTATGATTGGTAGGCAACCTGTGACACTGTCATTCTGCATGTAGTTAACAAAGAAAAGAGCACACACAGATGCGTCATTCCTGCACTAACACTGTTTCTGAACACCAGTGTTCCCCTTGACTGCAGGTTAAGGGGTGGCCAGAATGCTGACAGCCAGTCTTCCTCCAAAACTTTGTAAATCCTTCCCTTATTAGGCAATGACAAAGAACGTGTTTTGATAGACTCCAGAGCAACAGGAAACCAGCTTAAGTCACGAAGTAGTTTTTGCTCTGTATGCAAAAAGCAAAGTTTAATAATACAATTTGTTTTCACACTGCAAAAGCTATTTGAGTCACCTCAGTGGCAAACAAGATGTTTCTCTTTGTTGTTATCAGAAGCCTTTAGTTGCCAACTTAAAAGGCTTTGAGAAGTAGCTGACAAAGCAGCTTAAGAAGTGCAGAATAGTATTCACCTGTGCTGTGCTGCATGGATCCTAGCTCTTTGATGAGCTATTGAATTGCATCTAGTATGACAGGCAGTGATAAAATTAATATCATTGACTGTTCTTGTCTGTGTGAGCTTTGGATAAAACTCAGATTCTTTAAAAACATGGTATGTGACCTGAATCACTGCTCCAGTTATTGTATTGCAACTGATGTTTTACACAGGAAAAAACCATATTGACATGAACTGAAAATATTGTTTGATATATACCAATTATCTCTTTTGTCATTTCTTGTTATCATTTTAATAAACAGCCTCAGTAGGATAGTGGGAAATATGAGAATGACAGAAAATAAGTGATGAAAAGAAAAAGATCTATCAGAAAGGGAAGGAATAATTAATTTAATTTACCTGTTTTCATCATGCAGTTTAATTAGGAAAAGGCAGCCTGCTTTTCTTTCCTCTCTCTTGTTGCTTTCCAGAGTCAAAAGATGTAACACTGTCCTCTGTTCTCCACCTCAAAGAACAGAAAAATTAAAAATCAGAAGATATTGGCAAGCAAAGAGTCTGACTGGACAATACAGACACAGATGCATTTAAGTGCATACTCCAGCACATGCACGTATTATCTCATCAGATTCACTGCAATAAGAAGGAAAATTAGTCCATTTTCCTAAAATGATTGGGCCATTCTATCACCAAGTTGTCTGTGAGTATCTCCTTACCATCTGTAGGAAAGGAGCCAAACAAGATCCTTGATTTTTTGATATATGATGTCTTTTATTCATATGGATTCAACTATGTGTCATGTTCCTTAACTATTGTAGCTGGTCATCCTCCAATGAGTTCATATGCCTCATGTTTCTGGCAACTCTTCCTGCATAGTCTCACTATTGGTTTGAACATGGCCTAAAGTGTATCTCTTCTTCTTTCTCCTAGTCCATTTGTGACCTGAACAAAACAAGGATTGTGTGAAGACATGAAAAGACATGAGAATACTTAATCAGATAGTGCTCACATTTGAAGACTGTCATCATAGCTTCTACTGTCTCCATTTTTTAATATCCTAATCTTTGTGATCATATTCTTTTGTAGGTAAAATACAGTGTGCATCTCTCATTATATTATTTTCTCTCGTTCTTTTCTATATACTTCTTTGCTCTTTTCTACCTACATTTAATAGAATATAAATATATTAAAATAGTATTATAGTGCCTAGTGTCTGCACAGTGGTAGAGTCACTTACTATAAAGTGATCAGATATCAGAAGATTAAGAGGATATTAAATTAGTAATATTTATATATTAACAGAACGTAACAAATATAGATTATGTCAGTCTCATAGTGCAATAGTGGGTTTCAGTAAGCAATTAAAGAAAATGTATGAGGTGTGGAAAAGCATAGCAAATTATGTTTCAGAAAGATTAAACCAGCTCTTCCACAGAGCTACTGATAGTTACTATTCATTGTAATGACAGCAGTCTTCTCTTTTTTAATTTGATTGATTGTCTCTCAGCCATCTATAAAAATCCCATTTTTGTGAGAAATGTTTCCCACACACAGACCAGCAAGTGTCAGACATGCATAAAAGTTGCTCATAAGTTTCCTTTGCATTCCCTTTACTTGGTAATGATTGATTGAATGGATTGAAAGAAAGCATCCAAAGCCAGGTTTGGGCAGCCTGATCTGCTGGGTGGCAGCCCTGCCCATGGCAGGGATTTAGGACAGGGTGGTCTTTATGGTGTCCCTCCAATCTAAGCCATTCTGTGATTCTATCATTCTAGGATTCAGATCTTATAAAACTGTGTAAAATCAGAGTATATCTTTCACAATAATGAGCTCTGCACAGCAGTGAAAATGTCTCTTTTTTTTTAAATCAGCAAGCTTTAACCACTAACACGACCACCATGTCTACATTTGTCAGCATGTGAAGTACCTCCCAGGTGAGGAAAGCACTTAACAGTCATAGCCCTCTTGAGCAGAAAAGACTAGTAATTACCTTATTTGTTACACAGAGCATATCAAAAGATTCTTAAAAAAGAATCTAGCAGGAAGTGAAACCCTCACTCCTCACTGCCTGAGAAGTGCCATGGGAGCAGGGCCTGTTAGACGTTGTGCAGCCTTTGTCTAGGCCCGCTGGCTTTGACTATTTATCCGATTTCCTAGAGGTACCTCAATGTAGTGTAGCTTTCTTTGCATTTTCTACAGTATATGTCCAGCTATTGGTTTGAGTTGTTGGGACACCATGGGGCCTGCAGTGTCCGGGGCACCCTGGGTAGGGCCAGGCAGGGCCTTGAACTTGAACTCTGAACTGGCCCAGAGCCCCCACAGCTGAACCCTTTGTGGGGAGAGGTGCTGGGGGGTCCTCTGGGGTGGTTATGGCCATAGGCCATGCTGCCATGCATGGGGAAGAGGACAAGCCCATTTGGAAAATGCCACACGCACACACACACACCGTCCTGCTGGGAACCGTGAATGTTGTATCTTATTTCAAACAATGTCTTGGGGCTCTGGTGCACAATGCACCTCAAATGTTTTTACATTTCTCACACAGCACCCCTGCACATAGCACCAACAGCACTAAAACTCTTTTGCAGCTGCTGGTTTAAATACCTTCTTCTACTCTCAGCCCAAGCTGAGAAACTAGCGAAGTCATAAATCACTTTCTTAAAGAGTTCACCAGAGCTTTGCAAAGCGTTCTCTTTCTATGCATGTATGTATAATACAATCAAACACTAAATGTCATACATTAAACATTAAATAAGGAAAATGATACTCATTACAAAGTTTTTGCAGCTTAAAAACACCATAATCAAATCCCGATAAAGCTGTAGTACCGCACATTCATAGATGTGTTATCATTTGTGATGCCAATTAAATTACTAGCACTTCTCTGTATGATCCCTGGTATTTCACTGGAGAAAACTTTACTGTCTTTGAATTGTTCATTCAGACACCCTGCTAATTACTTAACCATTAAGGCAATATTTTATTATCATCCCCCAGGCTTTACAAAAGTCAAATCTTATACAGATCATATAATTAGTAGCACAGAAAGTCACTTCTGTTAGGGAAAATAAAAAGCCTCCCAGTGATTTAGAGGTTAGAAAAAAATGCTGTGTGGTAGCAAACATAAAAAGAAACTTTTTTGTGGTTGTTGGGGGGGATGAGGGGGATAGTCATCCATGCACAAATAATATATACAAATGATATACTTAGCTGAGTGAAAGAGATGTTATAAAGATATGAACTTTGAAAGTACTGATTTTATCAACCCATACAAAATGAATTTTCCTGCATACATAAGCATCTAGTACAAACTTCTAACTTACTTGTAATGTATTTTACATAGGCTGTGATTTTTCATGGAAAAGATGGCTTTTTTCCCTCTCCAAATACAAAACCACAATCCATTAATAATTAATTCTCTTAGTTTCTGATTTGCCCATCAGGCGGCTTGAGCACTGTGTGAGTTCTGAAGAACAAAAAATAAAAATGATAGGAAGCTGGGCAAAAGATCCTGCTTCATAAAGGTGTTCAGTTAACATTAAGCATGTAGGTAGTTCTATTGATTATACTGTTTAGAGAGTCATATCCTTATTTTAGATACCATGTGATTTTAGGACTGGAGTTGAATACCTCAAGCACTTGTGAATGGTTTGATATTACAGTGACTTACAGTGATGCAGTCTGCAATCTCATAGCAGAACATTTACAGACTCCAGTTTTACAAAATATTCTATGCAAATTGGAAATGGAACACAAATGCCATCAACTTCTTCATACAGGTTTCCTCTAAGTGTTGATTGGAATTGCTCTGAGTTGGAAGTGGTCTTATGCAGCCTTAAGCTCCATGGAGGAAGCCAAACCATACTCAGTCTTGTTAAAATATGCCAAAGAAGAATTAGAGAGATTCTTCTTTTCTTTGCAGGTGGACCAGGATTTACAGAGTATGAGTTGTGTAAAGGTATACTCATCTTGTGCCTGTTTAGTGGCAGGCCATAAACAGGCTGCCAAAATCTAACTCATCACAAGCCAGAAGAAATCATAGTCCTTAAAATGTGGTATTGTACATGTTTCTTGCTAAATAAGCTATTAAAAACTTGGGTAGTGTCATGGTTTTATGATTTTCGGTTATTGGTACTCCACATCATAACATCATGTAGTGAATGTACCTGGTTCTCAGAAGAGAAGGACTACTACATTCCCCACGGTACTTTGCTCCTCTGTTACCATTTTCCAGCCGGAGGGAAAAGATAAAAGCTCACAGTATAAAAACTTGCAGATCACGAGACCTCGTCCCTTTTTCCGCCGTCTCTCGTCTTGGCAGCACCTCGCTCTCCAGCTGTCTTATCGTCGGTAGTAGAGTAAGGCCTACCTTGATTTTGGGACGTTCTCTCTCTCTGTATTGGATTTATCAGCTTAAATTGTAATTATATTGTATTATAGTGTGTTGTTTTGCATTCCGATACCTTATTTAGTAAATTAGTTTGTTTCTCCTCAGATTGTTGCCGCTGTTCTTTGCTCTCAGGGCCCTCTCCTTACCCTTTTCCCCTTTTCCCGGGGCGTGGGCCTGTGGGTCCCCCGTCCCCTTCGTCACAGAACCGGGCCGAACGCCCGTAAACGGTTGACAGGTAGTAAATCTAGTTTTTGCAAGTTTTCCATGGAAAATAATAAACCTAGCAATTGCTTCTTGCTAAAGTTGAAATTCTGCCACTGAAGCATAATATTTGTTTGCAGAGTCTAAGCTTTGATGTTTATGACAGCTGATGTGGCTGTATTTCAGTCCTGTGTTGCATGTTCAGTGATCTTAATAGACTGTTTTGTTTCACCTTGAATGTGGAAGCTTGTGAAAATTTGGGAACTTTCAACTTGTTTCTGAAGGGCTGGATTTTATTTAAAAATATCCAGTCTTTGTCTTACTCTACATTTGGATGGGGGGAGGGTTCTCAGTAGCTTCATAAACTTATCCCTACAAAAGCTGCCCTGCTGTCTTCTTTGTTAGAATGTATGGGATGTATTTGACATAATGGTGCATGTGTTTGAGTTGGCGTTAACAAAAAAGTAAAATATCTAGACATTCACCCATTTTTTCCTCCAGCATTTCCATGAGTATATATGTGCTTCCTTTTAAGACAAAAACAAATCAAACCATATTTAAACCTTAATTACTTTAAATGCACTCCAGAAAACCATTTCAGAATAAAACATTTACACTTTTAAATTGGATGTATGTTTCTCTCTGGGTTTCATTTTAGAGTAGTGAAAAGCTTAAACTTATCTTGCAAGGGAATGCTATATTTCTTTCAGTCCAAAGTGTTTATCATATGTGGAATGGAAGGGAAGATGGAGTTATTTGATGGCTGATAGAAAAGATTTTGGAAGTGATAAGAATCTTAAAAAGTACTCATTTGACTGCAAAGATAACCTTGAATTGCCTACTCTTTAATCACAAACTTTTTTGTGTGGCAACGCACATACGAAAGGTAGCTATTAAAAGCAAGAATTTCGTTTTTATCCTCAGATAAGCTGTGTTAGGATTTGGGCATGAGGAAAAAAAAGAGCAGGCGTTCATACCACCCTTCCCACATTTTGCTGTACTTCATCTCTTTCTTCCTTCCAGCAAAGTTAAGAAGAGTCAGTATCTCCAGTACTGCTGCCTTCCTTATACTAAACCCACTGTCATTCCAATCAGTAGAAAATTGCCACTGACTGTAATCACAGTGGTAGCAGGCCAGCAGCCATTTAAAGGGAAAATCCCTGCTGCTCTTACCTCTCTTTTCTGTAGCAGCAGAAATACATGTTTTTTTTTTCTTTAATGACAGCAGGGCAGGATTCCTTCCTCGTATCTATTCAGCAAAGTCAGAAGAACACACTGGGAGAACTGCTGAAATAGTTGAGTCATAATTAAGCTCTCATACTTACATTTGAAAAATTGGCTCCTGGATTCTGGTAAGGAATCAGCGGTTTCCTTTTTTCAGTTCCTCTCACTCCTTTTCTCCCAGACACTTAATGAAACCACTTTGGTATCAAACAGGTTCTTTGGAAGCAGAAGCAAAACTGATCTGTGCATACGTTATCTAAAAGTTGGTACCTTTTAATGATTAACCTAATTTGAATTGACAGTTAATCTGTAAAATTCACAATTCTTGGTGTTTATTTATAGAGCGCTTAATTTTAGTATTGTTATTTTACCTTACTGCAAGAGAAGGAATTGCAACCTGGTTCCTGTAACACAATGTAAAGAAAACAGTCTTGAATATCTCAATAAAAGAAAAAGCCACATGTGTCTTAAAAATAATAATTATAGCAATAACTTTCATTGTACTGGTGAAAATCAGGAGGAATTCGAGCCTGTGCTGTCTGTACATGCTAGAGTTTCTCTTCCATTTGTTTTTGTTCTGTTTGCTGATTGGGAAGTCAGAAGACAGTAACTGCAATGTATACTGGAGAGTGTAAATGTGATAACTGGAAGGAGAAAGGAAGAAATCTCTGTCTAAACGTGTGTGATGATTTCTAAGGACAGTTAAAAAATCATATTTCAGAATACTAACCAGGAATTTGTATGAAAACATATATTTTAACAGATTGTTTCTGCTTTAAAGGCCAACAGAAAGGCATCTAACATTGTGCTGTGATCAACAACTTCTGGGACTCCTGCTCCAGCTGGATGGGCGATGGGCTCTGATCTTTGGAACATCTGTCCCCAGGGCAGCTGATATCCCACTTGTTTCTTGACACAATGAAGAGTAGCCTGAGGCTTGCTGTAGTTTGTGCTAGATTTATTGGCAGCTCTTCCCTAGTATCCATAGGTTGTTACAGCAGCACCGTGCAGCCTTCATTCCAACAGGGTGCAAAGGACCCAACTAATGTGACCCTTCTGTAAGTGTTGTCTCAGGGTCAGATACGTCAGACCCACCTGCAAGTACAGGGATGCCATCCCTGTCTCATTAAGGCGTTGTGAGGATAAGCATATTGAGCCTTGCAAGTCTCTATTGCTTAAAGAAGGAAGAAATAGCATTGGCAGATGAGAAGGTATCCCATTCTTTCTACTTATTAATATGCAGAACCTACACAGATCATAGACAGTGTGCTTGTGTTTAGTGATATTAGTGAAGTTCTCTAGACGACAATTTCAAGCAGCAGCAAGGGCTGTCAGTACATTAGGAAGCTGTCTCTTTTAACGTTTTCCCATCAGTTACCAAGAAAAGCACTTTTTTTTCTTAAGTCCATAGACCAAAATAAAATCTTTGAAGCATTAAGCGGTGAGAATAGCATGTATCTAGGTTGGAAAGGAAAGAGAATACACTG
Source organism: Numida meleagris (assembly GCF_002078875.1). NCBI lineage: Eukaryota > Metazoa > Chordata > Aves > Galliformes > Numididae > Numida > Numida meleagris. The sequence continues at coordinate 88,848,166 of NC_034409.1, forward strand.
TAACTGCATGAAGCAGATTTTACCTATGGCCAAAACTTGCTGCTATTAATGAAATATTATTTTCTTGTTTTGCAGCTTGCAGGCCTGGATTCTATAAAGCATTTGCTGGAAATGTAAAGTGCTCCAAGTGCCCTCCACATAGTTCGACCTATGTTGAAGCAACTTCAGTCTGTCAGTGTGAGAAGGGTTACTTCAGAGCTGAGAAAGATCCACCAACTATGGCATGTACCCGTAAGTCTGATCAGTATCAAAGTCTGCAATTCTCTTGTGTGTTTCACTTATTCTTTTTTGTATTTAAAAAGATGAGATGAGATTGTACATTTTATGAAGAATCCTGCTAAAAATTATCAAAAGAGATTTTTTAAATCAAATTTTGAGCAGCAGATTTCTATTTAGGACTGGTATTCCTAAAAATACTGACTTGTTTCTTATTTAAATGATTTATTAACTTGTAGTTCTGAGAAGTAATATAACATATGTAATCACTGTCATATAGATAGCAATGTTGAATTATAATTATCAGTATATATTTTAAGACATGAAAATATGCTTGTGCAAAAACATCCAAAAAACTGAGGAGGCTTATAAACAACAACAAAACTGATACGACATACACTCCTGTCTCCTCAGATTAAAAAAAAAATTAAAAGTACTGTTCTAAATTGTTTATGTCGTTGATTTTTCATTTACAAAAGGTAGTTCTCTGAAAAATTACTCATACGTGGCATAAGGTTTCCCTAATTATCTTTCAGGGCTCAATTTTAAGGCCAGCTACCCACTACTATTGGTAAGGTAGGCCAGGAGAATGGGATCCATGTGGCACCAGGGAGTGGGTACTTACAGCACCCTGATCCTGCTCCCTCTTCCCCCCCAAAAAAAACCAAGATGCTGAGAGCTGCTTTGGCTGAAAACTGTCAGGAAAGACTTGCTGCGAGACCCCTCTGTTTCTCTGAGGACATCAGGCACAGCAATCAAGAAAATTGAGGCAAAGAAGAAAACAATCACAACAGAAGTGCCAGTGTTCCATCTCACCTCAGCCTTGGAGAAATAACAAATAAGGGAGACACATTCTACACATTCTAGTTTCTGCCTTGTTCAGTGCCACCATGCATCATCTCTTATTCAGCCTAGATTGCAAGGTGTCAGCACTTCATTGACTGTAACAGTAGATATATTCATCTTATACCTACACAGATGATTATTTCACTAATTGTCAGCTGTGCAAATGACTCCAAGCTTCTGACAGGCAGACTGTGCTCTTATCTTGCACATCATCAGTAATGAAGAATCTGCAGGCCAAATTATTCCCTAAGTGGTATCTTTAGCCACACTGCTTTCAAATTATGCTCTCAGTTACTAAAATTATGTTTCTGTCATAAATACAACCTCGCTGCTTTTGGAGGGTCTGTACAGATGTGGCTAATATAAATTTAATAAACAAAGATACTAGTGATGTATGAGACAGAGTAGAATTTTGCTTGTTTCTTCCAAACTGTCATGCTTTACTCTAATAAGAGAAGCTGAAAAGTTAGGAAACAATAAGCTAAATAAACTTCATAAAGAGAAAAGGCTTTACAGTAAGAAAATGCATTTTGTACATAACTATTTTTCATCTTCAAATATTTTGAACCAATTACATTCATACCTTTTTTATTTCCTACCCTAGATCCTGCAAAGCAAGATGTCTAAAATAGGTAGATCGTAGAATCATAGATAGGCTTGGGTTGGAAGGGACCTTAAAGACCACTCAGTTCCAATGCACTGCCGTGTGCAGGGTTGCCACTCACTAGATCGTGTGCCCAGATTTTTTTTTCTCTCTTTGCATTCCTGTGTAGGGTTGAACGTTATTCCTCACTCCAGTATTTTTCCTTGGTACTGGAAAACGTGCATAAGCAGCAATATGGAGATTAAGGACCTTGATTTAAGACACCATGCATTTAAGACTTTAGCTTCAGGCATTCATTTTTTTCAAGCTGAGATTTGAATCTAATTTTATTAATTCTGCAAAAGTGCATATTGTATGTTTTTCCTAAACTGTACAGTATTTTATAAGAGCGTGTACTTTGTAGAAAGGCATAATAGAAGGGAAAAAGTAAGTTACATTAGGATATATTGTTAATTACTTTCTTCTAGCCTTTTTACATTTGATTGGCACTTTTTATCAATCTCTTGCTGTTATTGTTTATCCTTATTGTATTTCTTTGCCATATGTGAATGTACTCTATCAGTGATCTCTCTGTCCATACAATGAGCAACAAATAGCAGCATTATCTAATTCCCCATCTGATTACTGTGTACATGAACTCTAACATTTCCCACTATAATGTAATTGGATTGATTGATCCATCTTTTCAAGGTCAAAGACAGGCAAACTTACGTTGGGTCTCTGGGTCTGAATATGTCTCTTTTCATGTTATGCTTAAACAGTTATGCACCAATACCCCTTATGTTCTGTTCAGTAACCACTGCTACAACCTGTGTCCTCTATAGTGAAGCTCTTTAAGATCCACCACTGTTTTCCAGCAGTAAAATCAAGCAACATGCTTGAAACCTTTACTGCTGCTATTGTTATTTATACGCATATAAATGGGTGCACTTTATCAACATCCTCAGACTTGGAGTATTTGTTTGCAGTCACCAGTTCCTGTCATGAGGAAATTCTTCCTACCTGCTCCAGTGAGAAAGAAATAAGTAATTCTGAGAAGTCATAACTGTCATACAGCATTCCAAACCAAGTGGCAATACTTATCTATGTTGCATATATGTGTGTATGTAAATAAGCTATTATGAACACAAAGGACACAGCTAGACGCTGATTCTGGGTATTCTCAGGAGACGATTAATTTCTGCCCCAACTACTGTGAATTTAGTAGTCAAATAACACCCAATTATTAGAGTTCAGTAGTTGGTAGTGAACAGTTCTCACTTGAAAAAGGAGAAAGTATTTTCCAGGCTATCATTGCCCAGTGTCTAAATACTGCATTGCCTTCACTAGACTTCTGCAGCATTTTGATTGCTCCTCCCTCCTTTCATGAAGGGCAAAATGCACTTCACCTTCATAGAAGGAGAGGATGCACAAAGCAGCTAGATGAGGTGCAAAGCACTGCATGAGGCATAAACTCAGCTCTGTAGCTTTTGGAGTGAGTCTGCTTCTCCATAAGACATCAGTTCCAGTCTGCTCCACAGAGAGTGTAGAGATATTTTTTTCATTATAATTTGCAAATGAAGCAAAAGACGTTGCTCACACTCAGGCTGTGTTTTATCCAAAAAGCAGAACAGCTGCCTTTTTTTTAGTGCTCACCCATCTGAAGTGTATTTTACTCTAATGCATAAAATCCTAAGCCATGAATTTTGCTGTTGAGAACAGGATCCATCATTTTCACCAGTATACTTGGTTTCCTTACAAATCAATGTAAGGAAATCCCCGAGAGGTTTGCACACAGACGTCTGCAGAAGGGTTATTGCAGCCAAGTTTTTTTGATGTGTTGAATAATCTTTGTATAATTTATAAATGATAACAAAGCAATCAGGCCACATTCATAAAAGCCCAGTGACACATAATTTAGCTGAATCTGAGGGCTAGAATTAATTGTTTCTCTTTGTTCCAAGTTCTAAATCTTAGTAAATGATTCACTGCATGTCATTACAGCTTAATATTTGCATGAAATCACAGTTTAACTGGCATAATTTAACAGCAATTAAAAAGCTATTTAATCGTCATGCAAATTGGCATGAGGGGCCTTCAGTATGAAGGGTGTCTGAAGTTTTTTGCAGACGGACAGTCATATACTTTCAGACACCCCTAACATAATTGATAATGTTCTCCTATTTCATTGAGTTGTGAATGTAAAATAATTCATGTTTTCTCTTATACTTGAGAATTAAATCCCAAATCATTAATATAGCAACCTTCACTCTACAGTATACATAAAAAAAAAATTATGTACTATATTGATTCTTCCACATATACCACCTCCATAAAACTACAAATTAAACAAATTAAAATTCTAAAAAAAAAGCCAAAAAAAAGTATCCTGGTGCCCAGGTACACATTAAATCATATGTTTTGGCGTGCCAAAGCTTCTGAAGCAACATATAAAAACTGAGCTGTGATGACCCATTGTCATATCTGTTGTTTACGTAAGATAAAATTTAAACCAGTTTTGAAACATTGGCTATGAGTGATTACACACATGCTTAATTTTAAGTGCATGAGCATTATCAGTTATTTCATGGGGGTTACTGATCAGCTTAAAGTTATGCATATATGTGGATGTATTTAAGGCTCATCCTCCGTATTCCTAAAACTCCTCATTGGTTTTAACAGTGGGAACTTGTTAAGACCAGTCATTATTTAATTATCACAGTGTTTTTAGAGGAAGCATAATTATCCTCTCCTCTGCACATAAGTACTAAGAACAGAAGCTGAATTTATCCATTCTGGTTTTAGTTTATTTCAGTCTAAGAACTTTTTCCAGAGTAGCTTCAACTGCCAATGTCCTAGTAATTTTATGGGAAGTAAAGAGATTTGTAAATCTGAGACACTCTAAGGTTGTAGAGGCTTGTTTACTACATCAGCATCTTCAAGGCTGTACCTTGCCTCTGCTTTCCACATCAGTGGAAAATGAAGCATCAGTATAAATAGTCATTGTTAACAAGTTGCGTTTATAAATACTTCCATATTACATTATTTCATATTTCAGTATTAGATTTATCACACTCAAAGGCTGGGAAGGAAGTAGTCAAAATGGTCAGTGACCCTAAAAACTGCAAACTACAAAAATAATTTTCATCTTCCAGGTTCCAGAAGTTTTGATTTTCAGCACAAATGAGGCACATATCATTCAGCAAATAATTCCTCACTACTGTGTATAACTCTTTACTGTCAAGGGCTTTCTGTCTGCCTACCAAAAGCTCTGCACAGATAGACATAAAAATGGATACGTATTCAAAATATTTTAAATGTTCCTATCCACTGAAAAAATTGAAAAGTAATATAGGACCTCCCCTTAGGGCAAAAGTCATTCTAATACAACTATAACTTCTGTTTTTTAGTATTACAAAAATATCAAAAATCAAACAGCAACTCAGATGTTCAACTATAGTTCACAGAAAGCCTCATCATTTCTTAGTTTACATCATCCCTCCCATGCCATGCCATTTAAACACTTTTTCCCTTTACAAGCATTCCAGTTTGTATACTTAAACTTACACTCCATAAATAAACAGATAACATCACTTTAAAATTATAAATTTTTGGTGAACGGTGACATTTTTTTCTGCAGCTATTATTGCCTCTTTCCTTCTTTAAAGTTAGTATTAATTCTCACTGCAATATGTAAGTATAATCGTATAGATCTTTACCACTATATAGTATGTTACTAAAATATAAGATGAAGTAATGTTTTAATTAAAGGTATGGTCTGTTTTTGTAGTCTGGGTCATCTTCAAGAAATAAGAAATTGAATAAATGAATTTACTTCAGTTATAGGTACATATTTAACAGCTGCTCATGGGCTTGATTTTCTAAATCACAGCATTTTTGTTCAGCAAAAAAAAATAGCTTAAAGTAATTGCAAATATTAAGGAAAATAAAATTTAAAAATTGAATAACTAGGAAAAAGTGGTGCAACTTGATTAGGTTTTTTTGACTGAGATTTCAGATCCTGATTTATATATGAAATACCATGAGGAGCTTTAGTAATTTTGTTTTCCTTCCTAATGCAAAGTTACGATTTATCTGACTGTCCTTCAGGATAGATCTTGTCCTCATGCTACAGGTTATTGAATTGGAACTTGAGAAAGGGTTGATCAATTATTTTGTGGGTTTTGTTTGTTTGTTTATTTAGTTCTTCTCTGATTGTCTTCAAGTTTTTATAAAAGATCATTATGATATTTCATTTATCCAACTTTCTCAGAATGGATTGACTTTGTCGCTCAATTCTGGAGTGAAACTTAGTCTACAACAATTGTCTGAAATCATTTTCAAATGTTTCGTATAGTCTTTTAGGCTGCTTGAGAAGCACTGGAATAATGAAAAGCTCACTCAAAGTTTAACCAGTGTCTCAATAAAAACTTCATAGCTATGTCTTAATGGCAGGTTGTATAAATCATGAACATCTGTAAAGCAAGTTTAAAGTTTTGAAAGCTCTGCTAACCACTGACTAAACCATCCTAGTGCACTATGGCTTTATCTTGAGATCTGGAAATGTAATGCTCAATCAACTCAACAAAAATCTAGAAATCACCATTTGGGTTTACCACAGTTGCGTTACTTACATCAAAACCTGTAGTATAAAGCCTTGAGTTTTGTTTTGTGCATAAGTTTGATGGGTGTTTAGAAATTGTCTTTGAAAACGATGTGTCTGTGAATGCTCCTCTGAAATATGCTAGGTTTAAAAAGAAGAATGTATCAAATAGAAATGAGATTATTCAGAGTTCTTTCAATGATTTCTGCCTTTATCCCTTCACTAATTCCTGTCCAGATAAATGAAGCCTCATGTGATTTATATGTGATGCTACACATTAGGTCAGCATAACAGCCTAAAATTTGCTGGATGTGCCTTGACTATTTGTGCAATCTACTGAAATGTTTTGTCTAACTCTACACACAGAGCTTTACCACCTATTTGCTAGCTGAGAGCTTTTCTCCTATATTCATTCTACTTGCTGCTGCTACCTTTGCATTCCTCCCCATGGTCTTCAGGAAATTGTTTTCTCCTTTCTGGCCATCCTTTTAGATCTTTAGCTTGCAAGTGCAATGTCTTCTCTGTTAAGCTAAAGTTGATAAGGGGCCAGGTAGAAAAGAAAACCATGTTAACTGTCTTTTGTGCCTAATACTCTTATCCTGTTGCCACCTATCTCCATTAATGAATAGCAGCAAAGAAATCCCAGAAGATAGTAGCAGGAAAGCTGGAAAAAAAATAAATCTGACACTGCAGGATTAATGCAAGCCATTTTACTTCTTGTAGTTAGCCAAAGCTGTTATTTATTTGCTAACTCAATTTAACTCTTATAAAACATCAAAGAGCATAAGTACCAGAAAAGCCTACCAGACACAAAATAAGGAATTAATTTTTGTGGTTAAAGCTCTACCTCAGTATCCCACAAGATCAGTAGATATTTAGTGCACATTTCTGTTATCAAGCCTAACTTGGACATTCCCACTAATTTATATGTTGCCTTAAATTATTTCTGAAATAAATTCTAATTCATTTAGATTTTTCAACTTTTTATGATCTTGCCTATTTATTCTTTCCAGTTAATATTCAAGGAATTTAATTGTCTAGACAATTTTTAAATTTTCCTTTGAATTCACCATTCAGACATAAGTATTTTAACATCTGTTTGTAAATGATTGCCGTAAAATTAATATAATTCTGTGTGTATTTTCCCCCCAAATGGACAACTGTCACTTAGCAGGCTTTCCTTTCCTTCTTTGCAGGGCCACCTTCTGCTCCCAGGAATGTGATTTTTAACATTAACGAAACAGCTCTTATGTTGGAATGGAGCCCACCAAGTGATACCGGAGGAAGAAAAGATCTCACTTACAGTGTCATCTGTAAGAAATGTGGGTCAGACGCGAGCCAGTGTGAGATATGTGGGGGAGGAATCCGCTTCATCCCCAGGCACACGGGTCTCATCAACTCCTCCGTGACAGTGCTGGACTTTGTGTCACATGTGAACTACACCTTTGAAATTGAGGCCACGAACGGCGTCTCGGAGATGAGTTTCTCTCCCAAGCAGTTCACAGCTATCACGGTTACCACAGACCAAGATGGTAAGTCACTCTACTGCATGTCTGATACTGTGCCCCTGTCATTCATGCATATATTAGGGGTATCATTTTGATTTTTTAAAGTCTGGGTCAGTGAGTTTGATGCTTTGCAGGTTGCAACATGCTTTTATGTGTGACAGCTTTCAGTTTCTGCTGATGAGGGCACTAAATGCTTTTGTCAGTTGGCCCTTGACCCCATTACACAGAGCACAAAATCGCATCCTTTTGTTTGAAGCATCTTTCTGTATAAGTTGGGTGCATGCTTTAACTACCTGAATCTACTAGTGGTTCGTCACAACTGGAGTCTGTGTCTGATGCTTTTCCAAGTCTTTCCATATTATTTCAGTTTTGAATGACTAAAGCACCACATTATCCATCAATTTACAATTTAAAGGTAAAATGAAAGCGAACTGGTTTCCTTTAGTATCCATGTTTCATAGTACTAGTACAGTGTGCTTCACTGTAAGATACTCCAACATCTGTATGAGACATTTTCTTAGGTGAGGTAACCTAAAAGGTTTTTTGTTCCTTTAATTGTCCCTTTTGTATTGTTTCTGAGATTCCCTCCCCCTCCATTTCAGTTCAAATTCATGTTGAAGGGAGTTCTTTATGAGAAACCTGTAAAGTAACAAGAGTTCTATAGTTAATTTCTACAACTATTTCCTCTTCCATCTATAGAAATAATTTCTATGCCAGCAAAAAGCAGTGTTAGGTTACCAACAAAGCGATCAATATGGCAATGTTATCTTCTGGCTTGTGCTACTGTAGATCAGAAGGTTATTTTAAAATTATCTCTTGCTGACATTTGTTCCAGAAATATTTTTACCTACTGTGCAGTGACATTGCAACTGTAGCTGAAGTGTTTAATGTAGGACAGGAACTGAACTGGCCAAATGAGGGTTTGGAGTAGCAGACCTTTGGAAATATAAAAGTATTTACGAAAACTGCTGATGTTGAGGAGGATTCTGTTTTGTAGGAAGACCCTGGGTTCTTTCATCGATTGATCAGCCTAGCAAAAATCTGCTTACCTTTGTAGCTGGAACAAGTATTTTTGTTGATTAGTAAGTAATGACTTATTTGCCTTTGGGCATACCAAAATTAACAGCTTGCTGCGATGATGATGATGATGATAATCACAATGATGGTAATTCTAATAATATTCTTGAAAATGGATTGGGAAAGCCATGAAAACTACTCACTCATCCTTAATGTGATGATAGTAACAGAACAGCTGATTATAGAAAATGCTTAATTATACATGCCTGGCAATGAGAATTGTCCTAAGCTGTTAGGCTATGTATCACGTTATGAAACTTCATCTCCTTTTTTATTAGAGAAAAAATGTAGAGCCAGAAACTCCCCCTATATATACTTATTTTCAGATGTTTTGTTTCATGATAGTAAATGCAAGTCACTCAGCATGCACAGGTGGAGGTCACCAGAGATAGGGTTTATTTTTAAAGTGGCTAACAGCTGTCTGAACACGCCTTGTGAATTGTATTTAAGCGGTAGGCTTTTTGCTGATGTCTGTTTCTGGTTTAAGGATATAGATTTTCACTGCAGTGTACTCAAAACAGGAAAAAGACCAATGTTTTGATAATTTGTGACACACTGACAGTAAACTCTAGAGCATAAGCTGCTTGCATGCCCTACAACAATTCTTACATTGCTAAAAAAAGCTGTTGAAAGGTCTTCAGAGAATTTAAGACTAGATTTCCAAAATATCAGTAGCTTTATTTGGATATAAAAAGACAGATTTGCAGGAGGAAGCATTGTAGTAAATGAAATGGAGGCATCTATAAAATGTAGTTATAAGATAAAATGGTTTTTGTAGAACTCTGTTGCTGCATAAAATCGTAAAAACGTTAAGTACATATTTAGAAGGAAAAGAGAGGAAGGTACTGTCATATGAAAGAGATTTTGGAAGAAAACAAATGGAGGTTTGGTTTATGGAAATTGAGAGGACATTAATAAACATTTTTTCTGTGTTTAGCTTAGTCGTGAATAAGAAGTGATAGTATGAAGAAGGTTAGGGTATCTGACCTGAGAAAACAAAACTGTAGATCTAAAGCTTCAGACCACTGCAGAGATTTTATTAATGTTTATAAATCATACTAATGTTCTCTGATAAAAGGATTTATGACCTTTTTGATTTTTATGGGGAGCCAACTATTAGCAAACAATTTATAGTTTTTTTCTTGGCATATTTACCAAAATTACTAAATTGCCTTTATATTGCAAATATTTTCCAGATGTACCACCAAACAGTTATCTCGCTGTTGCAGTCTTTTTTTATAAACTTAATTATCCTGAAATGGGCACTACTTATTGCCAGATACTGTAAAATCATGCACATGTTTGTATAAGCAAAAGATCAAGGTTAAAGACATGAAGTGATAACAAGTCAAAAACATTGTAACGTGGGGAAGGACTGCATTACCAAAACTCTAAATTTATAACAATTTTTCCTTTTTGATGTGTCTAATTTGAAAAAAAATCGAGATTTATAATAACTTATACTTAGACAATATATTTATCTTCTGTTCATGTCTTCTTTTTGCATGTATTTTTTCATACATAGTATTTTACTATTTTTTGCTATACTCATTACGTAGTGCTAAATCTCTTTATTAACATACAAATTGTTTTCTTCAATTGTTATATCTTTTTCAAGAATGGTAGAATAATATCTTTAGCTGTTCTAAATCCAAACCATTTTGTTAGGCACAATAATTGACATTAGCTGAGGAGATAGCATTTTATTTTCTTTGAGCATATTGGGTTTACTTCCCCCTAGTGGCCCCCTCTTTTTTGACAGTTTATGTGGAATTAGATTCTTCTTTAAACATACAAAATTGTTAGTTTGTAGTTTAGGGTTTTCTTCTCTCTTCTTGGAGAGGATACTACTATTAATGCAGGATTAATGCAATGAAGTGTATGTACCATGGGCATACACAGAAACTGAAGAGCCGTATTACACCCCAGTTAGTGAGTACAGTCTGAGAGCATCAGAGGGAGAATATTTGCTGACAGAAGAAGTGAACTAATTAAAAAGTGATTAAGACTCATCTCTATGAGCTAATATTAAAATCTTAGCTGCCTCTACATGGAATTGCCACCATCAACAAGATTGAGTACGCTGCTGAGTTCTAACAATGACAAGAGGCAAACTGAAGGCAACTAACACTTATTTTGAAAAGGTTTTGCAAACTGCATCCTGCAAACCACTTCATGGTTTGAAGACTAAAGCATTTCCAGATCTGATTGAATACTGAAGGAAAACTTACTGACAGTACTGTAAGCTGTATAAAATCAATTTATTGCCATTCATAACTCGTTTACTTATTAGTTTTGTGCAAATATCCATAAATCCAGTAGCCTTATTTTTCTGACTTTCATAAGGAAACAAAGTTTATGCAGTCATATTGTCTGTCGGGCACTCTGAAGATACCACATTATCTTAAGGGAAGTGTGAAAAATGGCCCTTGGGTCATTTATGTTCCCCAAGTTGCAGGTTAGAGCTTTAAGTCAAAAAGCAAGGTGCAACTGCATTAGGGTTGTTTACTGAACTCGAGAGGCCAGCCAACCAACCACCTACCCTGTCTATTGACTAGTCAGTTGAGAAAGAATATATATGTAGTTGGTATATGACCACAGAACATGCTGTCTTGTCCAGCAAGTGTAGCAAAAAAAGATGGGGTGGGGATATGTTGGGAAGCTTAGATGTTGCAGATGGAGAGATGAGGGAAGATGAGTGTGTGTGTTACTCTTGTGTAGTCTTGTTTCTGAATGTTATATCAAAATAATCCATACTTTAAATTCATATATGGACAGATAGAACAAGATTCTGCTCAGAAAAACACTTAAGTCCCCATTCAAGGAAAAACATTACTATGAATTAAGTGCTTTCCCAAATTACTCTGAAAGTAATTTGTGAACAACTGAAGGGTAAAACATGTTTTCACAAAAAAGCCTCATCAAATACTGTTGTCCTGCAGAGTGCTAGGATGCCTTTTCTTTGCTGGGGTGATAAAGTTTTATACAGCAGTAAGTATGCTGAGCATGAAGTAATTGTACTCAATTGACTTTAAATCATTGCGTAAGGAGGTAGAGAATTACATGCTGAATAGTAATTTATGTTTTTCTTAAACTAATGGAAGGAAGAGACACCTCACTACATAACTTTCTTACCACACCTTGGAGTCTGCACTGCATAAAGAAAACTCAGAAGTACTTGAGGTTTTTCATGCATAATTTAAGTAGTAAATAATGAATAATTAAACAGAACTTAAAGCAGTAGTTCCTATTTCCAAATAGTAATCAACACATGCATTCACTCAATGCAGTGGGTTTTTTTTTAAAGTTACACTTCGGGAGAGTGGAGTTGTGAGACATGTCCTGAGTGTCTGGTTGTGCACGTAGAGACAGAGTGTGAGTTTTCAATGGCACAACTGAGGATTAGCACTCCATAACTAGAGTGCTTTTGAGTAGTCTTCTGATTGTCCGATCTGCATCTTCCCCTCATCGTGTCTCTCCTGTGGAACTCTGCACCTGCAGTCCCCAGCTCATCTTTTTTATGAGTCCCACAAGCAGTGACCTCCCCTAAAATCACATTCTATCCATGGGATGGTTTGTGGGCATCATTCAATTTGTGGGTTCCTTCTCCACGTCCTTCCTGCCTTGGCAGAAAATTATCACTGGAGAAGTGTTCCTTCTACCACTGCACCCCAGAAAACTCATTTTATCCCTCCTCCGTCCTGCAGTTCACAAGTGACTCTGGCCTCCATGACATCAAAGACCTGCTACTGATGGACAAGCTGTCATGTGAGACTTCCTTCTGTCTGAGCTTACACACTATCACTGTGCTAGAGGCCTTTCTAGTAATGTTGTGTCTGTCTAATGCAGACAGCCCATGCCTGGCTGAAGTATTATGGCAGATTCTGAAACTGAAAATCTGGCACCATTCCTTTAATTCATATTATCTTATATTCATTGGCAGATATATTTTAGGTGATGTTTTCTAAACTGGTGGTAAAGCCTTGCCAATGTCTGAAAGTGATTACCTTTCATTTATTTCATGTTTTCAAATAACTTATGGCCAATTCATTACTTCTAGTACAGGTGACTTCTAAGATGCAGTTGAACCCCAGTGTGGATTGTCTGTAGCAACAGCAGCTTCTTATCACTCTCTTAGAGCTGTGGGAACTGAGGAGCGCATAGAAGGATTTCAGTGCTTCTTCCAGAAGTAAACATGTATCATCATAATAAGAGTGCATACTTTTAAGTTATTATGAGCCTCATCCAGCTATTAGGAAAGCATTTCAGTAGAATTTACTTCTACCAGGACAATTTTCAGGATTAATTCCTCTGGCTGATCATGGTAAAGTTTCAGGATGCTTATTAGGATGGGGTGGAAGTGCCGTGTTCACTCTTCCAAAATTGCTTCCCACAGTAGCATCGGACTTTTACCCTTAATCAAAAGTTAGCTTTCCTTTTTTTCCTCTTAAGTCTCAAAGCTCTGTAGATGTGATTCTCCTTTGTAACTTTAAAGTCAAGAATGTTTCTGTTCATCTATTGATATGACAAAGCACTTTAAACCATCTTCCAAACTATTTATGATAATGGTGTAGAAATCTGAAGGAACAGCTATTTCTAATAACCAATTATCAATATGGAATAGCAGGTCACATAAAAGCCTCTTATGAAACAGTCACAAAACAACCTCCAGCAGAGCACAAGCCATATGAATTGATTAAATAAGAAATATCATGAAATTTTCATAGATGACAGTAAATGAGAAATGTATGGCATCTGTTGACCTGATACCTACAGCTGTACTGATACTTTCACCAAACCCTGTACTGTTCTGAGATCAGCGCAGTACACTACTTCTAGTGCTGTTTATTTAAAAAATTAGAAGAAAAATACTAGTACAGCGATTACTGGCTAGAGACAATCCATAAAGTCCTATGCTGAATGCAGCATGAAAATAGTAAGAGAGATTACTAATAAATTAAAAAATGAGATGTGCAGTCTCTATTTTAAGACACTTCTGAGCAACACTCTGTTTTCCAATTAGTCATTTAATTTAAAAAAAAATCAGCATTGTGCAATGAATATTCATGCAAGTCTCTGAAACTATATGTATATGTATGCATATTTATCTCGGTGTGTGTATGCATTAAGCATTTACAGTTGGAAAGAAAACCACAAGGCAAAAACTCCAAATCTTGATTCTCAACCACACAAATGATAAGGGAGCTGGAGCACCTCTCCTATGAAGAAAGCCTGAGGGAGCTGCTCTTGTGTAGCTTGGAGAAGAGAAGGCTCCAGGGAAACCTTAGAGCGGCTTTTCAGTACCTAAAGGGTGCCTTCAGAAATGCTGGGGAATGACACTGAGAGGGTGTGTAGTGACAGGACAAGAAGTAACACTTTTAAACTAAATGATGGTAGATGTAGATTAGGCATTAGGAGGAAATGCTTCTCTCAGAGGGCAGTGAGGCAGTGGCGCAGGCTGCCCAGAGGAGCTGTGGATGCCCCATCCCTGGAGGCGCTGAAGGCCGGGTTGGATGGGCGCTGGTGGGTGGCAGCCCTTCCCACGGCAGGGAGGGTGGAATTGAGTAGGTTTTAAGGTCCCTTCCGACCCAAGCCATTCTGTGTTTGAAACATGAAGTTTTGAGGAAAGAACTTTGTGCAGCATGGTTATTAACCACCAGTTTTCATCTGTGCCCAGCAGATGTATGTTTAGACTGCTTTTGCTAACAATTCTTTACTGATATTTCTGATTGCTACACAATAATCACAAGTAAAAAATGACTTTTTAAATAATCTTGATATATGTCCTGATTATTTTTAAAATATTTACATATTTTCTTTGACAAAGGTGATCTCTTTCTGCCAGCAGGTATTGATATTCAGCCATTTCTTTAATGCTGCAAAAGTCAACCCAATTCCATTTGCTTTCATTTCTCATTCATCAATGTTATCCGTTAAGTTAGTCAGACAATACATAGCTTTAAGATATATTTCTTTAAGTTATGCAGTATGAGGAGACAAAATGAAAGTCTTGTTTGGAGGTGGAGGGGAAAGTATAAAGTATTTTTCCCATAATCTCCTTACCAGTGTGGTCTTTCAACTTTTATAATAGTTTATTTCATTGCATAACAGCTATTTGTAACCATTAGTGATTTGTTTGTGGCGTGACTTTTTTCAGCAAGTTTCCATTTTAAGTTGCAGTCACTAAAATACTGCATACAATTTCTGCAACAATTGTTTATTTAATAGCAGTAGTTTATTTCAATTTGTGAAAATGGACATTTGTGAAGAATAATGTGAAATAATCTTTACATATAAACGAGTTGCATACAGCACTGAATAAGAAATATGCCTTTATTTTGTTTATTCCTTTTGTTGTCAGCAGTTGCTAAGGACACTCAGCACGTTCCATGATCAAGAGTAAGATGTTTATTCATCAACTTTTGAAATTTCAAGCAAAATTGTCAACTAAGCTTATTGGTGCTATCTGCACACCACTCAGCCATGAGCCCTATTAGGATAATCAAAGCCCATTTTATTTAGTTGTAACTTCTCACAATGAATGATATGTAGTTAGAAGAATCATTATTGATTATGGTAGGCAGGGTAGTTTACAAGAGATTTCAGTTATAAACTGGTGACTTAAGTAATTGGAAACCTCTGCCACAAATGCTAATTGACCAACTTATGAAGTTATTCAGATTTACATTAGGAACCTTCTGTTTACAAAATCTTCTTAAATATTTCTGAAAGCTGTCTCATTTAAAAAAAAAAAAAAAAAAACACGACTAACAACAACACTCTATCTCATGTGTTCCCAGTACATGACAAGTGAAACCGGGACTTTGATGCTTTCTTGGCAAGAGGAGTGATTTGGGTCGAGAGTAGTGAAGGAAGACATTCATCACGACTAGTCAATCTAAAACAAATTGTGTTTGTAGATGCCTTGACTTTGACGCAAAACTTTAGAGAGCATGTTCAGAAAGAAGGACTTGGTAAATTACAAACCTGTTCTGCTGATGTTTGCTGTGAGGTCTTTAAAGCAATTACGTTGGTAGCAGGTTGCTTCGATTCATTTGCTTTTTAAAATGTCATTTCTTCATTACACTCAACAACCCTTCTCCTTCCACTTCTCTGACTCTCCTATATGCATTTGCCTTAGGCTCACAGTTTGGAAATATTTTTCATTTATATACATTAATGAAATTAAATTATGCGCATTGGAATGAGGTTGAGAGCATACTCAAAATTACATTGTTTCTAAAGCTTTGGAAATCTATTCATTTTACTATTCTATTGGCTTCCAGATAGTATTTCTAATAGCATACTTTTACTTTTTTCTGCCCAAAATAACAGTGAGAGACATCTGTTTGCTATCTTCATATAAATGTTACATATTTAAATGTCTTATCACTGTTGTAAAATTTATAGTGGTTCTCCACTGAAAAAAAAAAACCACAAAGAATGCTCCTCTGAAAAGATTATGTTAGTCAGAATATGCACATTTAATATTTAGTTTAGAAATTTATGTCACTTTTCACTACCACTGTCATAAGTCAGACTTCATGTTCCAGCCTGACTCCTAGTCTGACAGACGAAAGGGAGGGTGACAACCAATGTCAAAGAAGAAAAAAAAAGGAAAAATAAGGCACTCTTAATCTCTTAAAAATTATTGTCATCTAGTATGCCATCTCTGGTTCCCATTGAGAAGTAGGTTTTGCATCTTAAATAAGAATATTTTTTTATCCTCTCTTTTTAAAACTTCCCTAAAATCTTCACTTCAGCAGAAATATTGTCAGATATTCAAGAAGTGGATACAGCTTCGAAAGTGGATTTTTCCAGTGAGAAACCTTAAATCAGTGACATACTTTGTTGGTCCTCTGGAGTGAGAGCATCTAACTCTGTACAGGTCTAGCTATTCAGAGCATTTTGTCTCTGATGTTTTCCCTTAGTAAAGTGATGTATAAATGAGCAGAAGTGTATCAGCAAAAGTGCTTGATTTTTTTTTGTCTCTGTGTAGAACCATTATTATAGCCAAAAGAGGAGAAGGAAGGTGACATACATGACCATTCCTAACAAAAACGTGCTTTGAGGAAAAAGTATGTGAATGAAATAATTTATAATATAAAAATTAAACAAAACAAAATTAATAAAACATATCAGAGAAACAATGTCTTTAGCAAACTAGACCAATTTGTTCCCAAATTTCTTTCTTGAAATAAAAATGTCTTCTTGAAAACTGAAATTCTAAGACAAATACAAGAAATAATATAACTGCAAAATTAGAGCTAATGTCTCAAAACTGTTGCGCTGGAAGTCAAGTACAGATGTTCTATTGGCTGAATGGGAAGGGACACGTGGCTCAGGTAAAGTTTTGTGAACTGTTTTCTCCTCTAGTCTCGCTTAGCTCTTTCACCCAGAGCACTTGGATAATGAAGCACAACTTTTCTGCTGAAGTTAATGGCAAAACCCTGTAAATTGCTCCAGTATTATTGAAATCCCATTCACCACTGAATTAATCTACATTTGCAAGGATTTTCTTTGCTCTCATTCTATCTGAATATAAAGTAATACTTTTTAAACTTGTCTTCTCCAAATAATTTTAAATAATATGAGCAGCAGCATCTAAATCATGTGCTTGATCCATAATTGCATTGAAGGGTTTAGAAATTAATGTGCATTATCTAAGTAACTCATAAATTCTAACTTGTTATGCATTGCAAACAGCTGATATATGATTCTGTAAGTTTCTGACAAGTTGTTCAGCCAGTTTCCAATACCATATTTTATAGTTCTGAAATAAATGACCATTTTATTATATTAACTCAAGTCGGTCTGGGAAACAAATTGTCTGATTCTGGTGACTGGCTCAGATTCATACGATACTAAACTGTAGGTTCCATTTTTCAAAATTAGATTGTCCTCCTAAAACTATCTAGCACTTTCTTTTATCCTGTAATTGAGGATCAGTGAAGACTAAAAAAAATTTAGCATGTAGGGTAATAAATTAATGGGATTCAGAGTTTCTGCCTATAGTTCAATCACAGTATTAGAGAATTGTTTGAGTTGGAAGGGACCCTTAAAGGTCATCTAGTCCAACTTTCCTGCAGTGAACAAGGACACCTACAGCTCAATCAGGTGCTCAGAGCCCCTTCCAGCCTGGACAATGGCTTCAGTCTATAAAGAAAAGATATGAGATTGCCATGTTTCCGTCAAGCTAGAAATGTAATTTAGTATTTAGTCATGAAGTGACTTGCTGATATACTATTGTCATGTATATGATAGAATATTGATTTATTTTTGTAAAGAGAAAATATTTAAGCTGGTATTTAGCATCCTTCTATACCAAATTACAGGAAATATTAATTTCAGTTTATAAATAATGCAACTCTGACTAGAATCTCTGAGGAAATAGAAAAAAAAGACATTTTTTCTAATATGACAAAGTCAGTTTGTATTAAAAATGCTTGCTTGTGTTTGCAAGTGAATTTTGCATGGTGCAAGCTGACACCATGGAAGTCTGTACTTTCTCAGAGAATGTGTGACTATGGAGCTGTATTAACTTTGTTCCCTGATATTTTATATTTTGATGCCAGCTGATTAGAAGAAGAGAGCCTTATCTGCATTTATCTCCCTGACCTATTCCTGAATTAATCAGGTTCAGTGGTGCCAGTTTCAGTGGCAACTTTTACTATATACAAAATATGTTGTTGAGAGAGAACTGAAGCTAAACTTCACTGTGAATAGTCTGTCATGTCACAGTCCACACAAACCGATGTAGAAGGAAATTGTGTCCTGAAACCTCCACCCCCTGAAACATACATCTTCTGCGTCCCATTTAGCCACCTGTACCCAGCCACTAATAACGTTAACATGACAGTGTTGTGTTTTTACATCATATTTGATTTCTATGTCGCTATGGAGACATACTGCAGGGACATATTGTCTGTTTTCCCAATTATCTATCACATTTGCTTCATTATCTTCCCCTTTAAAATTCTAGCTTTTCTGTTACGACCATTAATGTGTGACACAAATGGTTCGTAGTGATGGCCTGACAGTTTTATGTAAGTGATTTTTAGGTAGCTGCAATACTGGATGTTGAACAGTTCTAGAAGCCAGGCTAACACATGGAAAATAAATTCAGGTCTTGTTTTCCCGTGTTCATATGCACAGTTGCATTCTGGATGTACTTTCTAGATAATATTTACATTCTCATGAACATAATAAATCTAAACTCTTTCTAAAAGCAGTGGAAATAAAATGTTCATTTTTCTGTTGTTCCATTTTAAGATGATGGTCATAACGTCAGACATTGAAAATATGATTTTCTCATGCAGATTTAGAGAGAATAAGACTAACATCCTCAAAAATAATTTGAGTAGGTGGAATGTGTGCCAGATTTTATGAGCAAGTCAGTATTATTCTATCTCTGAGTTGATGGAGATTTAAAAATAATTGAATCTCAATCTGGAATTTATTCTATAATTGAATATAATGTAGAGGGTAAAAATATGTAACATTTACTATATAGCTTTATTTTTATATGCATCTATATATTATACAAAAATGTACTTCAGCATATATAAAAATAGTGTGTAATGATTCACCACTGTTTTTTTAGTCTAACTAGTACAAAATGCACGACATAGAATCATAGAATCATATGATGTATTAAGGTCTTTCCGTTTGATGAAGAAAATATCATTTTACTTTGTGGAAATATTTGAATAATTTTGAACTATTTACATCTCTACTGGACTGATATTTCAGCTACACTTCCATGCAGCGCTAAAATCACATTTTCATTAAAACTATTAAAACTACCCAGTACTTCCAAAAATTTCATCAATTCAGTGCACTCCATTCATTACTGCCTACATTAATCTATATTTAAACTATCTGCCCGTCTGTTTAAGTACTGAAGTGACGGGTAACATTTTAAGTAACTGATAACTGTATAATCTATTTCGTCAGTAGAATGTTGTGAATTAACATGACCAACATTTAAAAGCTGTTACAAGAGATTACAAAATACGGTCCTTACCCACAAGAAGTGAGGTACCTGTAGCTACTGATAGACACTGTGGCTATTCCACCTACTGAGAGGGAACTCACAGAGTAGGGAAAGTCTGTGATTGTTTTCTGCAGGAGTGACAGGTGAGTGTCTGGTTTTCAAGGGAATTCAAGTCTCATTAAGCACCTCAGTGAAAGCAAAGCACCAAGACCTGCAGTTCACTGAGCGCATCTGAAAATGCTGCCCCATCACTGAGGCACTTAATGGAAACTGGCTTGTTTTACAAACCAGGCCATTAGTCCCATCTCAATCGATAAAATGCACTGGAAGTAACATTTACATCACTAGCATGAGGATCACATATTATCTCTTGCACTGATAGAAGTATGGAGTAACTTTAAAAGTAAATGATTTAAACATAGTATGCTAAATGAACATTTCTGATCTCTTGCTATAACCTGAAACTACAAGCCTAGTACACTCACCCTTAATACTAGGTGGCCAGTGTTATGATCAACCAGACTTTTCCGTTTCCTAAAGACTTAAAAAAATCTATTTATAGATTTTTTTTATTTTTTTTTTTACTATTTTGTTCTTTTTCTATTTTGAAATTTCTTCTTATCTATAAAATTGTTTAGATACCATTGCAGTAATGAATAATAGCATATTGGCTGTACTGTTTGGATGTCAAAGCGTTAAGGGATTCTATTATTCTGAGTTAAAGCTATAAAAAATGGTCCTTGTAAGAATTGCAATATTTGCAACACCAAATAATAGTATCACGGATTTATTAGCAGTAATACAAATGCTCCAGGTCTTAATCAGGGTGATTGTATTACTTATTGTGACTTTCATGGCCAATTTTATGCAACATAATGTATTCATTTCCTTGAGAAATTATTTTTAAGTAGCTATAAAACTTAGAATATTAAGCACATATACTTAAGTTGCTACTCTTATTTTCTTATAAAAAAGTTAAGGTTTCTAGGTCACTGGAAAGTTTCTCAAGTAACTTTAATTAAGAATCATGCTTTATGTTTTACTGTGCTACCTTTAATTATATAAATTACCTGCGCATTTTTCTGTCAGATCTCTCTGATAATGGGTCAGTGCTATTCCACATGACCCTCGTCTGTCCTTTGTCCCTTGTTAGCCCCAGTTCCCCAAAGGTTAGCCTCCATATGCTACTACTACTGTACTACTCTGTAGTAGGTTTTCTGCTGCATTCATGTTCTCTAGAATTTGATTGCGTTTATGCACATTGCAAACATTACATCAGAGATCCCTGAAGGCAAGTGGAAATGCTCACTTTTTAGAAGGTAAGAGATACGCTTTTGTATGTAAAACCATGTAGGACATAACCACCCGTGAATTTAGTATGGCTCCACTGAGATGCAGATATCCTTCTGTAACCTTCACTGGCAGTTGAACACGCTCAGCATTTGCACAAATGAAGTATCCAAAAAACAAAGAAATAATGCTTTCAACTAGCTCAGTCATAGTGAATACTTAAATATTTTGTTGATTTTAAAAATTAATAATTTTCTACTGGGAAAAACTTTTTTTTTTTTTTTTTTTTTGGTCAATCTTGATATTAGTACTGCTTTGCTTATTTTTTTTATTGGAGTATATTTCCTGTATGGGAATTTTTGCTACAAAGTGGGGTGTGGTACTTTTGGCTACTTTAATGATTGAAATTTTGGGAAGATAAACAACTCAAATTAGCAGATTAGAGGATGTTAATCCGGTAAATTCAATGAGCTACAGGGATTCTAATGAAAGAGAGACTTGCCCTTGAATGATTTTTGGCTTTCACAGCTAAGATGTGGAGAAATCTCCAGTGTTTGGTGACACTAATGATCTTAAAACAACAACAAAAAGAGAATTTACCAAAAGATTATTAAAGATTTTAAACTCTTTAAAAATTCTAACAGTCCTGTTCTGGATGGAAAAATGTGATTGAGGAAAGGCTGATTAGGAAAAAAAAAAAGAAAAAAAATAATAGGCAAGACTGAAAACATCCTCCCAGAATATCCAGATGCAGTTTTTTAGCATTCTTAAGTGACTTCTTGGATTCCATGAAACAAGAATGGTAGGATATTTCATATTCTGTTATATGGAATAATATATGGACTCCAACTTCTCTCCTTCTCTCTGTTTTTCTTGTGTATGTATGTGAATATGTGTGTATATCCCAACATTATACACAGACACATAGATATAGTCTTTCCTTCATTAAATCCTTCATGAATTATTTTAGAAGATGTATTAGCAAATAATATTGATATAAAATATGTATCTATTTATCTTTTTGAAAGGGGCAGCCTGGTCTTGTGGTTGGCAACCCTGCACTCAGCAGGGAGGTTGAAACTCGATGATCTTTGAGGTCCTTTTCAACCCAGACCATTCTATGATTCTGTGATTCTATGATATTCACGAACTCCATATTAACTGCTAACTATGAGATACTGGACCAAATAATCCAGTATACACCACCATGGTTATCTTGAAACATAGTTTACATTTATTCTGACAACAATAGTTTTAATTACGTTCTTCACTTTACTTAATTACTCTTATACTTCTGATATTATCTTCTAATAGTGAACTAATGCATAGTATCAATAGTCTTTTAAAAGAGACAGACATACAGTACTAACATTCAAATAGTCCACGTATTGCCATTTGGGTATTAGTGCTTGCCTCATTAGGTTGATGTCTGCACCTTTACTTGCTTTGCTGTATTTCCTGAGGATATAACATCAGCAGTCCACTTCTGTCCGCCTAGTAGTGGCTTACTGCTGCAATAAAAAGGTGTTCTGAGTGTTTAAATGGGAAAAGAACTGCTTGAAACATTAAATACTTTCTGTCAGGCAGCTGGGATTTAAGTGGAGCACAGTTATAAAACAGTTTTTTCATCGATCTGAGCAGCTGAATTCTTAACTGTAGTTTACTTTCCCTTTGATTTTGAAATCCATATGTGCCAGTCACAGCTTTAAGAACTAAAATCACTGGCATGGAAGTTTAAATTAAAAGTGATAAATTGAGACTGGTAGTGACCACTGCCTCAGCCAAACACGAATGCTATGACTGTAGTTTTAACCATCACTGCTTGCCTGATTTTAAATTAAGTGTAACAAATTAGGCAGGAAGTTAATTGCTAGTTTGAAACAAATGCAATAATGCTGACAGGAAAAGGCATTATTTATTTTTTGCTTTCCAGCGACACCATCTGACATATCAAATAATAAAGAAACTAATAAAAATTAGTCTGATATACATTTGCTATGGATGTGTATATTTGTGCAATGCCTATGTGTATCTGAAGGTGACTTTCCTTTGAGAATGTGTTTGCCAGCTTAAAAATGTAGGAGAAAATTGAAAGATGCATGAAACATCCTTGTACGTAGGTTGTAGGTTGTTGGGGATCAGGTACATATATCTTTATCACTACTGACTAGATATTAGCGTTGCTGTCAACTGTTTTACTGGCAGCAAGTGCCAGGATGAACAATTACTCTCTTTAAGAGAGTGTGACCTTAAAAACCAAGCAGAGCCGTAAATCTTGTGTCTCCCTAAATAGTCTCTCATTCATTTTACTTTATGTCCACTATACACAGATATAAAAGTGAACACAACAATATTCAGGAACTTACTGGACAACAGTTTCCCTTTTCTAAACTTTCAGATTTAACATTAGTTTCAATATCAGTGGGACTCTTCCACAACTGATAGGTTATTTATTCTTTCTAGCAACACATTAGTTGCTCTTTAGTAACTATTTTGAAAATTTGAAAAAACACTTGGTAGTATATAAATTGGTGAAATATTTTCTCAGTTGCAGGTGAAAAAAATATTTAAAAAGAAATTGCAAAAGGTTGTCAGTGTAAATGAGTACCTCCTAAACCAAGGAAGTACATAGTGGACATATAATTTCCTCAGGCTTCTGCATTGCAGCCCAGCCAATACAATTTACACGCGATGCTCCAAAAGTAATGCCTCCTATTTTATTATCTTAGCCTACGACATCAGAGGCGAATGTTAGTGGTATGGCAGTAGAGGTTGAACCTTCCCATGTTGTTGCCGTGTGACAGAGACAGCAGAGGGGCAGTCTGATGGAATGGCGTCAGACATGGAAATGTGTATGGAGCAAAGGTATGTCATGGAATTTCTCCATGTGGAAAAATGGCACCTACTGATATTCATTGATGCCTGCTGAATGTTTCCAGAGACCAAACAGTGGATGTGAGCACAGTGAGGTGGTGGGTGGTGCATTTCCGCAGTGGCGATAGTGGCAGTGGGTCAGGTCAGCTCCACTGGTGTAGCTTTTTGCGAGTGCAGCATGCAGGCTCTTGTTCATCACTGGTGAAACTGCACAGCTAATGGTGGTGCCTGTGTTGAGAAACAGAGCTTTGTAGCTGAGAATTTACTGTTAAACGGTATCTGTTGTAGTTTCTGTGGAAATAAACAGGAAGCATTAATTTCAGAACAACCTACATAATGTGAGTTAGTATAAAGGACAGGGTACTGAATTGAGCTCTTTGTTTCCCTTGTTATTAACAAGCTTGATTTGTCAGTCACCATCATGTTTGGTGCCTTCTTCTGCCTCTAATTTTCAGTGAACCACACTGCTTTCCATATCAACATATGAGGCCACACATGGTTTACACACTGCAGTTTCCTTGCTCCAGTTTCCAATGTTATGTTCAACAGCTCTATTTGCTTCACCACTTGCCACACTGCTTCTGTCTCCTAAACCAATGATTCACTCCTTACTCCATCTTTTCTGTCCTCTTTCTCAACTTTGTTCTTCAGTAGCTCGTGCTGCGTCTCTTCACTGGTCTCTCACAGTCCTCAGGTGAGTCATTTCTTTCACATCACCAGCTCAGGACATTCTGTATAATATTTCTTCTTCCATAGCACCCAGCAGCCCTTTCCTTCCTCGTTTTTATCCTAATCTTACTAGCATACACATCCTATTTCAAGTCTCCTGCAGCCACAACTCTGTCTTTGCCTTTCATCTTTGTAGCTTTGTAGTACTTTTAGCAGCTTGCTTTGCACTTCCTTTTCTACTATTACACTTCCCTTCTGGTCTAATGCTTGATTTCTTTCCCTACTATAAAGTACATGCCATGGTTTATATGTGTTCTTCTGCCTAGGACTGATTGTTAATGCATCTGTACATATATATACCATCAGCCACTATGCGAATGTTGCCATGTTATTTATTCCTATAGAGGGTAGCCCTGAAGTTAGAAAACTGGATCAGCACATCAGTGACATGAATACTAAGGATAATTCCAGTATTCTCTGCAGTTTTAGATCCTTTACCAGTTGGCTTTTCAGGAAGTGAAATAGTTGGTGTATACTGTCACTAGGTAAGCCCTATTACTTTTGGAGAGATCAGTTTCAGTCAAGATTCGTTGCTGGAGTTGTGGTTATGTAGTTAATGGTCTTTCAGTCCATTCCACTGTATACATTTTCAGAATTGTTTGAGAATCAATAATAAATCATTGCTGCTTATCTTGTAAAGGCTCAGACCAAGAGTCACTAAACTGTTAGTAAACAGTTTAGTAAACTGTTAAGATGATTGTATTAGTCTGTTATCGTGACCTGAGAGAAGGTCTTACCAATTTGAAAATGTTCTCTTGCACAATTTCAACTGGCATTGCAGCAGAACAAATGTTGCAAGATATTAGATGGCTAAAAAAAATTTAGTATTGAAAATGAAAATAAAACCCATAACCCTGTGTATGGATTGCATTGAAAACAACAACTTCTGACTGGATTTTGGAAGGCGAACTTTCTGCTCAGGCCATACTAGTATATCCCTACATGTTTCAGATACTATATGAACCCTAATGTTAGGACTAGAACAAGGGACTTTCAGACCTTGAACACCAAAAGGTTTGTGATCTTTGTGCCATTCACTAAGGCTCATGTGGCTGTGCATGAGCTCACTAAAGAAACATGCACACTTAAGTGCACATTTCCAGTCTTGTTCATATGGCAACTATTAAAGAATTTCAGTATTGATAACAAAAATAGACTAATTGCTTTGTCATTAATATTGAAAATGTGATGCTTTTGACATTCTTTCTATTTAAAAGAAACCTGGATGGTTAACATGATCTGAAATTCCGTAGTCCATCATTTACAGCATTTGAAATCACTGTTTGGAAATATAATTTTTGTTAGAACTGATAGAGTTCTATAGCTACTCTTTCTCAGATACTTTTTTTTTTTTCAGATAAATCTTCTACAATTCTGTTCAAATATGTTTAATAACTGGGTATGTGTTTCGGGAACAGTGGAGACTGTGAAGCTGTTTAGTGTCAGTAGCTACTGGCTATGGGCATATTCCTACCTGAAGTTCTAGTGAGTGTATTTTACATTTTCTAAAATCTCTGTAATGTAAATGTGGTAATTTTTTCAACGTATCAAACTCAATTTACTCCAGCTTAAACAGGGATTATGTGAAATGGAGTCTAGTTTAGTTAGTGCTTCTTGTTCTTCTTGAATGAGTCAAAAATATTGCAGTGAACATTAGAAATGTCTTCTGCAAATTCACTTAGGTGATCCAGCTAAGTAACAGCTTTTCACACCCTTGGCAATGTAGTGTATTGGAGACCCCTGGTTTGATCTGCAGAGTTACTGATCTAGCAGCACATTATATACGTGAGTTTGGGAATATAAAATCTCCTGTCAAGCATTCATCTCAGTCAGCAATGAATTTATTTTTACATAAATTAAAATTTATTTAAAATTTAAATTTAAAATTTTAAAAATTTTTAAATAAAATCCTGGAAACTCTGGAGAATGTGAGAAGTTTGTAATCAGTGTGTCTGCAATCTAAAGGTAATTGTTCTCTAAATTCATTGGTTTCAGGAGTTTGATTCCTTCTCAGTTTTTTCCTCTTGATATGCTCAAGTACCTCAATATAAACAATTTTCTGGAAGAAAAGCGTGTAGAAATATATTCTCCTTATATACTCTGAAGCCATCATAGATTCTGCTGTGGCTTTTTCAGTGAAGGTCTGCCTGTAATTAAAGGCATGCTTTTCAGCAAAAAGATTTAACTGTGGCATAAGCTGTATGTCATTTCTTTTCACTTTACATTGATGTCAGAATCACAATATTTTCTTTTGTTACTGGTGACTAAACTCTCTTGTCAGCTATAAAAAACATCATGCTGCTTAATAGAATTGATTCCATCTAATTTGTCACTGGAAACTTTAATTATCTTTGTATTATCCCCTCAGAAGTACAGGCCTTTAATTTGATCTTGGTTTAATTAATAATTTCTAGTTTTCTTTTGCAATAATTTTTAAAAATTACTTATGTCAAGTGATATCATCAGCTGGATACAGGAAAGCAATGAATAACAACCTTTGTTTATAAAGTCTTTAAGCAAAGTTGGATCTACCTGATTTCAGCCTTTCACTTCTTAGTAGGTGTTATCCCTACTTCTCATAAAAATAGCTTTCTTTTTTTTCTCTCTTTAATACAGAATGATTTGTAGTATGAGCAGTAGGACTGGTAAACTTCATTTCCTTTGAATTTGTGCTTGGGGCTATTTCCTGTATTTCCTAGTGAGTTGGCTGGACCACTGAAAATAATTGCTGCAAGTAGTTCACAGTTACACATTTATTGGTAACTGTTTTTATGCATGTATTGATTCTCATGAAAGTTGCAGATATGTATTCTGGACTACTCTCAAGTTTTTAAAATTGGTTGGCTGTATCTGAACTTGCTTATGAAGAACTGGCAGAGAGGAGACAGTTGATAAGCAGACTGAATGCTCACATGAGGTGCTTTTGTGGAAGATAAATTATGTTTCATTTCAAAAGACAATATTTTGTGTTACCTAGAATTATGCTTTTGCTTTGCTTAAGACATAGACAAACACAACACCACAGTGAATTCATTATTTTTTTCACTTGGGATAGACCTGTATTTTCTATGCATAAATACACACATATCTGTAGAAAAAGAATAGTCAAAAACAAGTTTGATAAAGATATTTCAACTTGTTTTACCTGTGATTACAGGCAACACTTGACTGTAAGTGCAAAGTTGTCTAATTTGCTCTCTGCACTGTGACTAGATACCATTCCATGTCTCCTCTCTGCACCTTGACTATTTTAAGACCTGCTTAAAAAATAGAGACATCTCTGCAGTTATGAAGAATGAGCTTCATTATATTGCACCCCAACAAGGCAAGCTCAGAACAGCAGTGTTGGTTGGAGAATAACTATGACCCCTGCTCTCCTTAAGCCATCCCTCAGAGCCCTAGTAGGAGCAGTAGCTTGCCCTGCTGTGGGGTAGATACGGGATGGAGGAGCCGAGCTCCAGCCTCTGTCGTGGCTCTCCAGGTTAAGGTGCCCAGGCACTTTGCACAGGCCTGGCTGCCAGAGTCTGCTGCTAGCTGCCAGCAGTGCCTTTCCTCTGCATCCTCTGAAGTAAGGTTGGTGCCAACTCTCACTTCCTTCCTAGGGCAGAATGATTGTGGCATAGATTTTTTGTCTCATGCTGATGGGTAGAGAGGAATCCTGAAAGCATTTACAAATTGAGTTTTGCTTGTCGATCACTGTTAAATCAGCATCGCATAAAACTGCCGGATGTCACACCTCACAGCTATGTAGCTGACAGATCTGTCATGTCATGTCGGGCCTCAGGGAGAATGGGAAGGGAGAGACCCTCCCTCACACAGCCACTCTACTGAGGAGGAGGATCTGAAAGCCAGGATTTCTGCACACTCTCTGACTTTAGACATTGAAAGTCTTGTGCTCCAATACTCTGGCAAGAACTATTATTTTACTCTGAAGTCACCTGAAAAATTTGTCAAGGTCATTTCTGGAAGGTCTGGCATCTTCAGTATAACCTTTGTTCTGCCAAAATTAAGATTTCATCCTATAATCATCCATGACTTAACGTGCAAATGAACTTGTTTTGGACTACAGTTAATTAAGAATTGGTTAAAATTCAGTTGAACTACGTTATTTGTAATCTGAAAAAAAGAGCTTCTACACTATATTTGCTCTCCTTCCAGAAACCCCTGTTTAAAAGTGGTTCATGTTAAATCAGGGTACATTCTTCTCTCAGCAAGGGTCCCAGTTTCTACTCCCATGCTCCAGTATTTTCCTACACTGGTCACCAGTTGAGAAACAAGGTGAAATCCCACAACTATATAGGTCCCGAAAGCAAGAAGACCCTGGGTCAGAGCTAATACTTGAGGGCACACATATGCAAATAGGGGAATCTTTTCTTTTTGCTACGCTGCAGATAAACAGAGAACTTCATGAAGCAGCACTGGTGAGGCAGTTCCTTTCCCACCACAAAATCTGTGCCTTTGTTAAATTCTGAAGCTTTCTGCATATGCAAAGTTATTTGTCAATATTTAAATTAGGTTATTAGAGCCAAAAGCTGGAAGTTTGGAAATTATCAGAGACCATTTTCTGTACTCTTGAATTAAACAGGAGTCATTTGTTAGGCTTTTTGGAGCTCTGGAAACAACACTGCAAGAATGAATGCAGTCAGGGAAAACAATGAATTACATCTTTATATTTCTAAATATAGAACAGAAATAGAAAAAATCAAAACAGGAAAGAGTTGAAACCTTTTTTTTTTTTTGAGGAGGAGTGGGATACTATAGAGCAGAGATTGTGACATATGTGATCATCTTGGCATTTTCAAGTTGATTTCCAGACCTGTGGGATTCAGATAATTTTGTATAATCTCTCTTAATTTGTGGCTCGATAGCAAAGTCCTCAGTAATCAGAATGCAGTACATTGATTGTCACTGGTTTTTAATTATTATTATTAATACTGTACTAGTGGTACTGCTGCTGGTACTATTAATTTCAGTATCACCATCCTTATGATCAGTCATTAAAGGATTAATTAAATTTAATTAATTAAAGGAAAATTCTTAGCTGGGGCATGTATTTTCTGACCAGCTGCAAGACTCTAACTTTTTTGTTGATTAAATTCTTCAATTAAGGTCAGAAATCCAGTTTTCATTTCAAATCATGTTTTTTAATGTATTTTTATTAGGCTTACTAAATTCTAGTTTTGGCTGGTGTTATGAAGGAATTTATGTAGAGCCCCAGCTGAGCTGAATACCTATGCCAGCCCATATTCTTTCAAAAGATAAGTCAGTTCAGAAAGAAAGACTTTTGCTGGCCTGTAAGATAGTGTTTGTTGCTGGAACACATTGTTATGGGTTTCTTTCCTCATATGTTCTGCATTAATGCTCATTAGCATTCATTTAATTTTTATTTAAAAATTTAATTGCCTCACCAACGAAAGAATAAAAGAGCAATTGAGGATAAGAAGAATAATTCTGTACAGATGACTATATTTGTAATTCTTTAGAAATGCTTTATTATGTTTTCACAACATATCCAAAACCTCCGAAATGCAAAAGATGTACATTTTTCTGTAAGAACCTTATGATGAAGCAGCGTTTCCTGTTGGTTTTACTGTCTCAGTTGCAGTATTTACTTGCTTACCCCTGTGCTAACTGAAAACATATTGTTTCATATCCTTTCTAAGCGAGCACTTTCTAGACCATCAAATCTAGGTGACAAGTGATAGGGCATGAGGAAATGGTCTCAAGTTGCACCAGAGGAGGTTTAGATTGGATATCAGAAAGAATTTTTTAAAAGACAGTATGGTCTGGTGTTGGAACAGGCTGCCCTGCGAAGTGGGGAGTCCCCATCTCTGGAGGTATTTAAGAGACAAGTGTACGTAGCACTAAAGGACATGGTTTAACAGTCGGACTTGGTAGGTCAGGCTGATGGTTGGTGATTCTGAAGGTCCTTTCCAACCCAGATGGTTTCATGACTCTATGAATAATCACACTGTGATTTAGCCAGATTTCTTTAGACATTGTGTTCACATCTGCAGTAAGGGTCAAGGATTTACTTTGGAACTGAAATAATTTGAGAGATATCTGAAATAATAAAAAAATAGTTCTTGCCCTAAGAAATCACTTTCCTGTTTTCAGTAAAATATTGTATTAAAGACTGGAGTACAATTATCTGATTTTCTGGTGAGCTGAGAGTTTCTTGTAAATTGAGGACATATAAAATAATGTGAATACAACACTTTTATAGTAACAGTAAAGTGGTCAGATGTCTGGCATGTAAAGCACCACAACTGTATAGGCTTCATCATTTTTCACTGGATTGTATTTAATTAAGGTACTGCATACCTAGAGGCAAAAGCATTCAAATTTGAGAGATGGAGTGGACTGACTGGAAACCTGTACTTCTGTTGACATTTGCAACATAACTAATCAGAAATACACTCTGAAATATGATTGATTTAGACAAATGTGCTGCTGAAGAAATTTTCAGTGAAAATATTATCTCTCCTGTGTACTGGTTATGATTTTCCACAAGGAAACAGTACAATTGATTTTCCTTAGGCTTTGTAAGTTTACATGTTCTTTTCTACAGTTTAAAAACAGAGCTATAACAAACCCATGTGCCAAAATATCCACTTTGGAAAATACAAAAGATGATGGTCTGGGAAAGGCAGCAATCTCTTACACAGTGGAAGTATATAGTGGAAGTGGGTATTTATATGAAATAGGAAACTATTTAAGCTTTACGTACAAAGACAATAATTTAATTTTGAGGGGATGCAAGTTCAGATTATATCTCACAGCCCAAGTAAATATAGAAAGCCTTCAAAACCATGTGAACCACAGCATTTGCATGGGTTTTCATGGTTACTCAGGGCTTCACCATTTAGTCTTCTGAGCAAAGCTCTGTAACTAATTGATTTTTCATTTCACTGACCATAATAAATATTGAAAAGATTATCCTAATTGAGTATTAAAAAAATCTAAAAATAGGTTTAACTTAAGCATGCAAGCAGGAGTCAAAGCATTATTCTCTCTTCAAATCCAACCAGTTTTTGAACTTCTGAAATTCTCCACCCTTCATGCTAATTGTTTTTCTTTCTTGCCTGCCCATATCACTCAGACAAGGTAATTGGGTGTTAGACATGATGGAGGGTCCATTTAATACTGCAGCTTTTGCAAATGACGGGTCTGAGAAGCTCTGTATACTGAAGCTAGTTATTTCTGTCAAATATCAATAATAAGGATTCGAATTTCTGTCTGATAAATAAATTGCTATACATATTTGCCATTAAAAACTAGTGTGACATTAGCTGAAGCTATACCCAGTCATGGTTCTGTTCTTTGTTTACAAAGATTTTACATCATTCCCTAATAGAAGGTTCTCAGTTCTAGCAATTATGAAACCTTTTAGTGTCAGTCATTAACCAAGTAGAAGATACAAGTTGATTGACTTATGCTATTTTTTTTATTTTTTATTTTTTTAATACTATGGACTGATTGTCAAAGAGTAACTTTAACTTTGAAAATGTTTTTTGAAATACGGGAAAAATACGTAACTGACAGCAGACTCCAAGGTTCCAGTCATAGCTGATGCCAGAGAGGTTATCCCTTTTCCTTCCCCTGAAGGTGTGTCCCAGAATTTCTTTTTCAGAAGTTCCTGTGATGTAAGGTTTTACTTACGTTGAGAAGTGAAGGTATCTGTCTTGCCTTCTGGACATTTATTGTGATAAATTTGATGTGTATAAATGATCACAAAAGTAGATTTGTTGCGATATTATATGGGCTGGACAGGGATAATTTTATTTATGAAGTAATGTTCCTCTTCTGAAAGTTCTGGATTTCATTATTTCAAGGATGTTTTTGACTGACTTTGAAGATCATCCTATTAATTTATAATCTTTTAAACTTTTTTTCTGTTTAAAATAGAAAATGTAGTATAAAAGATCAATTATCCACTTCAACAAGTAACTTATCTCTGACACTTATCTGTAGTAGATGATTCAGAGGAAAATTCAGGAACTTTTGTATTTACTAGTCACAAGATCATCATCTGAAGTGTTATGTCTCCTTGCATATCACAATATTTGTTAGATTTTATCCCTTCCATAATGTTTGTTGTCTTTAGAACTTCTTGTTTGTCTATCAACATCCGTTCTGGTTTTGACATATTTAGTATGCATTCATCCTTGCCTAGTGATAATTTATGACAGATGGAATTGGATTGCGTTACTTTACATAACCATGTAAAGATTATAGAGGTAAAAAAATCTGAATCATTTCTTTAACTTAAGGATTATGTGAAGGATTTCCTTTACCTCAAAGATTAAGTTCTGTAACTTGCTGTAGGAGTAGGTAGGAAAAAAATATCAGCCAGTTTCCAGGTTGCTTTTGACAGATTTGTACACAGAGCTGTGTGACGTGTTTGCCCCACAGCAGCCTTCCAGTTCTATGTCTGTCTTTCTGCAGGGATTTCAGAGGTTTTTAGATCCCTTTGGAAGCCAATTGAGATAATGTGGATGTGCAAGCATCAGTTGGAGACACTGTGATATCTTCACTGCTGCTGAAATAAAATTTTAGACTTTCCTTACAGAAAGAGAAATATTCCTTTATTCAATAAAAGGCTTCTCATCACCCTCTATTATTTGCAATGCACATTAGAAAAAAGTCATAACATAAAAGCCTAATTCTCAAAGGCTTAACCAGAAATCTGTTCAATGTCATAAAAATTCATAGTATACTTTGGACCTTCAGAGACCGAAGGTGTGAATGACTTCCAGAGTTGGAAATGGTGCTCTGAGAAAGTCTTGCTCACTGTCTTCAACAGTTCAGACCCAGGGGACTGCAGCTGAAATTACTGCAGGATGACACAGTAAAACACAAAATTGTGCATAAGGTTGCAGGACTATTCTGTCTTGCCTTTTACCCAGGCCACTGTGCTACACTTTCAAATTCATTTCCTATTTTTTTATCTTTTCCTTTTCAACACCATCATTACCTCTTTACTTGTAATATACCATTCCTCTTCTTCTTTAATTTTACTCTCTTTAATTATAGGCTATTGGAGCATATCTACATGATCAGCTGAAAAGGCGCTTTTTTTTGTTTTGTTTCTTGTATTTGTCTGACTGCTGCTGTTACACAGTAGAAGGAACACAGCTGCCTGAGGTGCTAATTCATCACAGTGGGGTAGAAATAGACCACAGTGGTAGGGTACTTTGCAGTGACAAGAAAAATAGTAGAAAATCTCAAAATTGCTTTATTTTACAAGTGATTTATCAAGTTATGAGACAAGTAGTTCATCACTATTTGTTTTTGTTTCTATAAAAGATTTCAAGTATATAAAATTCTTCACTTGCATAAAAATAGTGGAAATATTTTTACTTCTTCCTATTATCTATTTCTTAAATATATTCTCTTCCACTTTTTGCATTTTCAGCTGAAATGTTTGCAGTTAGAAATTTTCTGATGATGTTATACAGAAAATGGCTAAGATAATTTAAATGTCAACCTGATAAATGTAAAAGTAATGCTACCTGTTAGATATACCGAATGTTTTATACAACATTTATGAATATCTGTTCTTACTGTGTGAGCACCTGGTGACCCAGAATAAGAATAAAAGTTCTTGTACAGAAGGCACACCTTCAGCAAATGAAGAGAGTCCTTGACAGAGTGAGAGTTCATGAAACCACAAATTCAGTGTCAGAATAACGAAGAGCAAGTGAATAAGGAGTTATACGAAGGAGAAGGAAAAGAGAAGGAAGACAACTATAATTGCATGAGCCTCTAGGAAAATTGCTACCAACCCACAGTTTGTCCTAACTTCCATTTTGGTGTTTTTCATTGTGGCAAGAAGGCAGATATGGTCTGAATTTTTTAGCTCAAAAGAAACAGCAGAATAATCAGATTGGTAACAGTTGACCTTTTATCTTTCTTCGGTCTGTTCTGAATGTAACAGCAGCAACAAAATAGAGACACGTTTCTTGGGATAAAGAACTTTCAAGTTAATTACACACTGGTCAGTAAATCATACTCTTTGTTGATCTCTACATCAAAATATTTATTGGACAATATTTAGTATTATACTTTCCCTGCCAAAAGGACATATCATAAAAGACTTTGTAAATGTGGAATGACCTGGAAGTCAAAAAACAGGACGCAGTCTCTAAGATGAAATTAGAAAAAAATTTCAAGTGAAATGCCTTTATGAAATTTGAGATTTACAATTAATCTCATCTATGTAAAATAAAAGGTGCTCCAAAGCAAGGTGACATTATCAGGAATTCTGCAGATGGCTTAACACAAGTGTAATACTCCAAAAGCATTCCTAAGCAACATCAGTGAAACTGGCAGCATTAACATCTCTGTCATAAGTTGATCACTACTAATACCTGACTTAATATTGCAACTAGGTGAACAAATGACAGGAAAGATGACAAAAAATGCACTGCACCTCAACTTAATGCAAAACTAAAATGTGGTTAGAATGTAAAGGAATTCAAAAGAAGAACAGAACTGAGGAAAGTCAGGAAAGTGAAAAAGATTTGGCTTAAGTTTTCTCTCAATTATTTATGAGGGTTATGATGGAGCCCTGTCTCCCTGCACAAAACTCCTCTGTGTGACAGGGCCCTGATCCTATTCAGGCAGCATCATATGATAAATATCAACCTGAGAAAGGATAAGCTCTATGTTATAAATTAAACAGAAACTAAATCTGATTTTCAGAGATTCAAGACAGAGAAGAGTTAGAGGGGCTACATAAGAGTTTTACACCAATCGGCATGTAAATATAAATCTACTTAATAAATTGTCATCAAGGAAATGAAGAAAACTGCACCTGTCCTGTTTCTCTTGCCTCGGAGAAAATGCTGTTCTCCTCCAGGAGGCTGCAGGAAAAGGAATATGTTCTTGAGCAAGGAGTAAAGGAAAGTGGCCAAGGGCAAAGGGAGGAGGAGTAAAAAATGTACCAAATTAATTTCCCAAAGCTCTGAGACAGTCTCTGTGCTTGTGGAGAGAAAGTGCAGTGGTGTGACCACTGTACGATATCCCAAATGCAGTAAGTCTTTTGAGGAGAACGGATTAGTTGCCGGGAGTTTTGTTATTCTTTTTTTAAATGCTCTTTCCTGTAATGTGTTTTAAGCAACTATCATCATCTCTGCAGACATGTTATTCCAGATGTGGACAAAAAAGGATATACTGGCACATGACACAAATCTTTGGAAGGCTAACTAGAAAGCAGATGTTCCACTTCGTAAGTTATGACTCTAACATGGAGGTTGTTTCCAGTGTACACAGCTGGCTTCCTGACAGTGATTGGAAGCTCAGTTATACTTAGTATCTCTTTACAGGTCCCATTTGTACAGAATAATTATCTGGGTTTTATTTTTTTCTTTAAATGTCAGGACAGACCATTTGACTGGTCAGTATTTTTATTTGTAAAGTAAAAATCATGGAGAATTATCATGGTTATCCAATTTGTATGCACAATGAACAGAAGTACGAAAGCAGTGACAGTAGTGAGCAGATAAAAAGAACTCCAGTCTGAAAGACTGATGTGTAGGAAGTAATGTCTCCTGTTCCCACAGAATTCAGACTCATGGAATATGAAACATTTCTAAGAATCAGTGTGCTGTTTTAGGAAAAGATCATCTAAAGTTATCATATGTGCTACAGCATTATCTTTTTTATCTAATGCCATTACCCTGTCAAGTTTTATTAGTGACTTTAGATTTTTTTAATTATTTTTCCATTTTTATGTTTGCAGTCAACATATTTTCTTAGTGAAGCTCCGAATAATTATTTGTCAGGTTGAGGTTTCAGCATTACATCTCAGTGAAAATTTCCCTGGGTGGTTTCCTTCACGTGTGTGACCAAAGCGCTCTTCAGTCATTGCCTCACTCATTTCCTCTGCGAACCTCCCAGGGGGCTGCACAGAAAGAGAACAAATGATTACAGGGCAGCTTTTGTCATTTTCTCTGTGTTTATAAAAGGTAAATACCAGAATAACCTGAAAATATGGAAAACTTCCTCAGTTGCCAAAAGGCTAGAGTAGTTGTTGGGCAGGAGTTGAACATTTTTGATGTTTATCTTTATGTTAGCGTGGCTGGCATGTGGCTTATCCAATCAATATCAGTATTAGCTCTTCCATGCCTGACAGCATTTGAGAGAAAAAATTTCTACGGAACATCAAACTGACAAACCCTTATGTATAGCAACTCTCAAGACGAATAGCTGTAAAACTTACACAGGCTACAGAAGAACTCTCTCAAGTCTCTCACAGCAGCATCTGATGTTCACTTTCAGAATATACTGAAAAAAAACAATGGATGGAGTACTTGATCTTAATTTTTCATTTAACAAATGGTGTCTCCAAATACCAACACGTATTATTTTTATGTTCCTTGTGTACTTCTCAGTGCTTACAAGGAGTAAAGAATGAGGCTGTTATGTTGTCCACTGCCTTTTCCACAAAAGTCTAAATATTACATCTCACAGGCCGTATTTATGGTGAAAAATACAGTAGCTCATAAGTGCCTTGGGTATCAGAATTTAAAAAAAACACTACATAAAGCAGAAGACAATTTTTTCCCCAAATCCCTAATGAAATAATAGAATAACATCTGTTATCTCATGAATTAACAAAATGACAGGTAAAGGACAAATTATATCTACCTATAGAAATGTTTGAATTTTTTGAAGTATAGTGACCATCAGATTTATTGAGGTAGGATTATTAGGTGGAAATGATTAACAAAGACAATAATCAATTCAAAAGGATCTATTTATCCATGTGTATTACAGGAAGTATCAGTCCTTTAGTGTCCTTTGACATTAAGGTAAGAATACTAACATATGTACATGTCAATCATAGCACATCACAAAAAACAACAGCCATACCATCAATATAACAATGCTATGATAAATGCTTGAAATACTTACCTTGATTCATTTTTTTTCTGCAGACAAAATTAAATCACTTTTACTATCATTTTGGAGGTAAAACTCAATTTCCTGTTACTCATGAAGATATGCAGGTTTTCAGAGTACCTGTTGTACTAAGCCCTATATTCCTGTTAAATTTTATACATCAGTCCCATTTTCTGTGGCTTGAGTCCTTGTGCATGATACGGACATGCACAGCTAATGTGGTCTATTTCATGCCCTCCTATACAGTCCTGCAGGAATTTCTGCAAGAAAATATCTTGCATACTGCTGTAGGAATTTGAGGAAGAGAGTTTGGCTGTCCTTCATGAATAAAAATTTCTTTTTCCAGAATAACTTTCCTAATATTATTCTGCTCATCACTTCATACCCACAAGGAAATAAGGAGACATCTAGTAGATGCCTTCGCCTGACATGTTTAGGGATGGGTATCAATCGGTGATGGACGAGAGATCAGAGATCTGTAAGGAAGAAGCCATTTTGCACACAATAAAAGGGGATTTAGAAAGTTTCATGGAATCATAGAATGACATGGGTTGAAAAGGGCCTTAAAGATCATCAAGTTTCAACCCCCCTGCCATGGGCAGGGTTGCCAACCACTAGACCAGGCTGCCCAGAGCCACATCCAGCTTGGCCTTGAATGCCTCCAGGGACGGGGCATCTCCGAGCAACCTGTTCCAGCTCGACACCACCCTCTGAGTGAAAAATTTCCTCCTGATATCTAACCTAAGCCTCCCCTGTCTTAGTTTAAAAGGTACTCAGTAATCTATGAAGTATTGCATGGCAAAATTGAGATAATTTTGTGGAATTGAGAGCTCTGTTATGTAGAGCTATGTAATCTGCTTAAGTCAGAGTTGTTTTATTTAGTAGTGTGAAAAAGGACCAAAAAGAGGTAACTGCTAGCTTTTTACATTAATTTTTTCTCTGTTCGGTTACAGTCTTTCATTCTCAATATCTAATTTGCTAGTTAACGTTCTACACTTTAAAAGACCTAGAGTTTGCTTGTCTTTTTTTTAGCATTGCTCTGTGTAAAGCAGGAAATATTTGCATTTTCTTTCTATTTACAAGGAATTCTCTTAGTAACAAATGGAACTTTCAATACAATGAAATTTACAAGAAAAAGCTGTCATTTGAGAGCGATGTGGTTGGAATGATGCCAGTCAATAATAGATTGCATACCTCTGGTTAATTTATTAGCCACCTGTTCCAGAGTCCATTACAAGAGCACATTAAGATGCTATCAGGTTGGGGTTGTATTTTGAGCTTCGGGCCTTTGAGGGTGTTTTTCATGTAGAATGACATTAATAGAAAACTGAAATGAAGAGTAGTACATACTCCTCTCCATAGAGGAAAAGGGGAAATATCCCATAGGTTACAAACTCTGCTTCCATTCTCTTTGAGAAATGGTGTTTTGTTAGGAAAACACTTATTCACTTAATTAAAATGGGAGCTAATAAAGAAAAGTCGATAATGCCCATGCAAAGATTGCAAGTATGACTGCAACTGATGGCCTTTGCGGACATGTAGAAACTGTTCGAAAATTAGAAGGTATTGTAGGCTAATTCATTTGTTTACTGCCTTTCATGAGAGGTATCATTTTCTGTATGCATGTTTCTACAATTCAGAGCTTAATTTTTCATAACCTAACTCCCCAGAGTTTATCAGCATCATACATAGAGGTACACAGCAGAGTTGGAAAATCAGAAGCTAAGAAGTAAAATGGAAAAGTGGGCTGACTGAGGAAAACATATTTTAAGACTATTCATGGATAGATCAAGAGATACCTTGTCAGCGTACATTGCCTGCACCACAGTGTGTTGTTCATTTGCAAATAAGAGGATCAGAAACACAATTTTGCTTTCAATACTGAGAAGTAATGTTGTATACTTACCACAGGATCTCTTAAAAAATATCACAAAGTCAAAATTAATGCAGCAGGGTCTACAAAGAAACTTGCATACCATTCTTTAGAAAAGAAAGGAGAGGGAAAACAGCAGAAATGGGAAGAGCAGACATTCTCAAATGAAGTATTAGCAGCACTGATAGAAAATACTAATGTGAACTGAGCAGCCCTTAGTGATCGGAAGCTTGGAGATAAGCCTCAGTACTGACTAGATGGTAGTAGTAACTACTACTATAGTTTGTTAAAGAATTTGTTACAGAGGTATCTTGCTCAGATTCTTACTGGCCTGGTATGACAGGATGATAGCCTGAGGGGTATTGCTGAAGGTCTGAAGGTCGAGAGAGAAGAGCAAAAGCTGAAGATGAGAATCCTAATTCAGCATCTCATCAATAAGAGTGTCAGAAAAATGAAACATCTGTGATTAATGCAGTATACTGCAGTCATTGGAATTGATTGTTTAATCTTAGATGAGACAGCAAGAGTTCTCATGACATTTCAGCCCTGTAGGTGGTAGACAGAACTGAGAAGTTTTTAACTGCAGTTTCCTTAAAACTAAAGGAGGAATACAGTCTTAAGACAAGAATGTGCATTCTTGCTTTACCCATATCACTTTTCTCTGGATATAAGATGGAGTGATACTGCTGAAAAAGTCATTTTGGATATTTTAGTCAATCTCTAATGTTACTGCAGGATATTCCCAAGTGATAGGGAATAATTCATGTTCTGTACATTCTGCTGCATTTGGTTTCAGCCTGAAGGAAAAGTAGCGATAAAGTATATGGAAATTAGGACCTGATCCTTGACTGCTTTTATTCTTGTGTAGATACGTATAGTTTTATAGAGTGAAAGGAAATATTGTTATTCTGAGCTGGTGTCTTTTAACTCTCATACTGCAAGACTGTAAGTACTTACAGAAGATACATTGCTATAATGAATAAGATCCAACATTTCCTCAAGCAGCAGCCTCGCTAATATGCCATTCTTTAAAAAAATGATATGGATACCTGATACAGACTCTAACAAGTCATACACATTTCTCTAAGCCATCCATGCTTATAGCTTTCCTTCAAATGAACTAATGCTGAGAAGTGCAAAGTAAATAGATTTTTTTAGAAGTAATTGTGTGGGATAGGATTGATACTCTGTGGATCGTACCATTGTAGTTAAAAGCATTCTCTGCCTGTACAATCAAAGCAGATGCTGTGTTAGTAACTCTTATTTGTTCCTGCAAAAGTAATGACTTTGATGAGTTAGTTGTAAGGTTTAAATCTCAAATGGCCAACACAAGTGACATTTTTCTGTTAAATGTAAGTCTAGTGGCTCTGATTTCTCTCATTCCTGTTCTCCTGTATGTTGAAGTATAGTGTAGACAGAACAACTCCTTTGGGAGCTGCCTTTTCACTAAGGCAGTTCCTCTCAGATGCCCTGTGACCACACTATTGCCCAGCCAGCCAGAAATATGGAGCAGGTAGAGGATATCAGAGGCCATGCTAAGTCTGAACAGCCTCTGTGATTGCCTTTGCTGTGCAGAGGACAGTCACATCCAGACTCAGACTGGATCCTAGTGACATGAAGCCATCTTCTACTTCCACATGGCAGATCTTGAGATCCCTCTAACTACAACACAGAGACTGACTTGCTGTCTTTTGTTTGAATACGAGGACAACAAGGAATTTGTTCAGCCGAATAGTCAATTCACAGATTTTCATGTTGCCTGCAATGTGGATGTTATTTTATTCTAAAATTTTATTCTGAAGTTTTAATCCATTCCTGAAGTGGCACCTATCTTGCAAATAATTATTCATTTTAATACAGTATTAAGTAGTGAAAGGAGAACAGAAGACTGAAAGATTACTACTGACTTACTTTTGTGAAAATATCTCAGAATTCCTACTGGATTCAAAATTAAACTAAATGAATTTTTGAAAAGTAATGTTGTATTGTTTCCTCTGT
Source organism: Numida meleagris (assembly GCF_002078875.1). Classification (NCBI taxonomy): domain Eukaryota; kingdom Metazoa; phylum Chordata; class Aves; order Galliformes; family Numididae; genus Numida; species Numida meleagris. The sequence goes on from NC_034409.1 coordinate 88,889,668, forward strand.
TGAGCCGTCACCAAGATCCGTGCTGAAAAGCCTAATTCTGAAAAATTGCATTCCTGTCAGATCAGAACCTTTTTATTTCAGTTTCTGAAGAGAAGTAAGTTTTATCTCACCCTTTATTATAAAAGAGTAGTCATCTGTTTAACAATACATATGCTATATAAACTTTGGATAAATTCATCACCTTTTGAAGAAATTATATCTGAGCCTTTACATCTGGAAGCATTCACTGGAAACTGAAAGGTTGGGTGTCTCCTGAGAAAGGTGTATTTCAGGGCTTTAAAACTGCAGTTACAAGTAGAAGGCTTTCAAAGCAGGACCTGTCCTCATGCACAGACTCTAAGCTGTCACCGGAACAAAGTTTCTACCATAGCTGTTAGCAAGAGCGACTTTCTCAGTGTGAACAGAGTAGGATGTAATGTGTGCGTCCTTGGAACAGAGGTCTGCTACAAACAACCGTTCCAAAACTAGAGAGAGGCTGAAAAGAAGCTAAGAAAAATATAGCCACTGACAAACTGCCTTTCAGTTGTGAGAAACTAAGGGAAATCTGGCATAGCAAAGGCATCAAGAAGAGATATAAAAATGAAGAAAGGCACAAATGGCAGAGAAAACCCCAAACCATTGCCAGGAATCTATTTAGAGGGAGGGTGAAGAACTACATCAACAGGACATTTTGCTGAAGGCTTCCTATGCAGCAGGGAAGTTAGACTTCAATAAGAAAGATACAGGCCTTCTCAGAACTGTAGAGCGGTTTTTAACTGTGGTGCCTTATTCAGATCTAATAAGAATATTTTTGCGTATTCTACTTCATTTGCATGAAAATTAACTCTGGCTTTAAAAAAAATGTTCTCAAGGCTTTCACGGAGTGAGGACAGGCTTCCCTCACGCAGCATCTTGCCGTTTCTGGTCAATGGATTATACATTTCCTCTGAGGGTAGCCAAATCAGGAAGACTGTAGTCTTAGAGTACTTGAATATCTCTCATCTTGTTCCCCTTTTCCTATCTCTCTCTCTTTAGCTGGTGATGATGGCATCCCTTCAAAACAATAGGAAGCATGGATTTTAAAAGACTTTGAGATGCGCAACAATGTTAACAATCAGCACAGGAGATAAAATCATTACTCAGAAGCTCTTGCCTTGTTGCTCAGTACATCACAGGACACACTTCATTGTCCAGGGGAGCATGTAAGCATGCAGAATGTTGCTATGCTTCCCAGAGGAAACCCAATCTATATTATAGGTTGATGATGTCCATTTCAGAGCAATCTTTAGTAGATTTCCTTCTCTACCTCTAAACTGACAGTAAAGTTATAGTTCTGCAGGAACTAATGCATGTAGGTTGTGAATGGAGCATAGCAGATTGAAGGATGTTGAGAAAAAAATAAAAATGATGTGAAGTGTTTAAATGCTGGAGAACAGAGAAGAATGCAAGGGACCTACTATAGGATGAGAGTGTGGAGACAGAAGAGGGAGATATTTTGTTGGTGAGAGGTTTCACGTGCACTTTGCACTGGTCAGTAGGCTTAGCTGAATGTGTACCCATTGCTGGGGAAATTTCTCAGGTTTTAGTTTCCTGTATGACAGTGATGTGTCCAAAATTTGTAAATTTTACAAAACTGCTGAGGAAACGTGTATTAACTTATTCATATTTATACTCCAAATTTAGTTAACTTTATATGAACGCATTTCTACTCTAAGTTCATTCTTAAGTAATCTTTCCATTTTATGAATTAAGGCATGGAGGTCCATCCTTTTGGCTTGCCTGGGCTACAGTGAGTGAAGAAGAATTGTCTTGGGCCACATATAAAATATATAATAATATATTTATAGTACGTAAGGAGCAAAACTTATTTATTTTGTTATATTTCTTTTAAAACATGAAAAAGGTGGCAGCAAAACCATGAAACTTGCAGGTTGGACACATATGACTTAAGGGCTTCACACAGTGTGACGCTAACAGCAGGATCTAATCACAAGTACAGAACTCATAACTCTTTTAATATTAAAAATAATAAATACTTCCCTTCAATTTCAATACATGTATTCATTTAGGCTTAGCTCAAGGAAGCCTGTAGTTCAAGTCAACATTTTTACTTATCTCAATGTATCTGTGTGTTACAAATGTCCATGGTTCACTTTAACAAGTGAAGGGGATCTGCTTATGTAATGGCAAAATGACAGTAATAACCTGTACCTTTGTAAGTACTGAAAACAGCACGATCTCTCCTTCCACCTAAACTGAAATTATCCTACATTTCGGGAGTGAATGTTTATAATCTTCACAGAGGAGTTAAGGCTGTGAAAATATACCTTTGTTTGGCAACACTCCAGCTGGTTTTCCTCCTATGCTGAAATCCTTTTGGTGCATTACCTGGCCAAGTAAATAGTGAGTGCTGGACAACAAATCTGTTTAAGTATCAGGGCATGATCAGAGTTAAGGAAATGCATTCTGTCTTCTGAGCTGGCAACGCAATGAGTAGTCCAGAATTTGTGAAAAAATCTGCCAGTTAAAGTGCAGTTAGCACGCTCTTTTCCTGTGAAGTACAGCCACAGGTAGTGACATGCTTCAGAGAGCTGAGAGAATTGACTCTACAAGAGACTCTTTAGGTTGACAAATCCTTCTCAAGTAAAGCAACAAAGGAGCAGTTCACAGGAAATAAAGTGACAGAACATAAGGCAACTCCCTGCATACTTACAGGGCAACTCCCTTCCTCTTATCCCTCACAAGATGTAAATTACATAAATACACACATCTGCACATAAAAATATACATCTGCCTTGGAGGTTGGACCCAGGCCTGACTTTAAATTAAAAAAAAAAAAAGAAGAAGAAGAGCACTCGTCGTGAATATGAGGCCAAGACAGCACAGCTGGCACCTTTTCCTTAATGCTGAGTAAACATTTGCCTTTTCAAAGTGTCCTTTTCCCTTAGCTTTGCTTTCAATCAATAAGAAAGTAGCAGAGTACAAAATACATGAAACCAGAAAGTCCAGGGAGGTCCTTAGCATCTATTCCATCTCTTGCTTTCATGGTTTTCCAGTTAGGAGATCTTTCAGATTTTCTCTTGCGAGTGTCTCGAAAGTCTTTGGCAGAAGTCGGATGTGTCTCTGGCCACCTGAAAGGAACATGTATTAACTAAATCACTGTTGCACAATAAATTATTCCACAGTAGCTGTCTGTACACACACGCTATGGCAAAATATTTATTGCATTTGCTAATCATTCAAAGAAAAATTAATTTCTTCTAAGATAGGATGGCCACAGAGTAAGCTGAATAGCAAATCCTGTAATAATCATTCTCATGAGCTGAACTTTAAAGACAGCTCCTCACTGTTCCAAGTGAAGAAAAGATTTCACTTTCGCCACCAGTTGTGCAAAGGCAGTTCTAAATTATACTCATCTAGTAAAATGTAGTATCAACAAGCATACTAATTTAGTGATTCTACACTGCTTGATATTTAAATTTCATAACAATTCAAGGAAATAAATATGTTTTGTGATCAGTGTCACTGAATAACAAATTATAAATGAAAAACCATTTGTGAAAGGTTTGTAGATGTTCAGTAATTAGAGCACAGGCATCCTGTTCTGTTATTAATTCTATTTTTTTCTTTCTACCAAATGTTTATGGGTGGGAGGAAAACAAGTGATATCTTGCTGTGAAAATGCACACCAGTCCGTTTTGTTCTGTAACACATGGTTAATACTGATGGAGTTAATTGGGCTGCAACGTGTAATGGAGACAGAATTTTGCTTCCCCCATGTTTACTTTCTGTTTACTTTGTCTTTCTCATTTGTTAGTACTTTAGTCCAAAATCTGTGTCTCTGCTTCTTTCCTATTCATACTAATTAAACAGATTTCATGCAAGCAAAATTCTTTCAAGTTTAATAGTACTGTGTTTGAACTTCTTTGTCTTATACGTAGTAAAATGTAAGGCCTTAAATTTGCCCATTTGGGAAATAAATTGGGGCCAAACAAGTCATCAAAACTCGTTCTCTCTTTTAGTAGTCTGTTGTTTTCAGGATGCAGTATGGTAATGTTTAAGTTATTATCTGCATATGCTAAGTTAAGATAAGTTGTTCTGTAAGATGAAAAATAAATGCAGAGTTGTAGTACCTGAATGAGGATGTAAAGATGAGTGAGTCAGGCTTTTTTCAGTTGTGCACTGTGAATTTAACAGACCTAGTATGCAGGATGGGCAGGCGTTGATCTTTTGAGCCAGAGGATGTTCACAGAGATGGAGGACTATGCTCACCTAGTGCTCCTCTATATCACGTGTGATCTAATGGCTGAACCCTTGTAGAGGATTGCCTTTAGCATGTAATACTATGAATCCAGATTGTAACATATTGCACATATGCCAGCATACCTTTCAGAAGATGGAGATACAGTCAGGCAGTCATCTAAGGATGCTGAGGGAAAAGTAACCAGTGAGAGAGGATTTCTGTGGGTGCCTGTTTTCAGTGCTGACAAAAAGTTTAGCTTGCAGGAATAATTGCTAGTATCTGGCAAGTCTGAGGTTTATAAATTAGTTTTCATAAGACAGCAGATTGCTATATAGCCAGAATTTGCTTTTCTCACTATTGCTGGTTAATTTTTGTCTTCTATCGCAGGAGCTGTCTGGCAGTTTCCCTATGAGAATTCAGAGTCAGTCCTTTCATCAATCTCAGGCAAAGAAGTCAAGAGTGTATTCAACAGAGGCCCTTTCCCAGGAGCCAAGTTAAACAATGTTAGGTCCACAGTTTCTAAGTTCTTGGAAGCTCATCAATAATCGTTTTTTTATAAGTTCAATTTTTTTTTTTAACAAAATTGTATCACATAGATATCAAAACGATTGCGAAAGTAAAATAATAGCTTTTTTCCATTTTTCTTCTTTTAAGTTTAAAAAGTAAGTTTACCTATCTGCTTCAAGGGTATAGAAGGACAAAAATGTAATAGGATTTAGACTTGTTTGAGATTCTGCCTTTCCTGCTTCCTTATTACTTATATATAATCAGGTTTGTTTCCTATAATCCTTTACAAGGAAGTATCCAGGTTGATTTAAGATTATATTAGAACTGAAAACGCCTTGTTCTTTCACATTGAAGAATCTTCTTTTAGACAGTGAAGCAGTGTGGTACATCTCTCATTCAAAAAAAAAAAAAAGTGAAAAAAGGTAAATTAGCATTTCATGTTTCTTCAGCATACTAGCTGAATAACTGCTGATCTCTGTTCAGATTAAAACTGGGTTAGCTACTTATGTCAGCAAAAAAAAGAAGTAATTTAATTCACACTTGACTGTTTGACCCAACTCAGCATGCATCTCCTATAAAAGAAAGCGAGAGATCTTAAGAAATAAGGACACTTCCACAGTGCTTCACTAAATAAACTGAGAAGAGCATCTGCTGTTAATTTCAGGTGTACTACAAAGAGGCACCACAAGCAAAGGTCAGTCACAGTCCAGAAAGGAAGATTTGTATGGCAGCAGTACCAGATCATGTCTGATAACATTTAAAGTTATTACTTCATGTCAGGTTGTTCATGCTATTTTTAAAAGTCTATGTGAGTATGGAAATCATCTAACTTGAAAAAGGTGAAGACTGCTGGGCTACAGCTGAAGTCTGTCACAAGCAGCTGAGAGTGATTTTATGTTATTTGACCTTGAATAACATTTGTTTTTATTGGAAGGAGAGAGAACTGTGGGTGCTGTGAGCTCCTGGTTTTGCAGACTTCACAAAGATCTGCCAGTATCTAACCTGTGTAAATATCCAGTTATCTGTGCGTGCCCGGAACTTATGAAAAGATATTTATTTAGAGGACAGATTGAGCTCTTAAGATTTAAAAAATAATAATAAAATATTAAGAATAAAAACGCACAGGGACAATTTCCAAAACTGTGAATCCAATTTCCAAAACATGGGATTTTGTACTCTTTTTATACTCTTTTTTTCTGCCCAGCTCCTGAGACAATGTACGTACAGCAAATGGCACATGATTGCTATGTCCCCATGTTGTACACTTCTCCCTTCACTTCTGACTGTTTGTATTGCAGGAAACCACTGTAGAGTCAGACTCTGTGTTATGCTTTCTTCTTCCTCTCTAGTAACTAAAACTTAATGTTTTAAAAGTCCTATTTCTTCATAAGAGTCTAGTAAATTAATTGTTAGGAATTACACTGAAGCATTTAAACAGTTCCCTGATGAGTCCTGTATTATATATGTAGGTTGCCTCCTATTTATTTCCATGGAAACTACAACAGATATGAAGAGCATAATAACACTATTTAGTAGAGCAAATTCTCAGCTACAAAATGCTACTTTTGAACATAGTTACCACCATTAGCTGTGCATTTTCACCAGTGATGAACAAGAGCCTGCATGTCACACTCATAAAAATCTGCTCCAGCAGAGGTGACCCACTGTCACTGTTGCAACTGCTGAAATGTACCACCCACTGCCTCACTGTGCTCATATCTACCATTTTGTCTCCATAAATGTTCAGCAAATGTCAGTGTATGTCAGTGGGTGCCATTTTTACTGCATGGAGAAATTCCATGGCACACCTTTGCTTCAGATGCACTTCTCTGTCAAACACCATTCTGTCAGACTGCCCCTCTGTCGCCGTCTGTCACACAGCCACAAAATATAACAAAACATTGGTGGGAAGGTTCAACCTCTACTTCCGTACCACCAACATCCACCTCTGACATTGTGGGCCAACATAATAAAATAGGTGACATTACTTTTGGAGCAGCCCTTGTAGATGCATTTTAGGTCTTCAGTAATAAGAGGAACTGAGAAACAGAATAAAAAAATAGTTGCATATGTGTATAAAACATAGACTGGATAAACTGTTTGGTATTGCATTAAAGAAAAAAACTGATAAATTATACTGTGACAGCATACGTATTTCATTTTACTTCAATAAAATGGATGAAGGTACCAGATTAACTGCAGGAAAGAATTTCATACATCCATTTTCTCCTAAACATGATTCCAAATATTGATGTGGAAGACAGTGGTCAAACCCACTATCCTTGCTCTGGAATTTATTTGGCTGGCCAAATTAATTCATGACAAAGTCCAATACAAATGTCAGTGGGAAATGTGACTAGCCAACAGCACTGGTGAACTTTCAAACCCTCATGTGAGAAGACACGTGCGATAGTCATTATAATGTGGTTTCTTGTTTTTTCCCATGTCACATACAATAGAAATTAGCAAAATTGGTTGGATTTTGCTGACAATTAACGAGTTGACTCTACATTTATAAACATTTCAGTACTATTTTGGTATTTAATGGGTAGCGGAGACAATTTATTGTTCTGGATATTGTTTTGCTATTAATGTTGTTTCCAAGGCAATTTCTCAAGTAATTTTGATCAAGTAAAATTTAAAATAGTCATTGCTACTATGTCCATGGGATAATACTCAGTGACGATATAGAGCAAAAATAACGTGAGAACAGGAAAGAGCTAAGCTGCCTAAAACAGGTGTTCTAAAAATAAACATTTTTAATATTATGCCTCAACCACTTAGACACAATCTCTAGTTCACATCTTAAAATGCTTCAGGAGATGGATGTACGTATATATATATTTAAGTGTGGATTTGGTAGTTCAAAAAGATTGTCTTCAGCAACTCCAAGCATTACCTTAACTTTCAGATGTTTATTTTGATATGCTATTAGTCAATACTGCAATCATGACATTTTATGTTGGAAGCTGGCATGTCAATAAGCCCTTTATTCTCTACAGGCTGTGCAGTGGCATTTACTAACATTTTGTTTAAGTTTTTCATTGAGCTGGTAGTGTGTGAATGTCACTAACTGAAGCAAATTTTAGATGAAAAACAGAAAGGCAAATTCCCAGTTTTCATGTCCACAGTGTTTAACTTACGATATCTTTGATATCTGGAGACTGTCTTCTTGAAGAGGTCTGCTCATTCATTATATGTTCTTAATTAGATGCACATCAAATGCGATGTAAAGGTGATACTCATGTAGAAGCATATCCTCCTTGGCTTGCAATTCATTTTTTTTTATCTTTGGAACTTGTACTATCTGAAGAATATGGTTTGCTCTCTTGAATTACAGAGTCTTAATCTTTGTTTAATTCCTATTCCATTTAAAACAAAACAAATGTTTAAGAGCTTCTTAATCTAGGTCCTATTCTTATATGTCATAGTTTTCAACTAATAAAGGACTGCTTTCTTCAGATGCCTTTGGGCTTCTTTCTCTCAAATTAGCCTACTACACATCCTCCCCCCTCAGCTAGATCTACTGCTGTGTGTTATCTCTGCTTGTTGTCTTTTGCTTATTTTCTCTTTGTCTGGAGTTTCTCTCCCTCCTATTCCTTTTTCATCTCAGCAGGTGGTGTGTCAGCATTTCATCCTTTAGCTCAAAAGCCCCATCACTTCCCATGCAGAAGCTAAATCATTGAGGAATATACACGCTCTTCTGTGGTTGAAATTCTCTTTGGGATTCTCTGTGCTTCTGGATACGGATACTGTATGTGCTTCTGTCTTAACAAAGGAAACAGGATGTTAAGACATGCATGTTAGTATGTGAAAGCAGGATATTTTGCTGTAATTCCCAGTACCAGATGTTCCTATGTCATTTCACCAGTTTCATTAAGTTATACCAGGCATGAATTAAAGTTCTGTTATTGAACTGGTAATTCCAGAACTTAAAAAGAATGTATGATGTACACAACTGGTTAGTTAGTTCTCAGCGTGCCATAAAACTCTTGAGTTATATTTATTTTCTGGTATAGTTTGTCATGGAACTTATACCCTATTACAGTGTAGATCCTGCTATGTCAAAGACAGCACACGCACATTTCAAGAAACTTTGCTTTTAAATTTTACCTTATTTCCTTTCCTGTAAAATATATAGAAAGTAATAGCAATTCACCTCACAAAGATAATTTTGACACTGTTTTGATACTAATTTACAAAATGTTGGAATAGGAACATGGCTTTTTAGAGCCAGAGCAAATATAATCTGTGGGACCATGCTGGATTAAGATAAGAAACACTGAAAGGCTTCCTGTACAGTGAATATGGTGCATCCTATTCTGTAAATGAGTGGGGGAATAGTAATCTTAAAGTCATAGAATCACAGAACAGTTTCAGCTGGGAGAAGCATCCATTGTTGATCTGATCCAAGCTCCGATCAAAACAGGCCTAATGAGATCAGGTTGCTCAAGATCTTGCCCATTTGACTTTCAAATAGCTGCAAGGATACAAATGCCACTCTCTGCCAATCTTTTCCAATATTTGAGCACTGAAACACTGAAGAAAAGCCATTAATCAAAATACAGTGTGTTAGAGTCATCACCTCTCACTGTATCACTGTGCACCTCTGAGAAGAGTCTGTCTTCTCTAGACCATCACATTTGGAACTTGTAGATGGCAATATCATCTCCCCTGAGAAGTTCCAGGGTTTAACAATCCTTGCCCTCCAGTGTGTTAATCTTTCTACAGATTTGGTATCAAGCACAAATTTACTGAAAGCTTAGTCCATCCCATTTTTTAGATTCTTAATGAAAGCATTAAATGAGATTGGCCCAAGTAAAGACTCTTGACAGATGCTGCTAATAACTGGCCATCAGTTTGACTTTATGTTGTTGACTACGACCCCTCCAATCCAGTAGTCCAGACAGTTTTCCATCTACCTTGTGGTCCATTCATTCAGTCCATACTAATTTGACTATAGAAGTACTACATCAGTGATCATGTCAATGGTCCTCCTAGATCCAAGGTGAAGAGCATCTACCACCCTTGTCCACACACACTCTTTTCCTCATACAGTTGTTTTTCCCTAGGTCACCTACCCTTCATACACCTGGGAATGGTTTCAAAGATTTGTTCCTTAGTCTTCCTAGGGGCTTAGATGAGACTGACCAGTCTGTATTCTTGCCCATTTAGGAGATAGATGTGAGATTTGTCTTTTGTTATCATCAGAAACCTCTCCTGATCACCATGACTTTTCAACGGTAACAGACAGCAGCCTCCCAAGGGTTCTGGAAAGAACCCTCAGTAGTCTCATGTGCCCTCTGGTCCCATGAGTCTCCAAAGAGGGATCCCATCAGTCTTAACACTCCAATGAAACAATTATTGTTAGTACCAGTTTTAGTGATACTAACTCTTCTCGTAAAAAACAATGACAGTTAAATTATATATATCATAGAATCATAGAATCTTTTGAGTTGGAAGGTACCTTTAAAGGTCATCTAGTCCAACTCTCCTGCAATGAACAGGGACACCTACAGCTAGATCAGGTTGCTCAGAGCCCCCTCCAGCCTGACCTTGGATGTCTCCAGCAATGGGGGGATTCACCATCTCTCTGGGAAACTTGTTCCAGTGTTTCACTGCCCTTACTGTAAAAAAACTTCTTCCTTATGTCCAATCTAAATTCCTCTCTTTTAGTTTGAAACCATTTCCACTTGTCCTATCACAACAGACCCTGCTAAAGGGTCTGTCCTCTTCCTTCTTATAGCCCCCCTTTAGATACTGGAAAGCTGCTGTCAGGTCTCCCTGAAGCCTCCTCTTCTCCAGGCTGAACTGCCCCGGCTCTCTCAGCTTGTCCTTGTAGGGGAGGTGCTTCTTGGATCACTTCTGTAGCCCTGTTGGATGCACTCCAACAGGTCTATGTCTCTCCTGTACTGAGGACTCCATATCTGGATGCAGTGCTCCAGACGAGATCTCACTGGCGCAGAGTAGGGGGGCAGGATCACCTCCCTCCCTGCTAGCCACATTTCTTTTGATGCAGCCCACGGTATGGTTGGCTTTCTGGGCTATGAGGGCACACTGCTGGCTCATGTCCAGCTTCCCATCCACCATTACCCCCAGGTCTTTTTCAGCAGGGCTGCCCTCAATCCTTTCATCCCCCAGCTTGTAGTGGTAGTCAGGATTGCTTTGATTCATGTGCAGGATCTTGCATTTGGATTTGTTGAACCTCATGAGGTTCACCCGGACCCACTGCTTGAGCCTGTCTAGGTCATATGCACATAAGCTTTGTTGCATATACCCCTAAAAGAGGGTAAGAAGTTTGCCCTGCCGCTGCTTCTTTGAGTTGATGGCTTCACTAAACGGTCTGGTTGAGAGGAAGACATCCTGAGTATTTTCCTGAAGGGGAAGTGCAATGTCAATATTAATTCTTCCTCTTCACTCTTGGGTCTGTATGGGGCTGTTTTCTTGTTTGCTGACCTACTGTACAACTTGCTCTTTCTCCATTGCTTCATAGTTCTACGCTACATCAGAGTTTTCTATATATGATGCATTATAGACGTGTTAGATACTTCTCTTTTTTTTTTTTCCATCAAGTCTCTAAAACTGATTTTACCCAGCTCCAAAAGCAGCCTTTCTTTGAGGACAATAACTGATGATTGCTAAGTTGCTTACAGCTCAGGGGCTTCTCGTATCATCTTGTGACTGTACTTTGAAGGCACACGCTATCCTCTTATGCCTGTATTCCTTAATGCTGTGGTTAATTCTGTGGTAATAGGTAGTTCGTTCATCATACAGTAACTCCTTGTCGTTACTGTCTGTCAGTAAGAGCTTATGTATATTCATATACAGATATGACACAAGGCATTATGTCACCTAATCACACAGACTTAAAAAAAAAAAAAACAGATTAGATAAGGACCAGTCACTCAGTCCTGAGATAGCTGTTGTAATTAGCTGCATTAGTTACAGCTAACCAAACTGAATCACGGCTTCAGGCAGGCCAAGTTATGCCCAAAGGCCTTCTTTGGTAGATTAACCTAAAGTCTGGTCTGTCGCAAGCTATAGCAGCATCACGCTTACTGAAGTCTACACACAGTTAGTAAACTTGCTAGAAATGCTTGGACCTAGACTCAGACGCTATGTATATACACTTCTTTTTTTCTCCAAAGTACTCCCAATTAGGTATTCTAATCAGTAGAGGTTTTTAATCACATCTAGTTAATCAGCCAGATGAAATCTTTCTTCTGGGCTATTTCTATCTGGTGAGGAACGCATTGTATGCAACATAGGGAAAAGGTTTGAGGCAACTCTGTGACGTCTAGGATGACACATAATCAGAAAGTCAGGTTCTCCCAGGCTGTGTCTATGTGTCTAGATTGCCTCTCCTCTCAGATCAAGTAAGGGCAGTGTTGCTGGCATGAGGAAAAAGTGACGCTGAAACAACCAACGGTTCTGGAGATGAAAGCCAATGCAAATAAACTACCTTCATCGGTGCCCACGGTTTTAATCAAATCCTACCAGTGCCATATAAAAGGGTTGGGTTTGGTTTCTGTAAAGCTGTTAGATTCTTAATAGGCATTTTTTTAGAAAACATTTGAAATGCTTAACTCTCTTATTCAGTTGGGCTTTCAGGGTCTTTGCAAACTTTAAGGTGGAGCAATAAGTTCTTGGATGGCAGATCTCAGGAGAAATGGACCTTGAAGATGTGTTAGTTTTCACGGAGACTGAGATCTCTGATCATGCCAGTTTCCTTTACACTAAGAAATAGAATAAAGGAGTCATGGGCAGAGAGCACAATTCCAGGAGATCATTTGCAAAAACCAAATCTCATATTTTGAACTACTTAGCTGTTTGCTTTGCCTTTATACAGTGATGAAAAACATGGGTTCATTACATGTTTTTTCCAGATAAAATCTGTATTTTAATTTAATTAATGATCAGTTAGTTGTTTACCAATGTATTTATAAACATAATTTAATATTCAGAATTAAACTGATGCTATAGTGCTAATGTATTATTATCATTGACTACAATGTAGATAGAAACATTTGTAGAAAGCTTTGTCAGTGTTTTGTGAAGCTTTGTTCTGCAGGCAGAACAGCTCGTTCTCCTAGCAATAGGCCCAGTGAAACCTCATGTACTCTGGCTTAAAATCTCAGGCACTCTTCAGTGGATAGTCTGGCATTTCATAAGGATTGAAAGCAGCTTTTTGTTCAGTGAAGGATATTAATAAAAGCTATCTACTATGCTGAACTACTTTCTTAATACTTCTGGAAACCTGACACCTTGAAGACTTCTGCTCCATCTTTACAGATATTCAATACTTTATTGGATAAAACCTTGGAAACCTTGACCTAGCTGTGTCCTGTTTTGAGCAGAAGTTCAGACCATTACTTGAAGTCCCTTCCAAAATGAGTTCTTCTCTAATTCCATGTCTAGTTTGACTGGGAATGACTGGCAGCTCAAAAGCCTTTAAGGAAATGCTGACAAGCATATATATGAAAGGTCATGGTGCTCTTCTATAGACCTAAGCTAACAATAAACTTTTTAAACAGTCATAAATTGATCTAAGTTTATGCAGATGTATCAAGCCTTTGCAAGATACATCTTAATATTAAAAGAAATAGCATTTACAGTTTGATTTTACAGAATACTGATGAAATGCAAAAACATGCAATAAAATGTATTGGTTTAATTAGACTGATGAACAGCCAGCATCTTTTTTCACAAACAGCTGGTACATACTCATACTACAGAAATGGCAGGATCCCAAAAGGTGTAAATCTATAAATAAGAAAGGAATGAATACTCCTCTGCAACAATAATTCTATTTTTGTGTGTGTGTGCTTTCAGATCTTTGTTTAAATGAATTTAGATAGGGAAAGTTAAGATTTCTGAATAGTTGAAGTATAAAATCTTACAAGCTACAGTGAGCTGCAGACCTGAAAAAAAAAAAAAAAAAACTTTCTGCAGTAATTACAAGACCCTAGAAAGGAAGAGATTGTATGCAAGAGTAATTTATAGCTGAGGTTGTTGAAAACATAACTTCTCCAGGATTCCTTTTGAGTTCATCCACAGGACCATGCAGTTGTTCTGATATTTTGATTTTTCACATCTCTCTTTTACATGGTTTGCCACTACTTATAATTAAGTATCAAGTTCTTATTTGATGAAAAATTAAGTAGGGAGTACCTAAGGGATGCTCTATAATATCTAATGCTTCTTTTTTCTCTTCCTATAAACATGAGAAAACACTGATAAAAATTTACCAGAATGGTTTTATACATTTCTTTTGTGGAAGCAATGCACTGGTTGTTTTTTCCAAAGGCAGAGCTCTGTCACATGGTCCAAGAATGTTAATGACAAGACTGAGTGCCCTTTCCTTTATTTACCGTGGTTTCCTTGACTAGGCTGTGTTTTCCATAGCATTCTTGTCAGAATTTGGTTGGTGAAGAGAATTTCTTGTTTATGAGCAAAAATAAAAAAAAAAAAATTCCATGCAAGCAGGAAGTGATTTTTAAGACTCTCAGAATAGCTTTCAGAAAGCACCATTTCCCCTCCTTAGTCACTTTGTGATTTCTGGTCATCGCTGTTGGTGTAAGTGCAGAGCTAAATTACACATTATCTTCTCCATTGCACTGTCTGCATAATTTTATATCACATAGCTGTAATGCATTAGAGCCATATTCCCTAATTTAAACTTTTTGGAATAAAACAGTTAATATTTGCATCTCTATATATTAACTAATGAAAGAGAAACTGGGGCTATTTTTCCCCTCTTTTTCAATGATGTGTTTCTGGATATATTGCTTGGCAAAATCCAAAAGATTTTTAAGAAGCTATTTAACCACCAGCTCATCAAAGACGATAAATATTTTACATTTATTGGTGACATTCAGTTCAAAAAGATGCCTGCCAGATTTGGGAAACAACAATCCTTCAGTCATACTCTGAAATGCCCTTGTCTGCTCAGTAATTACAGAGAGAACTGACACAGTCTGCTGTGGTTCGACACCACAATTATGTTAGCTCTACAGTGAGTGGTTGAGTGAAAAATCTCATTTCAAAAGCTGGTTGATTTTTTTTTCTAGCTGTAAAAGAGTCTTAAAATGAAAGCCATTTTTGATATAGTGCACTCATATCCTTCGAAGTGAGGTTTTTTTCTTTATAAACAGCATAAAAAAATTCAGTGATAACTATTGTAGGAAAACTTAAAAACTTCACAGACAGCTTTCTTTTACTAATGCTAACTGTATTTCATAAAATATTTTAGTTTCCATTTTTGTCTCCATCTGAAAAGTTGTAAAGCAGCCCGTGCTATAAAGAATTATCTTTTATGCAGAAAATCTTTAGAGGTTTAGGAATGGTACTGTGAATTAATGACATTTATCTTCAGAGTGAGAAGTTAGCTCTAAGAGTTTACATGTAGTTTGCAACATTATGAGTCTAATCCTTGATATCATCTCAAACATCCTCTTTGCTCTGAAATTTCTTTTTCTTTCTTTCCAAATAAACATTCTGTCCCACTGATCAGATAAAAATGAAGAAAAGGCCTCTCTCTGCTCACACCCCCATAAGGAATTATCCAGGAATTATCTAGTTCCCTTTCACTTCTGTTTGTACCTCAAAAGGAAATAACGCTGCATTAAAAACAGTTATGCTAATAGTCCATGTCCATATTCCATGTCCAGGCTGTATTTTCATTGAGAAGCCTCTTAAACCTAACTAAAAACAGTGATTAGAGGTAATAGGAAAATCATTATGGTCCACTGCTCTGGAAAAAATATGTTTTTTTTCCAACTTGATGATTATTTCCCATACTTAAAGATACATTTCTGTATTCAGCAACTCCTAGTCCAAGGGCTAGTCCAAGGGCATTACCAGCTAACTCAGCTTGCCAGCCATCTTTTGCAGTGTATAGCAGTACCATTATCGTATTTGTTGCATTTTGGCCTATTTTTGGCCCCACTGCAACAGAATGAAAGCTGCCTTTGCGTAGTACCTTTTCACCTCACTGCAAATCACCACACTGAGACTCAGACTTGTCAAAAATAATCAGTGCTCACCTTTAAAAATGAAGTTAGAAAAATTTTAAATACACGAAGGAAAACTAAATGCCCCAGATCTACTTCTGAACCAGTACAGTATGAGAAATAGTCATATTGTCTGCACTTGGACATCTCCATTATGGGCCCAAGACAGCCTGCTTGGATGTCCACGGTGTCAACCTCCATAGCCTAGGAATGAGAGGCATGTGCTCTGTTGCAATAAGTGCCCAAGCAGTGGCAGGAGAGCCACTGTACTACCCTGCAGTGTGCTTATGCCACACCTTTGGCTGTCACAAGAAAATCCTGGTTTTGCCACAAAAGAGTTTGCAAGCTCGGGACACATTTCAAAAACAGTGACAGTTTGTAAGCCCTTTGTTTATTCTCTGAATAAAGCTTTCAGTTACCCAGCCGGGAAAATATATAAAATTCAAAAGGTAAATATGTAATGTGAGGATAAAATGCTGAGGATAAAGTGGGTGAACAACTAATCTCAAGGATTCCATAAAAACGTTTTTGGAAATACACCATTTTATTTTGCCTCTGCCCCAATCTTCAAAAATACAACACTTAATTTTGTTAAGAGGAAATTGAGTCTTAAAAATTAATCTCTGGTGTAGATACTGTGCATTTTAAAAATGCTGCTATTAAAAAGGCATGGGTGGCCTGGCACTGGCAATGAAGTACAGTTGACCTCACATTGCTTCATCTGAACAGCTATTGATTTTTCTTTTTCTCTTCATTTTGACATTTCACATGATTTAATCCAAGATTCATCACTTTGGAAATGTCAAGTTTTAGGTAGTTTTTTTTATTGTTTGAGAAGAGTTATCTTTGAAATGGTTTGCTACTTACATTTTTTTGAGACAGTCGGCTAAACACATCAGCACTGAATCAGCTCTGTATTGACTCAGTGTATTTTTTATTTCTTTCATAGTGCATTCCAGCGTGCTTTTTTACTGAGTAGCTAATTGTATCAAAGTCAAAAATAGCAGCAGTGTTTTGAATAGGTTTCCAACATCTCAGCACATTTCATGAAAAAAAAGCTCTCTAGGGATAAAAGCCTTTATGCAGCATCACAGTATGTGATGGAAAAGCAATGGGAAGCAAGTGTAGACTGCTCTAATGGGTGCAGTATATATTACAAAAATAGCAGATAGAATTTCTTGACAATTATACAGCACCTAATAATTAGAATTATAGTCAACAAATGTGCGGGACACAAGAGGAATAGGATCCCGAATGCAAGCTAGATGTCTGAGCTGAACAGAAGAATGTCAACAGCACCATGAACTTGATAGAGAACTGGTGCAACCTTCTGGTGCAACTTCATTCCTATTTGTTCTCTGGATGTGTCATCTAACCAAAAGCCAAAGAGCTTCTGAAACACGATGCAGCCTTCAGAGTCCTTCTAAGGAGTGCTCCAATACACATTTAAAGTGCTGAATGGCTGCTGAAAATAAAACTTAAGATGCTTGTCTACTACATCTGTCTCAAAACAAACCCTCAGAGCCACACACCAAATCGTGTGCCCTAAGAGACCTAAGGTGTTACCATGCATCAGAGAGCAGAGAGGCCACTGGGAAATTACAGAGGCTCCCTACAGCTTTAAATTTCACTTTAACACAAAGTTGGAATGAGAAGACATTTGGCTTTCAGGACAACCCAGGGAGACTGCCTGTTGCCATCTCACTTTCTTGAATTGTTGTGCATTCATATTATCTAGCAGGATGGTAGCAGCCCTGCTCCACTGCCAGGCAGAAGATTCAGCTGCCCTTGAACCACATGGGAGCTTCTCAGAGGGTTCCTGAAACAGTCTAAGAGTATAGGGCCAGTCCCTCTCATGCAGCTCACTTGCATCTTGGTGCTGTTCCCATCACAACAGGCCTCTGGGCTATGGAAAGATCCCTATACACATCTGATCTGAAAAGAGCCTTTAATTTCTCCATCATTCCACTCACTTTCTCATTTTACTGTTTGTTCCTGCATCTCAGTCTTTTACATTGCTGTTCCATTAATATACACCACATCTCTGTCCTGCCCCACGACAGACCATCTTGCCCTTAGGATGAGAAAATGTACATTTACCCCAGCCCCTGCCGAAGTCCTTTTCTTTCTCTGGCCCTCCCCATGTGGGACTTCCTAATGGGCAACGCTGTCATGACATTACCTGGAAACATTCCCACCAGAGTTAGGAAGGGGGAAGAGATGCTTCTCACACAGAACGATCCTGTGGTTTAAGTGTTTTGGTTTAAAGTATATAGGTAAGATGATAAGCAAGGTACGGAAAATGTCTTGAAATGTAAGGTATACAAGGTTTACCTTTGCTGTGCAGAAACTGAAATTAAGGTGGTGATTTATACTGGTGAAGCTGTCGAAAGAACCATTCTGAAATGCATTTCAAAGAAGGTATTACCTCAGCGGACTGAAGGTTGATTAATTAATTTTTGAAAGGCTGCTCTGTTCCTTGTCTATTATAAATCTAGCATTATCTGGCATGGTGGTAGCTGCATATAGATTTGACCAGTTCCTGAGTCCTCATCATCATATTATTATTCAATACACTTTCTAGGATTCAATTTTCTTTCTGTTGGTGATTCAAAATTTCTTCTATTAACTCCTACTAACATTCTCATGACATTAAAGGGATGCCCCTAAGCAAATAAGAATTTAATATTCTGTAAAAGAAGTTAATCTAAATTTGAAATACAAGGTTTTATGAACTTCTTGCTCCAGTACACCTAACAGTCATTCCTTTGATGAGATTATTCAGTTTCTTTCCTTGAGGTTTCATAGGTATACAGTGATGGGTTTCTCCACTCTTTGTAAAAATACATGAATTGTAGTCGTAGTTGCATCACATTTTATCAAGCCAGATATACATTTATTTAATGATTACCCATATATAATTTGAGCTACCTCATTGCCTGTCACATTGTTCCATTAATATTTGCAGTATACTCATTTCATAGTACTTTGTATTACAGCCAGATGAATAACCTGCATACAATTTATAACCAATTTTTAATTTTTTTTTAAGAGTAACCTAATGGTAGTAATATCATTGCAGTAGTAAAAGTTTCTTTGTAAAAACTTGGAAAAATGCTTCCCGATTCTATATTCTTGAATTTTTGATGAGGGGCTAGTAAGTGGTCCACTCAAAATGAGACTTTGAATATGATTTATGTTTTCATAAACTATTGGTGTCTTTGTAAGTTGGAATTGGCACAGCAGATTGGAAATACAAGAGCAATGGAAGCTAATCAGTGACAGGTAGAAATAATGTCTGATTTACTCACTTGCTAAGAAAGCGTTCTCTATAAAAATTGTTTTAGTGACTGTAGTGCTTTTGTAATATTACAGAGAGTATGATTTGAAAGTGAACACAGCTTAGTCTGGAAAACAGTGCAAGCAGCAGTGCTTTGAGTTCTGGCTGTGACTGATCAGTATAATTTGACTCCAGTGTCAATTCAGAAAATGTTTTGTCCTCATCCGTAGCACTTATGTCAGAAATGCTACTTTTCTAGCAGCACCTAATCAGAATGTCTACATATTTATCAAGAAATGAAATGACACCACCAACCTCTATCATAATTTTTATTTTTATCTTTGCAGCAGTTTCATTAATTCCTCTCCATTTGAGAAATGTTTGATGCATTTTTTAAAGTACATGGGGAACATCTCCTAATAAAGCAAAACAAAACAAAAGATTTTGTACCTTAATAAGTGATTTGAAAGCTTGCCTTTGAAGGAATCCTATCAATGCTTATAGATTCCAAATATTTTTCTTTCAAATAAATGGTTTCTTGTTGCAGTATTTTAATACAGCCACTACCATCTTGAGTAGAGTGCATCTTGCAAACCAAAAGACATGGCACTACAGTGAGGTACACAGGATAGGATGTCTTTTGAGTAATACTTCAGGCGGCTATATGGGAAAAATGAACAAAAAAAGGAATTACTTTGGCACTCCAACATTTTGCAGAAAATCATGTTAATATTAGGAACTGTATTTGATCATAACGAAAAATAAGTAATGCAAAACAGAGATAAACGGTGACAAAGAGTGAGAGAAGAAAAACAACATAAGGTTGGATGTGTTCAGCCCTGAATTGGGCTCTTATCAGTTGTTACAGCCATGCTGTCCGTAGAATAAGTAAGCATTGTGTGCCATTTAAAAAAAACAATAAAGCCATAATTGAGTGTATCTACTGACTGATGGATGGATACTCTTGAAGACCACGTAGTACCTGAACATGGTAAAAGTGAGTCAGCACAGTGATGTGCACAGTGCAGCAGTAAAAATAGTTTAACGATCATGTTATGTGAGGCCTTTGAGTTGTAAGAAACAGTTCTTATCGTGAGATTTATAGGTGACCTCTCATAAATACTTATATTTGATACCAGCTCTTGAAGAAACAGGATGACAAGAAAATGAGTACGAAAAATTTACTCTGCTCTTTATAATTACTGGGTATTCCGCAACCACATAGTTAAGTCTTATCAGTTACATTATTAAATGTACCCAGTAAATCATTTTCTTACACTTTCTCTTCTGCATCTTAAGACAAAAAAACCTGTATTTTTTATAGGTTTCAGGACAATTAATGAGCATGTTTTGGAAGCTATTAGACAGTATTTCAAAGTACAGCAACTTGAATCAGTCATCTTGAATTATTCTTGACAAAAAGGTTGACATTTTTCTGCAGAAAAAATGTTTGCAAATGAAACATTGCTACTGTTCTCCAGTTCAACTGTAATCTTTTTCATTTGTTAGATCAGCAGTTCTAAGACTGTGGATTAAAGGCAATATGAACAAGAACCATCATTTTCCCATATTTAAATATGGCATTCATTGTATTCCTTTGTCAAGATCTCTACACTAAATTCTAGCACAAAATAGAAGGTTGAGGACCCTGACTTAACTACTTCCTGAGAATCATCTTGATCAATGAAAGTAGTTAGATATAAATCTTAAGTTATGTCCTGGGCTTTCACCTTTCTCTTTTGCTTTTAACATTTTTTTGTTTAATGTGTAGTTCTTCAGAGAAAGGTAGAAGTCTTTTTGCGTTCTTACTTGAAGACATCTCTTCGGTGGCTTCAGAAATAATCAGTAGAAAGTTTCTTAATTCCACGACAGACACAGTCACAGCGTATATTTGTTAAACAAAAAGACTTGCTCTGCAGAACACAACAGTTTGAAATGCCAACGACAGCAGGTTGAAAAATGTCTTTTCTTTAAAGGTCCTTCTTAGAAGGAAGATGGATTTGGAAGGGGGATGGAAAGTGCCAGAAAAGCAATAATCATCTGGAATTTAAGACATCTTTTTCTTTAACCTAGAAACAGAAAACCAGGACTGATTTCCTCAAGTGGCTATGAGAATCAGCACTATGAGATGGCCATGCTGCCACTGATCAGTAAACCCAGGAGATGTCTAGATTTTCAGGAAGTAAAACTGACAGTAATCTCCCACCACAAAAATCAGGAACAGTACTGGGGAAAGCACACTTTTTTTTTCTCATATTAGCGAGATTACTGATCAGCATAGAGGAATGTAACTACAGGCTGGCCCTTTCTTCCGTTTCCAGCAGATATTACTTTCACAGGAAGTTTGATTTTCTGCTAAATGAAATTCAAATTATTCTTAGAAAGAGCTTTATTTAAAGAGAGCCTCTTTGATTCCACCTAGATGTGTGTCTCTCCCATATGGGCTGGACCATGCTTCCTTCCAGCTCACTGGGAAATCACTTGGAAAGTATGAAGGCTGAGACTGCTGCTCTTTGGAAAGCAGCAGTTGTTGAAAAATAGCTATGAATTGTTTTGTGTAAAATACTGCTGATTTGCAGAAGAATTTAAAAAATTGTGGTGTAGTTATTGATATCCAGGTAATACCTGTCTTTGTTCATGAATGCTAAGTAAGAAAAAGCAGAAATTCCAAAGTTTTTAAACCCTATAAACTGCTGAGCAAGTTAAGTTCTTTTCTGACAAATTTTGTCAGTCTGTAATTCAATGAGGAGTTACAAAAGTAAAAGATAAATGCAAAAAGCGCTACTGTGATTTAAAATTAAACAAGGCATCAATCTTTCCATGCTATTAAATGGATCAGAAACACACATCTGTGAGCATACAAACACATTGAATGCACTTTCTAGGAATCATCTTTCTTAAAATGAATAGCATCAA
Organism: Numida meleagris; assembly: GCF_002078875.1. NCBI lineage: Eukaryota > Metazoa > Chordata > Aves > Galliformes > Numididae > Numida > Numida meleagris. The sequence continues at coordinate 88,911,605 of NC_034409.1, forward strand.
TAGTAGTAAAATACAATTCACATACGTGAATTATATTAGAAATCACCAAGGCAGTGTAATTTAAGGTAGCATGTTGTAATTGGGAAATGTTATCTGTAGGAAAACAAAGATGGCCTTTGGGATGAAGCTGAAAGATGAGGCGTCAGAGCATGAGTTCCATCCTGGCATATACTACAGTTTCTCCTCAAGGGTGGTAATTTGAAGTAATGAGCAGTCCTTGTTGAATGACCTTGTACATCTGCCGCATTGCCTATTCAATCTGTAACTCTCTTTCCATCAATTGCACTTCCAGTACAATTAAATATGCCATCATAAAGCACTAAAAATGAACAACACACACTCTGCATATGTTCATAGCAATTTAGCCTGGGACTGGGAGGGTGGCAGAAGTCCATGTTAAACCTACTGCTCATGCCAAGGTGCAATTTGTTGATTGAAAGGTGCTAGCTGATAGAGCTGGAAGAGGATGGCAGGATTTGCTTAGCATGCCACAGGAGCACACACACAACAATTTGGGACTGGACTGCATGCTTGAGCCAACTTGCTGCTAAAGAGGCCACCTGGTTGCTGATGTGAAGAACAAACTGCCCATCCCCACTGCTCCATCCTCAGTAATTTAAAATCCTTTACAGCATAGAGTGAATAAGAAATAACTGTTTTGTCAGAATAATGATATCAAAGAAAGAATATTTTGGACAATTTTTCTTTTCAGATGAGTTCTGATAAAGCCAGAGCCTTTTGTTTATGCACATTTGTAATGTGGCAGACGTGAAAAAATCTTAAATCCTCTCAAAGCAAAAGCAGACAACACTGTCCTGCTAGAGGATCTATGAGGAATGGAGCTTCATGCCACAGAATTATTTGGGGAAAGTTCTCTGGTACTGCTAGGCTTAAGTGCCAAAAGACACTTTGGCTGAGGTGCTGTTCTTCCTGGAGGCACTTCCCAGCTGACTGTCAGCTCTCACCACATTACCGACAGTGGTTTGCCCACAGTAGAGAAGCAAGAACCCCTGTCCTCTTGGTCCCCTCTCACGCTCCCTGTCCTTGCTACAGCCATGCTTTGGAAACTGAAAAATTCACCTACCTGCAGTCTTGCAAGGTCTAGGGAAGTCTTGCAAGGTCTAGGTTTTGATAACAAAGTAGAATAAGTAACACATTCAAACAATGAAGCAATAAACAACATTTAGAAAGTTGTACTCCTATTCAAAAATTGAAAGCAAACTAAAAGGAGGAAAATAGATCATAATTGGTGCAGCAGTTACTAAGAAATTTGGAGTTTTAGACCATTAGCTTTAGATAAGGAAAACATTTTGATTTTGCAGCCAGCCCTACAATATTTAGGCAACAGATTTTTTTATTTTTTTTTTCCCTCTGGAACTACCACTAAGCAGATATGAAAGACATGGATGCTGGTGATTACCAAGTTATTCTAAGTATTTTTTAAGTATTAAGTTTAGAGACAGTTTCAGCATTTTGTAGAGACAAATAAAGGAGCAGTGTGAATTTCCTCCGCTGAAGTCTTTCTTAAAATTCATCTTCGTTTTGGCTGCAGTTCATCGCTCAGAATCTGTCTTAGAGATTATTAAAATGCAAAATAGCTGATTTTGATTGCATTAGGGCCAAATTCTGCTATGTAACGATGGATCAGTTCTATTTTGTATTGTATTTTGGATCAAAGTTGGTAAACAAATGTAACTGAGTAAAGTGTTTCTGCTGATTGCAATGTACAGTGAAGAACTGATTAACTGTGTTAAAATTTCCCTCCAAATATCTGGCCTTTTTTCTAAATTTTAATGTGTTTTTATGTATTTGAAATTACTATTTTGCAGGAGGTTTTTTGTTCATTTGCTTTTACTTTCGTATTTGGTCAAAGCACAAAACTAATCTCTAAGTATCTATATTATTTTCTGAATTTTGAAAGAAGAACATGAAGATTTCAGGTAGTAGGATGTATTTTACATCATCTTTCAGAAAAATGGCCATTAGGACTGAATTGTCCACATCAGTAGCAGTGTTCTTAGAATCTCAGTATAATTTAATAAAGTGCTCTGGAAATATTAATTTAAGGGTTATATGATTCTTCTTCTGTAGGTAGCTTCAGTGAAAACTTACCCTGTGTAGTCACTGTAAACATGCAGAGTCTCCTGTCATTGTTCTAAATTAGTGCCACTGACCTGGACTGCAATGAAGCTGGGCAGCTGTAACTCCATCTGGATGCTGTGAGAGCTTAGTACACTTGGAAATCCAGGCTGCATGATCAAATGCACACATTTTAAAATTGTTATTAATTTACATTTAATCTGTTGTAACAGATTATTCCTTCAGTTATAAGGCTCTCTGGCTTCTCTATAAACTTCTGGACGCAAAGCAATCTGTCTGAAAGGCAGCTTCACTCTAATTTGCAGAAAGTCCAATGTCATGATGATTCTGGTTAGAGTAATGATTCAGAAACTGAGTTAGTCCAAAATAATCTAAACAGTAACCAGTACTGTTTATGCATTATTTAGGATACAAATGGTCTCAGATCATTTCAAGCAATTTTAATAATGTTTTGTAGTCCAAATGTTGGGATAGCTGGCTAAGAGTGAGAGGGAAATGCAATTTATGCCCTCTCTCAGGACTTAATCTATTCATTTCTTTAATTCCGTATCTCTTGGATCCAAACCTTTGAGAAAGGGATTCTGTCCTCCATGCCACACTTTTCTAGCTAGATCATAAATAATGTGTCATAATTGAGGAGTTCAAAGTACTCATATTGGCTGCTAGCATTACCTCCAGTATTTATCTTGTCTATACTTTATATCAGTGTTTCCAAATGCATTAAGTCTAAAACTCGGGCCTTGTAACAGTTTAATCTTTATGATCTCATTGACAAAGAGTTCAAATGCACAATACCAGATTTTCCTACTGTCATGTCTTAAAAGCTTTCTTTTAGCCTGTCATAAATAGTGTAAGATTGGATTTATTCTGTCTCAGGAATAAGATTCTCAGTCATTGTCTGATTTTGAAAATTCCTCTCACTCATCGAATTTCTCATTTGCAACGCTTGTGGTGAAGCCAACATGTGGAGATCTGGAGTTAATTAGAATTCAGCAGGCTAGCTGTAATCAGCCATCCCTGATCATTGTGGTATGAGAGTTCTGTAGGATTTTAGTACATCATTTTGATCAGAGGGTTTTGCTGTTTTTTTAATTCTTTAGAAACTATATTCTGCCTGTGTCTTATAACCTTGTGTGCTTTAGGACGAACCTACGTACTCACTAGCATTGAAATCTTTTGTCATTTTGTCTTTATGAAGTATATCTTACAGGAGCAAAACACAAGACTTCCAGCTATATATTTACTTCTGTAAATCAGCCAAGATGGTTAAAGATTTTCCATTAAAACTATAATTACTGTTAATTTATATCTATACAATATCAGTTTTTCTTGGAAAGCTTTTGCTTTCCATTTGAGAATAAAAAGTTGGAAAACATAAGTTTAGCTATCCTAAGTGTTGTAATTTTTTCATATCTCCATCTTATTTTGTCTCCATGAGTCAGTATCTCACATCATAATCTCCTAATGTCCAGGATTAGCTGCTTCCTTTGAAAATAGAGGAGGAAATTATTAGTGCATGTGGGGACTAGAAAATCTGACATTTAGAAAGGAACAGAATCATAAGCCACATGAATTAACACTCGTATGAAAGACTAAAGGCATTCCCAAATTAAATGCTTACGGTTATGGGCTAAATTATATGACTGTTTTGTGTGATTTTTTTAACCAAAAATTGCAGTGGATAATTACAATTAAAACAAAAGAAAACAAAATTTATTTACTACTGAGATTTTCATTGGATGGGAAAACACTATTTTCTTGAGGGATTTTATGAGAAAGAAAGTAATTTAGATGTATTCTGGGTATATACAGAAGAGGAATCACATCCTTAAAATAAAGAAGAACAGACATGTTCTTCTTTACAGCTGTATAGTTTAAATATTGTCAAAACCTGTTTTTCACCTCATGCTCTTTTTTTCTAGTACCATCATGATTTCTTCACACCTTTTAAATTATGCATACAGACAAGTGCACACTGGACTTCAGGTTCAGACCTTACATGTTCTCTGTCTAACAGCTTTTCAGTAAACTGGTAAAACCTGACTGAAGCCATCTGGTATATCTCTGTATTCATACTGTTATTTTTTGACATAAGAAAAGAGAACTCCATTTAAATTTCAAAAAAAATAGTGCGTCTTTCTTCCTTTTCCATTGCAGGACAGTAGTGTAATCTTGAATTGAAAGTGCTGATGTTTTAGTTAGTTTGTTTGCATGATAAGAATAATCTCTCCATTCTAAAAACAGTTTGCAATAAATTCATGTGTGGATGCGAAGACACAAAATGCAGTGCATTATTAAGCCACCAAGAAGCTGTCCGTTCTTACGCATTGTTATGTTCTCATGCCAGCCAGACTGAAAGCAATCACTATAGAACCTTGCTTTCTAGACAGTTCAGGCAAAAAGTCACTTCCTATGTAGGTGATCCACTGGGCAAGTGTGAGTACAGCCTACAAATGGCCGTCACCGCCTGTGACACACCAGCCAGCACTGTGGCTGATGGCCTGGCCTGCCACCTCTCTCAGCCTGCAGATGCATACCTACCTGCAGCAAAAGTGACTGTAGGTGGCCTTCCATGCAGAAGGAGGACAGAACTTATGCTCATGTCTCTTAGTTGCAAGATGCCTGCAACATTTCACTGCTAGAACACAGATAGAGCAGCTTCATTCTCTACATATTTTCTGTTTGACTAGTAGTAAAAATGTACTTATTATGTTTTGACCTGTGGAAGGGGAATAAATTTTCCTTATTTTATGTAGTGCAGGATATAAACAGTGAACATTCTAGAGTTTATGATTCCCATCCAGACTAAATGTGCTGTGCAAACTTTATTAAGTAATAAATCTTTTCACATGAGTTTTTAAACTCAGTTGCATCTTTATTCAATGAAATGCTTCCTGTTTGACAGTGATGATACTTACAACAATGCTGAGTTCCTTATCCAAATAAGTCATGTACAGCCTATACTTTAAATAAAATAATATCTCAGCCACTGTGAGATTTATTAAAGTTAATAATAATCCAGTGGTATATCAATTTCAGCGCATACTTTGGATTTGTGTAATTATATATGTAATTATATTCCATGTCTCATTCTTGAAGCTCCATGCATTGTTTACACTAAACTGACTCACTCCTTATGTAAGCATACTCCACACTAAATGAATCTAGTGCATCTTGGATATGGCAGTCGTGCCACAGATTGTGCTCTATACTCTACTACATACTACTCTACTCTGCTCTACTGTACATACTCTACAGTGTAAAGCAGTGTAAAGATGCAAGCAGTTTGTCCATGCAGTGAAAAAACAACAGACCTGTCACCACTACCACCCTGGACACACACCCTTGAAAAAGAAAAAACAGAATAAAATTCTTCATCAAGCTATCAAGTAGAAAAACGAGCTATGCAGCAACCCAATCATCCACATTCATTCATTTTCCATTCCTGTTGATTATACACAAGAGCATCTGTCCCGGATCACACTATTGATCCATCTGGCCTCATATTCTGTCTCTGAGAATAGCCAAAAACTGAAGATTAGAAATGTGTAAGGGAAAGAAAAAGTTTACAAGAGCCATTCCCTGACTATTCACCTAGTCTCTGAAAAGTTGTACCTTTAGGACTTCCTTGCCCAGTAGCACTTTAATACCTTATTATTAAATATACATTAAAAGGGAACCTGTAACGTGTATTGTTTAGGAATTCTGCAGCTTATTTTCACATTTTATTGAAAATCACTTCCTTTCAACTTCATTTGATTTTTTTTAATGTGCTGAAAGAAGCAGTGAACAATCACTCCTTACATTCTCCATGTCATTCATGATTTAACCTTCTGTTGTTGTTTCCTCCTTTTCAGATTTGAAAGTCCTATTTTCTTCTGGAGTCACTTGTGTGTAATTCCCTCCACATCTTTGATGTAATAACTATTGTAGCTATTTTCTGAACCCTATCCTGATCTGTTATATCATTTTTGAAATGAGGTGACAAAAATTACACACAGTATTCAGCATACATTTGAAACGTGGACCAACACTGTGGCAGTGTAAAGTTCTGTTTTGTTCTCTTTTCTTTGTAATTCCTAGCATTTCGTTTAATCTTTTTATCACAGATGAGCACAGAGCTGGCATATTCATAGATCTATTTCTTGCAACTTGAAAATCTTGCTCCTGGGCAGGAATGGTCAGTTCAGAGCTTATTTTACTTATGAAATTAGGGTTTCTTTTCCCTTGTGCATTACTGTTTCAAATTTCATATGCCATTTTACCATCCAGTAAGTCATTCTCATGAAGTCCTTTCATAGTTCTTCACATTCCTCTTTTCTTAATACTCTGCAGACTTTTTCATGATTTATGAACATCTTGAACCACATAGTGTAAGCCAAATGTATTGCACTAGGCTGCTGGCAAAATTTTTCCACTGTAAATAAAAAGACCATTTATTCTTACCCATTATTTTCTATCTTTATCTATCCATACAAAGACCTGTCTTCTTTTGAGAGACACTGGATCATGAGAGCCCTGGAGTGTGTCCAGAGAAGGGCAGCAAAGCTGGTGAAAGGTCTGGAACACAAGTCTTGTGAGGAGCAGCCAAGGGAACTGAGATTGTTCAGTCTTGAGAAGAGGAGGCTCAGGGGAGACCTTATTGCTCTCTATAATTGCCTGAAAAGAGGTTGTGGTGAAGAGGGAGTTGGCCTCTTCTCTTGGGTAACAGTGACAGGATAAGAGGGAATGGCTTCAAGATGAGCTAGGGGAGGTTCAGGTTGGATATTAGGAAGAATTTCTTCTCAGCGTGGTGAGACATTGGATTAGGCTACCGAGGAAGGTGGTGGAGATACCATCCCTTGAGGGGTTTAAGGAAAGGGTAGATGTGGTACTTAGGGATATGGTTTAGTGGGCAATATTGATAGTAGCTGGATGGTTGGACTAGATGATCTTAGAGGTCTTTTCCAACCTTAATGATTCTATGATTCTATGATTAAATACATCTCCCTTAACTACATGTTTATTGACGCTTTCAGAGAGCTTCAGTAGTTTATAAAGCATGCTTTCCCTTTATAAAAACCATTATTTATTCATGCCTGGTAGATCCCAGGTATCTGAGAACACTAACCCAAACACCAAGAAACTCAGTGGGAGTGCTTACACATCTGCGGGGAGGAAAGATGAGAACCTTAGAGCCAAGGCAAGGAGTGATGGTTAGAACTTGGGTCAAAGGTACTCCAAGCAGGGAGATCCCCAATGCTGGGTCACTCCCAGGGCTGCACAATAATAGCAGTGAGGGTTAACTACAACTAAAATCCTGCATGTTTGCTAGACTGCCCATCAGCAGAGGCAGGATTGTGTGAGACTGTGATACTGGAGCCCTGGGGCTGCACCCTGCTCTCCTGCAGGTCTGGAAGTCAGCTGGGGGATCAGGGAGCCAGAAACAGTCCCACTGTGCTCAGCATGACACAACAAGTGTTGAGAGCTTACTGACAGCATACATATAGGACCTCTTTAAGCATTTGAATTGATTATGTGGAATATGAATGTTTCAGACTCTGAGAACAGTGCATCTGTGACACTTGAACTAGAATTATGAAAGCTGAGTGTTTCAATTATATATTTATCATAACAAGTATATTTACAAGTGATTATTCTGAATACTACATACAAATCATTCTTAAAGATACAAAAACTTAATTATTTGATCAAGCTGTGTAAGCATTGGAATATATCAACTGTTGTCTTCCTTGCCATAAGATTCTCTACTTGAAATTACTTGAGGTTGCCAATAAATGCCTCTTATTAGTTATTCTGTATTATTTTTGTATTCAGGATTGTCTGCTTACAAAAATGGCAGGTAATGGCAACTGTTGTTATCTTGGAATCTGTAGTACCATGCTCATTGTTCTACCTGTTTTAAAAGGAAACAAACAGCATCTTTGAAATTGGTATATATATAACAGAATATACTTGAATAACTGATGGCAAGTTTTGATGCAAAAGATCATATTATGAAATGTTTAATCCATCTTTTTTAAAGATTTTACATGGAGACGTCAAACTGACCACAGTAGGACTACTGTGATTTTTATCTTAAAAAAAATAAAGCAGTGAGGTAGTTTTGTGAAAGTGGATTAAAGATGAGAAGTTTCTACTGGCTGAGGACAGAGAATTCAGTTTTTTAGAAGTCATTCCATATTTGCATATTTTTTTGAGCAAAATTCATTAGCTTTTATGTCAGCACAATTCTTTGAGTGTGGATATGCTTTTGAAGAAGACATAGCTTAAAGATAAAATGCATTCATGAATATAGAGATAGATAGTACCTTTAAAATATGCTGTTACACACATCATGATAAATTCCTTCCAATGATCTGTTGTGCTCACTGAGCTCAGTACTGGAGGGAGGAATTAGGACCATGCAGCATATAAGATGCTTCCAGTTGAATAGGTGCATTACTAGAGATGCAGACTATGTCTGAGAAAGCACACAGCAATTAGCAGGTCCTAGATGGGAGAAGAGTAACATCTGCCTCACTTATTCTGATCTCTGCCAGAAAGCCTGGGAGGCACCTTGTGTTTTAGCTCTGTCTTCCAAGTCCAGACACAGAGAAGAGATGCAGGGGCATGGACAACACAGGCTGAGGTTATAACACATTTAAAATGGACCATTTTATAATCTTCACAAGGAATTTAGCTGTTAACTTTCTCCAGTAGACTTTTGCAGGTTCTTTCTAAGACTTTGTTTAAATACTTGAGAAATTAATGGTGCAAGATTTTGTTGGAGGAAAGAAAAACTATCTGCCTCTGGACAAGCTGCAATAGAAGACAAAATATCATATCGCTCATGGAGGTATGTTTGTGAGCCTCAATTGCTTGGTAGGGCACTAAAGAAGGTTTGAGGTGCTCATTAATTTTAGACATCTATGCTGAGTGCGCTTCATCTCCATCTGGAGGCCTTGTTTGTCTGCACTGTTTATACCTCCTTCAATTGCACCTAACTTTGGGTGTCCTTTTTGATGCCAAAAGTAATTTAAAGTTAATTTTAAGTGACGTTAAGTGATTTTAAGTGATCTGAATCCCCTGGTGTAAATAGGATGGGAACTGACTAGCAAGTGAGGACTGATAACGAAGCACTGGCAAACTCAAAGTTGTTGTGGGTAGGAGATCATTCTTAGGGCAACCAAATCCTCTCTTGTTAGCCAGAGCCAGTGGTTTAGCTATCCAACAGCCTTTCTTCCTCAACTCTTCGTGCATTCAAAGTGGAAAGACATTTCAGGAGAAGATCAAATTGCATTACATGAGCAGTTACAAACCCGATCACAATCTGTCTAACCACCCATGGTGTGAGACGCTAAATCAACACCACTAATAGACTCTGATTGTGATCATTAGTGAAGCATAGAAAATTCTGATTTAAGGCAGAGTTAGCATGATGTCTTGGCAAATTAATATCATTGATGTAAGTTCCTGAAAACAATAACAAGTATATCTTGGGGTAAACAGCTGCAATAAATAAATAGTCCATTTGTTATTAATTCATTTCCATAGGTTTATTGTAACAGAAGTTTTCTGTGCAAGCGGGATATTATTAGAAAAATGTAATGAAGTTACATCGTATAATTTATTTTGTTATTTTTAAACTTCCTTTAAGAACATATGTTACTAACCACTATTTTTTAAACAGTAAACTTAAAGAACTAGTGCAAAGGCAGAACAGGGGAGGCTGGGCATGGTAACAATATGTGCAAGGGAGGGGCTGGGCTGCACAGAGCAAGCAGTTGGTGTTCACAGGATTGGGACCCCCTAGGTAAGGATGAGCAGAGAAGCAAATAAAGCAGTGTAATGCTGGGGGTCTACTATAAATTGAATGTGAGTCAGCAGCGTGCCTGGCAGCCTTAAGGGCCAACTGTATCCTGAGGTGCATCAGGCCCAGCACTGCCACTGGCTGGGGGAGGTTGTCCTGCTCTGCTCTGTGCTGTGCGGCCTCATCTCCTGCACGGGGTGCAGCTTGGGTTCCACAACATAAGAAGGACATAAAACTATTAGAGAGCATCCAAAGGAAGGCTGCAGTGATGGTGAAGGATCTGGAGGGCAAGGTGTGTGAGGAGCAGCTCCCTATTGGATTACGAAACAAAGTGTGATATTGGTTGAGGAGAATTTTTTAGAATACTTAGGGAGGATTTGAAATAGGAAGATTTACTTAAGGGAAGAGTAAAAGAGACTGAACAATATTATTTGTTCAGTTTTCAGAACAGTATTATTGTTCAGTTATTCCAATGCAATAATTTTGTGCAATATCATTGTCTAGTCCTAACAGTGTTTAACTCCTGTATGTACCTAAATTAGCTGTCAAACTGAAAGTTTTCTAAATTTTCAAGTTCTACTTCTGTGCATGTTCTGAACTTCCTCTGTTTTGGCAGCGTTAAGCAGCTTGGACATTTCAATATAGTATAACTTACCTCCATGCTCCCTATTCTGAGGATCAAGCACTTAAAAGTTGGCCCTGAAGCACACAGCTGCACATCACTAATATACTGTGTGGATATGAGCCATTAGTTCTTACAACTACTGTCTGAGCTGCAAAGTGGGATGTTTTCCCTTTGTCAAGTCTGTGATGCATGAAACAATTTATAGGATAGCATTATGTAACAAACTTTCCTTTCTGAGTTAACAGAAGTTTCTCTCATCAGTTAATCTGGTCCATTGTATTGTCTCTGACAGTAGGCAGGAAGGTACACTGATGGAATGAAAACCAAACAATACTAACCCTCAAATACTTTTCTAGCTTCCAGTGTTTCAGTGTTTCAGTGTTTAGTAGCATGTTAGATAATATGTTTTCTCTATTTCCTATCTGAATGTCTGTCAACTTCCTAACTTCTGGGAGAACGTAGATTTTTAGGGTACCCTCTAGAAAATGACCAGTGCAAACTGTCTGTGTGTCAGCAGGTGACCTAGACATCGTCTGTTGGGCAAGAAGTTGAGAAGGGAAGGACTGTAGTGCTCAGCTTCCCTCCACAGATCTTCCTACTTTCCCTTTCTATAGGAAACACCTCTGTAGTGCTGTTTTGGCATAGAGATGGGAGATGAACAGCAGACTTGGAAAAAATCTATAATGATGCAGTTCAGCACAAAGAACTTTGAAGAACACCAAAGCTGATTAACTCAGGGAAAAAAAAAAAAAATAGAAATACCAAAAGAGCATAATGGAAGAGCCCTGAGGATTCATAGATTCTTGTTAAGAGGGCAGTCATCAGATAATTAATTTCTTGAAAATAAAAGGCAATTAGTGATGCATTGATCTGGAATTGTGCATACCTAGGTTTATTTCTCACTTAGATCTCTGTCATCAGATTGCCTATCAGTGTATGAGCATGGATATATGCAGTAAGTACAAAAACACAAGCTCTGCGACTCAAGCTAACTAGTACATAATAGGTGAAGAAGCATCTCTTTTGAAAAGCTGTTCCATAGTTTCCCAGGATTCCACAAACCTTTCTTTGAACGATTTTTTACTGCCCATTGTCTGATCTCATTTCTAGGCTTCTCTGTTTTGTTTTTACACGAGTCAAAAAGGTGAAAACTCTTAAGCTCACAATGGTTCTTTAACTCTGGAGATTTTTGTCTTTGCTACTAAAAGAGACCCAATCTTCTTTAAGGAGAAAAACACATAAAATGCATTTGTTTTTGAACACATTGAAGATTAGCGTTACATGTTTTCAGAATACATGAGTGCAGTAGTTCAGAAAGAGTCTCTGCATTTTCTAAGCTTCAGATCCTACTCATAACTGAGAAGAAATGTCAGACAGAACTGTCTCACTGAAGTGAGAAAGGCTATTCGTTCATTCCACACGGCTATTACTTGCTTTCAGGGTGGCTTTGCCCTGGTCCTTTCAAGTGTTATTACTTCTAGACCTCAACTTGAGAACTTATCTACAGGCTCAGAGGTGTGCCCATATCCCAGTGGTCTAACAGAAAAAGTAAATGTTCCTCCACTGCAGCATGTGTTCCCTGGTATATTGTCCATGGTTTCTTGATAATTTGACAATGCTACTCCTTTTTATTCATTATCTCTTTCTGCCATATGTAGAAACCAGAAACAGAGAATTGCTACAACATACCTATATAGAATACTATTATTTGCATATAATCAGTGTGCATCATCTTCCCTTAACCTCATGAGTCAGTCTTCTATTAATTGCCCTTTTGAAGTTCTTTTATATCTTTCCATTATCTTTCCAGCAAAGCTCATTACTGTCTTGGTATCTTCTCAAAAGTGTTTATCGGGCTGAGCTAATGCAGATATATTAGTTTTCAGTGTGCAAACTAATTGGTTAACTCGTGTTACATCTGTGCAGCACTGTGTTGGGTCCTATAGATCTACTCAACTGAAAAGCACTTTGTTTAGGATGTTGACATACCTAAAATAACTCTTGCATCATTCTGGAGATTGGCTTTACATAAAAGCCATGTCTGATTTTGTCCGAAGCTTCAGTGCTGCTAGTAGTGATGCCTATATCAGACACCATGGCTGAAACTGGGGAGATAGCTTTGCTCTACTGGCAGACACCTCGATGTTCAGCCTTTACACAGGCAGCTCCAGTGTGCAGTCTGTGCCCTCCTCAGATGTTGTCTGAGAATGAGAGGTATGAGAATCTGCCCTCATACTGAGTTGCCTGTATCTCTCTAGCTGCAGAGGGAAACATGACAACTTGCCGGAGTAAAAGCACAGCTTTTAAATGATTTACATCAAGTAAAATGAATTCCACCCTACTTGACTGTAAACTGACCTACTGACAGCAGCAGTGTTTTTCAGTGATTCATTGATATACATCAAGTACAAACCAGTAACGTTCCGGCCTTCTGGAAGTGCTTCTCATTGTCAATCTTTTGAGTCTGTATGCCGGGGTTTAAAAGGATGTGCTTTTCTGTGCATAGGTTTACATGCTAAAGATTAAAGAGATACATGACTCTTTACATAAAACTGCATTCAAAGGCAGACTAAATAATAGCTCTTATCATTGCATAATGATTTTTTGTAAAGAGCAGTTAACAGCATACCTTTGGAACCTTTTTAACATTTATATGTGTAATATAATTTTGTTTGTAACGTCAGTTACATTAATTTATGAGGGCATATTTATTTTACATCAATGATAAATGCTTTGTTGAAATTAACATTTGTGCAAAAATTGAAGGTGTACATTCTAAGTCAGTATCAGATGTCTGCATGTACTTACATATATTACGTGAGAATATTAAAGTACAGCAGCTCTGTCATTCTCTGCACATACCAACAAACAGCTTTTACAGAAGGTTCAGATAAGATGTTCAAATAAAATATTCATGATTTTCTTGCTAAAAGAAAAACCTCTTTCAGACCTATAAAGTACCGTTAGACAGAAAATGACCTACAATCTGATATAGTCTCATATTTTGATATAAACAAGAGCAGGAAAGAGTTTCTCAAATGTATATTTTAGGCTGGTCTGTTATATCCCAGGATGACTTGCAATTAATGGAGTGAAAAGATGGCAGATTTCCTAGTGCTTTTTAACCTGCTTATTTCATTTTCAAACTTCTGTGATCAGTTTAGCAGCAGGAAGTTCTGCATAGCAATTTGGTTTCAGTTGACCCTGGAGGGGCTGTTGCGGAATGAGACTTACTTAAAGTTCTGTTGCCATAATGATACCTTGCTGCAGTAAGTGACACCTTCTTAACCTCAAGTTTTATTTCCAATACATTTATACCAATTCCCAGGTTATTTGAGGAGGCTGAAAACAAGGTTCTTCAGACAAGTGTGTCACCACAGGTTGTCCCCACATCATAGGGCACCTAGCAGTGCTGACATGATATTTATAACTCACATAACACATTAGCTGCAACACATTTTTTCATGCTGATTAACATCGTTATAGTTGCAACCCTATTCTGCTGATAAACCAATTTCTCCCACCTCCTTCTCTTCTAGGACAGGTTTCCTAGAAAGGAAATGATTTAAGCCACCCTGGTGTTGTTTCTGGGAGGAATCCTACATGTCAGGCATGATTCCCCAGAAGCATGCACACCAATTTGAAATGGTATACTGCATTTAATGGCAATGTCTGAGTCAGGAGGAACTGAGCACTCACCAGGGGTTATGCCTTCTTGGACTTTGCTTTTCTGGTTGAGGTACCTGTAGAAGCCTTTCTTGTTTTTTTTTGGCATCCCTAGCCAAGTTCAGTTCAAGCTGGGCCTTGGCTTTCCTGACCTCAACCCTACATCACCTAGCAGCTTCCTTATACTCTTCCCACAGTACCTGTCCCTGTTTCCACTGCCTGTGCATTTTCTTATTGCTCTTCAATGTGACCAGCAGGTCCCAGTTCAGCCACACTGGTCTCTTGCCTTCCTATCCTGACTTGCTACACCTGGGGATGGAGAGCTCTTGCGCCCTGAAGAAAGCCTCCTTAAAGATCTGCCAGCTCTGCTCTGCACCCTTGCCCATGAGGACAGTTTCCAAGGGTGTTCTGTTGACTGACTCCCTGAAGAGCTGGAAGGTAGCTTTGTTAAAGTTTGGCTTCCTAATTTTACTCTTCACCTGTCTCATGTCCCTCTGGAGCATGAACTCAACCATAGCATGGTCACTACAGCCCACCGCAACCTCCAATCCTGATCTCACCAATCAATTCATTTACATTGGTGAGCAACAGATACAGTACTGCATCCCCCTGGTGCGGCCATCAATTACTTGACTCAAGAGGTTATCCTCAATCCATTCCAGGAGCCTCCTGAATTGCATACAGCTTGCTATGCTACGTTTCCAGCAGATATCTGGGTGGTTGTAGTCCTCCAGCAGGACAAGCGCTTGTAATCACAATGCCTCCTATAGCTGGAAGTAGAAAGCTCTGACTAATTTGGTGGCCTGTAGTAGACACTATTCACAAGGCTCCCTTTTCTGCCTCAGTCTCTGTCACCCATAGGTTTTCGACTTGCTCATGACTGTTCTGTAGGGACAGCTCTTCACATTCTATTCTTTTCCTGGTATAGATTGCAACACCCCCAGCTCTCCTTCCTTGCCTGTCCCTTCTAAATAGCTTGTAGCTGTTGATAGCCACACTCCAGTTGTGGGAATCATCCCACCAGGTTTCGGTGACGATGACTATATTGTGTTTTTCAATCAGCACAGTAGCTTCCAGCTCCTCTTGTTTGTTTCCCAAGCTGTGTGCATTGGTGTAGAGGCACTTCAGCTGGGCAGTTGGTCTTGTCACTTCTTTTAGGGATAACTCCTTAGTTCCTTCTAGGTATTTTCCTTGAATTTCCCCATTGTCTTCTCCTGTTGCCCTGGCAGTCACTGCCTCATCATCATAGAGTTTTGAATGTCCTGTAGTGTTGCCAGCATCTCTCAAGGCAACAGGTCCTTCAAGACCCCTGCCAGCACCCTGTCCCTATAATATAGTTATGCCTTCCCACACCTTGTCATGGGAAGGCTCACTATCCCCCCTATCCCCTTCACACCTAGTTTAAAGCCCTCCCAACAAGTTCCAGTAGCTTTTCCCCAAGGACCCTTCTCCCGCTTTGAGAAGGGCAAACCCCATCTGGTGCCCAAAAACCTGGTACCACATAGGCTAATTGGCTGTCAAAAAAAACAAAGTTCTGGTGACGTAACCAGCCACAAAGCCAGGTATTTAAAGAAGTGATCCTTTGGTTTGTTTCCATGTCCTTGCCCAATACAGGAGGCAGAGAAGAAAAGATGAGCTGCGCATTCGATTCCTTTAGCCATCATCCCAAGGCCCTGAAATTCCTTTTGATAGCCCTTGTCCCACATGTAGCCATTTCATCTCTCCCTATATGGAAAAGCAGTAAGGGGTTGTGGTCTGTCGGCCATACCAAGCTAGGTAGTTTCCCAGTGACATCCCTCATCCGCGTGCCAGGGAGACAGCAGACTTCTCTAAGAAGAGGGTCTGCTCGGCATATTGGACGTTCTGTTCCGTGTAGAGAGGAATCACCTACAACCAATACACATCTGCTCTTCTTCAGTGAAGTAGCCTTGGTGTCGGAGGAAGGTTTTTCCTAGTTTGGTTTTGTTAGGACTGAGTGGGCTGTTACCACCCTCAGATGGGCCTTCCACATCCATCACCTCATACCTGATATACAGAGGTGCCTGGGGGGTGGAGGAGGCAAGGAGGGTTTTGTTTGCAGCTTTGAGCACAGACTTGCCTCCATCCATTCTTTTCCTCTGTGTTTTTCGTTCCAGCCTTGCAATTTTCTTCCACAACCTGATGTGATACAGGTTGCCTTGGGTTTACATACAGGCTGCCTTGGTTTGTGTTTTTTTCTTTGAAATAACCTGTTTGTGCACGGGTGGATTGTGGTTTCCCTGCTCCTTCTTTTTGTCCCCATGACACATTTTAATTTATATATTTCAACCTGTAGCCTGGTCACAAGGCAGAGCAGATCGCCTACCTGCTCACACCTCACGCAGCTGTTCTGACTGCTGCCCCAGGAAGCCCATCCAAGTGACAGGTTATATACCCGCAGAGGGTTCAGCCGCTGTCACCCCCCGGCTCCACTCCCACCACATCAGAGCTACCAGGAGGCTGCTCCCACCGTTCCCAGTGGTCTTTCCCACAGTGCTTTGCTGCAGATTTACCTTTCTGTGAAGGCGAACTTCTGCTATGCAGCTGATCCGCATGAAGTCTTTGCTAGAATGGCCAAAATGGCACTTTCCATGTATATGACATGTGGCCCTTTTCAGTTTTGCAAATTTGTTTGGTTTGTCTGTAATTTCTGAAAATTTTCACCAAGCTATTTTGAAATGAATTTATTCCACTTGCTTCAGAAATACAGAGCATATGTAAAGCAGCTCCTTAAAACATATATTTATGGAAAAGATTTGTGTGATTATAATAACTATTGTAGTTATTAAAAATAAAAACATATAAAAAACCCACATTATTAAAGAACTTCAAATTGTTCGCTGTATTGATTATCATGCAATATATCTCACAATGCTTTCAACTTTGAGCGAGAGAACAGTACACCCACACAGGCTGACAGATGATAAGACTATATTTTATAGAATTTATTTTAAATATCTTTCAATATAATCCATTTTGAAGAAACAGGGACTGAATAAATCCTGTTAGAAGTAAAGATCTAGCAGTGCTTCTGTCTCAGGCTTATAAAATAATGAATGGCAGCACATTCTGTAAGTGAAAGAAAATCTGTAGTGTTGCAAAATTATATGGGTGAATAATAATTGTCTTCATACATAAGACCAACAATAGATGGGAAAGAAATTAAGCAGCAAGGAAGAAAGAATTGCATTATAGAATGTGGTAGATAAAAATGCTGTTGGATCTGCATTTAGCCTGGAGGAGATTTTGAGGTTGCATCTATCATGACCTTTAGCCCAGAACACTGTAGCAGAATCTGTTTCTTACTAATGGAATTAAGTTCACTTGATTTCTATCCACCATTTCTGAGCAAGCAAAGAAGATCTGCAAGGGGAAAGAATTTAAAATGGGGGGAAAGATTGTAATTATAGCTTGCTGGAGGCATATTTTTTAATAAATGGAGTGCTTCAAAAGGAGTATATTGGTATGCTTTCTTTCGAATGCAAGCCTTTAGGGAACTAGTGTAAGAGTATAAAGTAAAAACGTTATTTTACACCCAAAGTTGTTAATTTTTTAGCTCTAATGCCTTGTCAGGAAAAATGCATATTCAACTTTGAACTCCAAGGTTAGCACCAGTAATAATACACCTTCCAAGCATTATGACTGTAAATTAGCACTGAAATGATTGGGAAGATAAGAGACTCTATTATGTGAAGAATCAAGTATCTTATCTAGTCCCTATACTAATTGGAAGCAGCCTTATATGATAAGAAAAATAATTCTTACCGAATTGAGCATAAACCCAAAGATGTTTCAGCCATGGACAGACTCGTCTTTGTTAGAAGTTTCATTTTTTACTTAAAGTTTAATTTATGTTCATATTTCCAGGATCTTTTCTGTGTGAACTTATGCTTATTTTATACATTTTAAGGTTTATATACAGCTCCTCACATACACATTTCTAACATGGAAGTGCTTACGTCCCAGAAATAATGGGAGGTAGTAACATTTACATTGTAGGTTATGATAGCTCAATCACAAATATTAAAGAAAATCTCCAGAGCATGGCCAGAAAAGAATACAAATGTAAAGTCTCCTGAATCCCTATCACATTCCTCACTCATAAAAAAGTATCTCTTCCCTTATCCTACAAAGATAGAAAGATTAACAAGCAAACACAGAAGAAAGAAAGAATGAAATGTATCTCTGCTGGGTAGCTAATAAACATATTGCAGGAACAGAGGCTGCTGGAGATGATAGGCAGCACAACTGCATCCTTGTCTGTTGATCAAGAATACATTTCACACATGGCATTTCTAATGAACGCTGAAGAGTTTTGACCTCTTAGCTTCTCTGGTAAATCCTTCCTTCGTAAATAGTTCAAATGCCAATAATACTGAAGACATTATCATTGATCAGGAAATGTTATTTCATTACTTCCAGTTCTGTTACTGGAGTAAAATGTCACCTCTAAGAAAACATCTTGTTATTGCTTATTACCTACCTTACAGACTTTCTAGAATCAGAAGTAAAATCAGTATTTTTTTTTCCTACAGTAGCCTGAAATAACAGTTCTTCCAAGTGTGGAAAAGTGCTTCCAAGTGTGGATCATGAATAAAAACTCAGACTTCATTTATTGCTGTGTATAATATAAAATCATACTCAGTGTCAAATAGTATAGAAATTCTAATACAATTAGAGAATCTAGGCTAGGAGAACGCTGTATAAATACAGTAGCATCTTATGATGTAGAAAAGGTGGAATGTTGTTTTTACTTTCCAGAAAAATATTGTACTTTGGTACATCTCTATAATTAACAGTTATAAATACTATATACATATGACTTGATTAAAAAATGACACCTTTAAAAAGTATAGCTGTATTTTTAATGAGAAACACAAATCTAGGCCACATTTTGCTTTAAAATCTAATATCAGTAGTTTAGAACTTTCTAGTATTATAGTTAAGCAAAAGGAGAAACCACTAGAAAGTTAATGTACTTATTCCATACTGTTTCATTAATTTCCTAAAATTTCTGTAGAATGGTATTGGATAATTAGATAACCATAGCTCTTGTAGTTTCACACATTGTTTCCTATGTAAATTAATTCACACAATTTACAAGTAATACCTTATAAGCTTGAAAATGTGTCTTTCTTTTAAAAAACAGTAAGCCCATCTTCTTTTGTATTCTGACCGACACAGACATGAAACCAAAGTCAACTTGGATTACTCCTCATAGCATTGATATTTCTTTCACTTGCAACAGTCCTTCCCGTAGTGAAAGAAGAAGAGGAAAGCAGGCTCCTTGCAAGGTGCTGAAGCATGTTTCCTCCTCTAACTATATCGTAGGAAACAAAAAGGGCTCTTTTAATAAGTTTCAGTGAGAAGCAAAGGTGCTGAGTGGGCCTGAGGTAGGAGAGAAAGAAGTGGAAGGGAGCAGGCTGGATTCCCTCCTTTAATGGAAAAGCCTTACTCCAAAAATACTGTTAAAGCCCTATATTTGGGTGAGTATGGTCTTTCCTATGTCCTATGAGGCTAGCAGAGCTCTCGAGAAAAAGCATGTAATTATTTCAGTTCAGATTATTACCGGTGATGGTGATGGTATAATGATGTGTGACTACATTAAGCCACATCATTCCCACTGGCAGTATTTTAAATATGGAGGTTCTTAGCCTTCTCGTGAGGATAGTGTCCAAATGACTAGAGTTGCAGTCCTCACCACACTGTGTGTACACTTCAGATTCCCCTTACACTCCCAGCCCTGCCACCTCAAATTTGTATCTGCTGGCACTGCACTGACTTTGGCCGAAAGAAGTGAGAAAGAAGGAAAGGGGGCAACAATCATGTAGCTTATCTTGTTTGTTGGTTGATAGTTTTCTTTAACAAGAAAGTGTTCACAAATTTCTAGTAGGGCCTGTTCTGACATCCAGTAAAATGACAGTGAGCTGACGTGGTTTCTCTTCATTAGAAAAGTAAGATTTGAAATGAAATACTAGAACGGTAGAGTGGACCAGAAACAGACATCTGGTAAGCATTTGTATCAGCTGCCATTGGGTTTGAAGATTCTTCATAGTCAGCAGGCAACATATCAAAGTTGTTTAGTCCAGAAAACTTGTGAGAAATGTTGGAAATTCTTTGCCCACTTTTAAAAATGTGAAACAAGAAATTGGAAAATTAGAAAGTAGACTAAGGGAAAAAAGCTTCAGAAGTCCTATAGATCACCTGTTTTGAAATCAAGACACTACAGATAACGGAAGTCAATCTAGGAAGAAGAGAAAGTCTGTATAAAATGACACTGGATTTCAGCCATCATGTAAAATACACATTTTCTGCTTTCCGTATAGTGTTTGAGAAAAGAGATTCAGTAAAAAAAAGAAACCAAAGACATTTAGAATAAAACAATCTCACTCTGAATTGACTAATGAACATTCATTATTCAATTCAAATTTGAAAAGACAAAGTTATCAGACTAAATTAACAGGAGCTGACAGCACTATAGATGACTCATTGCAATTCAAGAATATTGTAACAGTGTAGAGAAAAACATAGAGAGCAGATGGTGCACAGAATCCTCAGTACAAAACTGAGATCAACACTGAGATCAAGAGCCAGAAACCGTTCTTCAGCCTAGTACCAGTGTCAAGAAAATGCTGCCATTAGAGTGATTAAGAGTCCTGCTGGGTTTCAAGCTTTTTTTTTTTTTTTCCTCAAATGGTTTCAGTGGATAACCAAATTAGAGCTCTCCTGCAGTTACTGGATTTGAAGCAACTAATTAGAAGACCTTCCCATTGATTCATCATAGGAACATTTTACTAGTCCTAATACATGAGCAAATAGGATTTACCTATCTTACAATTTCCCGGTTAAAGAGAGCTCTAACAAAAAATGGATAACATCTTTAGGGTCTAAATAATTTCTGCTCTGCTGAGCAGCTCCTATAAAAAGCTGAAATTTCTCTACAGAAAGTATTGTTTTTAAAATGACAGTAACTGAAAAAAATAGAAACTCAGGTAGCTGCAACTTTTAATTACTTGGTCTTATTTATCTGTCTCTTTGTACAATAAATTTCTGACTGGAATGCTTTTCTTTTTCTAAATAATTATTTCATCTTTTCAAGAGGTAAACTCTGTATGACAAGTAGTAGTATCATCCTTCTGAACTTATAAGAAATGGTTAATGGTGATTCTTTTTAGGCTTTTGTTTTTGTTTTATTGTGTTGTGAATGGTGTGTTGTTGTGGTTTTTTTTAATAAAAAAAGTCATAAATACACACCATCCAGAGACTTATACACACACCTTCGCATTTTGATTTATAGGATACACTTCTGGCACTGTGTTACAGGTATGATGTGAGCATGGGACCTTCAGCTTCAAGTGCAGGTCAAGCACAGCTGTTTTGCAAGAGGGCTGAAGTAATTTTCTTCCATTATTTTGCTCCTGAGTTGTTTCCCAGGGAGAAGACATTGGCTACTTCTCATATTGAGCATCTGAGATAATCTTCTCTTGCGCCAAGACTGTGTTATGACATGCACTTGCTCAAATGGAAGAGTTATTGCAGTGAACTCAGACAGAGTATACACTTAAATTGCCATGTAAATTTGGAAATCAGAACCCAAAGAAAAATGCACTACATGTGGTGCATATGAAAAGCTTACAAATGTTAAGTCATAATTTGAAGAAGTGTAATCCCAGTAATCGATATTTGTGAATCAAGTGTTTTCTGCAGTCATGCTCGATCATTTTGCAAGGATTTGGCTATTGGATTAATGAACACAGAGAGGTGAAGCCATGGTGTGCTAGTGAGGGGGGCCCAGATGAAGTCCCTCAGGCATGAACAGGCACACAGGGTGGATCAGACGAATCTGCAGAGCTTCCTTAGCCTCCAGCTGTAAATCACATCTTGATGCCAGTGAATGACTCAAAACAGCAAATAGTAAACAAATATATATGAACAGTTGTCTTCATAGGCCCTTGATTGGTGTTTCACAAATACAAATCCATTTTTGCTGCCCTGTGTTTTCCTTTCAACAAACCTGACTTTGTTCCCTACTTGGAGTAGCTGATTTTACCCCAGAGTAATATTACTAGAACTCAGCTTCACCTTCAATTTTCAAGAATAAAAATTTCATTTTAACTGAGGGAGTAGTTATACATACCCAGGGGTAACATTTTGGCCCAGAACTTCTGAGTGCATTTTATTCATTTATTTATCTTATTTTGCTATGATCAGTTATATGATGCTGTTTGAGGTCTTCCTGAAAAGTAGACTAATCCTTTATTCAGCAAGACAGGATTTTTTTTTCTCTCTTTCCCTTGCATCAGACCTGTGGTTAAAATGGTGTAAGTATGGATGGGGGAAGGTTTCTTGTGCAAGCTCTATTTTATCCACTTCATTTTTGGTAGCTGTTTCTTCTTTCAGTTTTTTTTCTCTGTTGGGCTGTTGGCTTTTTATCCTATCATAGAGACTGGACTGCTGTACCACAAAACAGTTATCCACAGGGAGGACTGTAAGTGAGTAGAGGCTTATTTTCTGTCCTGCTGACACTGAGAAAGTGAGATTGTTATATGTGTGTCTGTGTGTAGAGCTTCCCTTCTTTCAATGGAAAACAAGCTGTTCTGTTTTCCTTAGTGTTTGTTTCTAGAGTTTATTTATTGATTTCATTTCTTAAACTTTCTGAAATATTTACAGGGAAGTAAACAAAGGTGAGGAATTTTGTGACTAGAAGCAGATTCCTGTTTCATTTTACTAGGGAGACTCCTTTATTCAAAAGATAAAAACTGATGCCATTAAAGTATGTTATTTTTAGAGACAGCTCCTTAGGAGCTTAGACAAGGCTAAGAAATATTCATAATAGAGAGGAAATGGGGGAGGGTGTGTAATAAAGTGGAATATGTTATTGCAGCGACAAATAGGGAAAGCTGTAAACCACTGGAAAAACCTTTTTTTTTTAATATATGAGGCAGTCTCAGGAAGCTGGTAGGACTCTGATGTGCTGCTCAACAGCTGATTTATTCAGCTTTCTCTGTTGTCCTCAAGACTGCTGAAAGATGTGACGGGTTTTGTTGTGACATTTAGGAAAGATTCACGTCAATACTTGTAAAGCAGCATTAGTGTCTGGAGAGTATTAGACTTCTTTTGCCATACTTGACCGGTTTAATAAAATAAGCAAATAGAGTTTCCTGTATTAGAATTTTTGCCCCATTTGACTTTGTTACATAGAATGTCCTTCTGTGTCCTTCTTCTTTTCCAAAAGGGCAGCAAATCGAACTCCCAAAATCAGTTGAACCCACAGTGAAATAGCTTTGCTCTTGGGCTCATTCACCCACGTTGGGTCCCTTCTGAAAGCTGCTGCAAGCAGTTCCTGCTCACTGTACAGCTGCAGCCCTGCAGTGTCAATTACTGCAGGTAGATTGGGGCACCTCTGCTCTCATGGCTTGCCCTAACCCTGCTGCTGGCCTGGCCTCCCCTAACAAGCCAGCTGTTGAATACCTATAGCCACTGCCTTGATGGACTGGAATGCTCTTGCTTCTGCCAGCCCAGGTAGCAGGAACAGAGTATGTTATGCTTATTTTAGGTTGTGTCACATTATTTTACCCCAAGCAGTAAACCAAATGTTTGTTCTACTCAGCTGAACTGTGAGACTTTATATGGGTTACCCTGAGTTTAGATTTTAGTGTCTCTGAAACACAGCACTGCTCTGGATATGATGTCCTCGGGGCAAGCAGCACATCCTGGTCATGCACAGACAGTGGTGGAGACTGACACAGACACTTCTTTCTGAGACAGAATGTTTGTGTATAGCCATTTCTCAGATGCTGGTCTGCGCTTTAATAACGGAGTTACTGGTGTGTACTTGAAATATTAATTCCAGGTTATATGGTTTCCCTGAGAATTGCCATCTGTCATGCTTTTCTGCCTGGAGGTCACTCAAAGTTACCTCGGGTTGGTATCCTAAGACAGTAGGTTGAAAGGATAAACAGTGTGCTTTGTCTTTAACCCGTAGTTATCCTTTTCCCTTTCAGCACCCTCCTTGATAGGTATGGTAAGGAAGGACTGGGCTTCCCAAAACAGCATTGCCCTCTCCTGGCAAGAGCCGGACTTTCCCCATGGAGCCATTCTGGACTACGAGATCAAGTACTATGAGAAAGTAGGTCTCAGTTACAGCATCACCCAAACTCAGATCTCAAAGAATAATATGTTTCGTATTTTTAATATTAAAAAAAAAAATACTTTAAACTTTTCACATGATCCCACGTACAATGCTTTATAAGTAGACATTTTGTTTTGTACTGATTTTTTGTTGTTGTACTTCTGACTTGTTAATGACTGTCTTGTTTCATGTCAGAACCAAGTAGAGCAAGCAGGCAGCAGATACACTAGTCTCATAGTAACAACAATTATGAACATAACAGATCAGATGCATGAACATATTTTGGTATATGAACTGTAAAAGCTTTATATTGGAATGATACTGAAACAAAATGACTAAGGTGAATGTCAAAATTTGATTTAATTTTGTGGCATTGTTTTGCAATAATCTGTGCTTAAATGATAGAGTGCATCATCCTTGTTTAGAGGGTTACAAGAGATAGAAACTGCAATGCATTTTTATTAGATTTCTGGTATTTTGTCAAAATTATGTGATTTCTCATAAAACTGGACAATCACATGCATTACAAGAAAAGATACAACATGTCTTATGAAAGCATAATCTGAAGCCTGCTTCTCCCAAAGCAGAAAACACATTTCATCATTTCTGGCTGGCTACAGGGCCTTGTGCAAGTGTAAAATTTAGTGTTAATCAGTGGCCTTATTCCTAGAGATACAGGAAGGAAAATCTTGGAGTCTGTATCTTAAGCAGTAATATGCTGTCGTTCTTGCTGTCTCTCTGTCCCCATCTGAAAATCACAATGGAGTTAATGGATAAGTGAGAAGATCACAAAGAACAGCAATATAAGCCAAGACATGAAAAACAGATTTAAGGATGCTAGGCTCTGTAAATATCAGAATTTCCTTCCTTGGCTGCCCTTCTCTATTGAGATTATGCAGCTTTAATGATGCAGAAAAAAGAGTAAACTGGAAAAAATTCAAACAATTTAAATAGTATAGCTAGAGAGAGGAAACAGATTACTTAGAATATTTGGTAGCTAAAGCAAGATAAACTTATTTTCCTGCACTAATGGAACTCTTTCAAGTTTTGATCCTTTACCGCAGTAAGCTACACTATGACTTGCACTGACCACTTTTTGTTTATCAATATTAAAATAATAATCAAGTGAATTAAAATAGAGTAATATATATACACTTAATGCCACTTTAGTCTGTTTCTACAGTAAGAGGACTATTTTCAGTTCTCACCTTTTATAAAGCCTAAGGAATATTTTTTTTAACTATTAACTTCTCTTCACTCTTAGGTGTGGGGAGATAAATGCACTGCTGGCATTTTCCAGTACTCTTGTACAGGAATTAATTTCTCCCTAAGTCACTAACTGGACTGCATGCACAGCTCTTGAGTACACCCTTTATTAGTAAGTTAGAACAGGTGTGCTTTCCTCTGTCAAAGCTATGTAATAGGCAGAATGAGAGGCATACAATCCAGCTCCCACAGTAAGCATGTCACTTATTTGAGCAGAGGAGTAGCTATGTGAGAGATTTGCAAGACCAGATTCTAGAGTAGAAAGATGAATAAACTAGTCTGGCAAAATACTCTGTTTGATTTGCAGTATTAAATTATAAAATGTGATTTTATACCACTTTGATCTACTTTGCTTATATTTAAATATTGCTGACAAAGCGTAGATTACAACTCTACCACTGAGTAAGTATAGCGGCCAAATGTGAATAAGATTTGTATACTGAAAAAAAAAACAAAAAAAACCAGACAATGCCTACGTCAAAGTCAGAACATTTTCACATGGGCTTTAAAAAATTCATTCTTCTTCACCTCAAAACTCTGCATATTAAATAGCACAGTCTGTGTATGTTAGGTGTGTATACAGCAAGTGTCATCTTTCAGGCTTCCCAGTGACCCAAAAAGAGGAAAATATCAGCATTTGTTTTATCAGAAGTAATGACAAAATAGGGATGATGCTGCGGAACTACAAGGAATGTGATAAACAAGATGAATCTACCACAAAGACATCCCTCTCTTGGAGAGCTAAAAAATGCAGTTAAAATTCAAAAACAGTATCTGTATGAAAAGTTCAGAATTTTTCTTAATGTCTTAAGGAGACATTACAAATGCAGAAGACAGTATCCATTTCCCTTAGATACTGATATACCCATGAGTCAGTAAGAAGGAACAGATTTTCCAGTGCTATCCCTATCCCTTTTTACCTGACATTTGTATTTGAAAATATAAGAGGTTTTGTTCTTACAAGGTAAGAAATTGAATGTCCTCATCGAATATAAACAATATTGAAGTCTCAACAGATTGTATCAGTTTCTTAACTTTAAGAAACTCTGCAAGATTTTAAAGTTTTATAAGCATAAATATCTATTTCTTATAAGATTCCAGGGTGATATTTGCAAAACTATCAAGAAGACACTAGGGACTTTAGGGCAGCATGCTGGCTTTTAATTATAACCAGTAGGAATTTTACAGCTCCTAAATGAGAGTCACTTCTGGTCATGTGCTCCCAAGGTTTCATGAAAGATCTATCAGCTTACAGAAATGCAGTAGCCATCTAACAAAATACAGTGGGCGCTCCACAAAATCAGGCTGTTTCCAGTGATTTTTTAAGTAGCATAAATTAGGGATAGCGAACCCAGAACACACAGGAGCATTCTTCCATACATATCCAGAACAAGCAGAACAAGGGAAAAAAGCTAGACTGTGCAAGGTATGCATGACAGTTATATTTGCAGTCTTGGGCAAAACGAGTTGCACGCAGAGAACCATAGAAAGATCAAGCCCTTAATCTCTCTGTGAAGAATAGACTCTTATCTTCTGAGAAAAATGCTGCCATCTAATTGAGAAGTAGAGAAGGGAAGTTATACAAGACTATTAATAATCTGCAAATCTGGATGCCATACTTTAATTTAAAAATATGATAAAGCGGCTCAATAATTTGACTGCTTTAAGGCACCTTTTTCCGCATGACCTTCATTTCTTCAGTGGATTACTGCAAAATATGCAGACCCATCACTTTAACAAAATATTGTTTGCCTTTCTATCAGTCTCTAAAAGTGAAAATATTGAGAAAATTAAAGAACAATTAGTTCTAAGCCAATACTATATGTATCCCACATATTTTTTTAATCTCTTATTTAGGAATGTGCTCGTGTATATTTGTGTGGTTGGCTGACATAGGTTTACTCTGTTCTGCAACTTTTCAGCCAAAAGTGCAGTGAACGTAAGGGGACCTAAGACATAATTAGAGAGATGACTGGCCTGTGAGAAGAACAAAAAATCTTAGAAATTCAGTCCAAGATGCTATGGGTTTCTGTTGCAGTGCAGACAGGAAGTTTTCCATTGTATAAATACTTATGTGGTGTAATCAGAGATAGAATATTATGATCCTGAAATAATACTGCATGTTGAGGCTTGGTAGTGAAATATCTTATTTCTGGTAGATTTTGAATCATTCTGAAGGCTCCGCAGTTAGGAACATTTGTCACTTTAGACAATAAGTGAGTCCGTATAGCAACGCACAAAGAACCCATAAAGTGTTTGACCTTATAGATCTAAGATGTGCTCTGAAAAGCATTTCTTCATAGACCTTCTTTGTAGTCTTCATAGATACTAAATATTTGCAAATTATCTCTGCTGATGTAGGATATCTACCCTATTCTACAGTCTATTATCTGTCCATTCTATTTTACAGTCCTTTAATATCTTCCACAAACAGCAGAGTACTTTTAGGAAAAAAAAAATCTTTCATAGACATTATTGTTTCTCTCTTCAGAAGCCAAACTCCAGATTTCAATATAACCTCAGTTTTATTGCTAATAGAAATCAGTTGTCTCCTTTATACTTTAAAACTATCTCATAGACTGACTAAAGCTTTTAGTTTTTTGAAATATTCTGGGGCATCATAATCTATTCACCTACAAAAAGACTGAATTCTCAAATCAGATGAAGGACCATCATGAAGGTCATGAAGACATGACCTTGTCACAGCCTCCTAATGAAGCTGAGTCCTTCCGTAGAAATTCTCTCATGGGAAATTAAACAGGGTACAGAGTAGATATAAACCATACCAGCTGCATTTGAGGTGGTGTAGTTAAACTGGAAAATGCTTTTTCCTCCCCTTTTCCACCCAAACCCTCAAAGTTAATCATCAAAAATTAACACTCTCTGAGAGCTGCGTTAAGCATACCAAGCTGTATACATATCAGAAACTATATTAAGTTCTCCCATATGGCCCAAATACACCAGCTGGATGTTTTCTGCTAAAAGATTATGTATAAGTAGCTGACAAAGCTGGTCTATAGGGAAGAGATTTTTTAGGATGCACCCTAGCAATATCCCAAGGCACTGCAATGACATCTTGAAATAGAGTATCTTCTAGAGCAGTGTGCAGAATGGAAAGACTGGCTGATATTTCTGTTCCTTGTCCTTTGATGAAATTTGCACCAGAGCCAAATCCCTTTGACAAAATACTTCATTTTTGGCAGGCTCAGTTTGCAACTTACAGGCAGTTTTCACATAAAAATTTTAACCCACCTCTAAATGACACTGAGTGGACAAGATATGTAGGATGTCATATATGACTGTTTCTCCGCTCCAATTTAGAGTTGAATTAATAAATAGAAGAGAGAAAATAGCCAGGCACTAGAAGTAAAGGGGAAATTAGTTTCCCATTGACATTTTAAAATGAGATGAAGACCTGATGAAGCAGAGAGATAGAGGAAAGCACCAGATTTAAACAATTAGAAAGCTGTATGACCATGTTAATTTTTCTGTCAGTTTACAGCTGAATTTACTTAACTTGAGGAGTGATACTCTTTCTTAAACTCTGATATTAAACAAACACTATTATTTCTTTGAATATTCATTAGTATATATTAAAGTGAAACATTCTGAGTAGGAAAATACATAAGAGAGTTTGTGGGAAATGCCTCGATAGGAGTAACGTGAAGATTTAAGAACATCAATGCGTAACAAATTTTGAATGACAGAATTATTCTTACAAAGATTAATGTGGAAAATTTTAAACAAGAAAGTAATTTTCTCATGCTGAATTGTATGCCTACAATAGTATTCTGCAGTTTAAAGCAAATCTGTCTGTCTAGAAACACATGCAGTATATTATTTCAAAGCCACAGAAGTGTGTATATACAATATATTACGTGCAATGCACTCTGACAGCAAAAAGATTTGTCACTGGGTGCGTGTACAAAGATATGAACTGATATCATTGCTATTTTTCCCACATTTTTTGAGGAATAGAGAATCTGATGTTATGCTCAGTGCCACACTGAAAACTAGCACAGCAGCAGCATGCTGCTTGGAGCCCTGGAGACACATCGCATTCGCTTATGCCTGCGTGCCCAGAGTGTTTCATTCCAGCTTTTTTTTCCCACATGAATTGCCAGTTTAGGGTGTGTGACTCATCACTGTTTAGGACAAACAGTGTAGCTGTGTGAATTCAGTGAAGAAGAAATTTCATCATCTTTTTTTTAAAAAATGAATTCAGCTCTTCTCAGGTAATATGTACATATTGCTTCTTTTCTCTCCTTTTTTCTCTCTGCTGCAAAACTTGGCCCTACCCAAGCATCAACTGGAATCTTAGTGTCAAGGAAAAGAGCCACGTATTTTCATTGATAAAGACACAGACAGTTTAGATAAGAAGCTAAATCATGTAGATAAGACAATTTCCTGAATTTCTGGGTGACATTTTGGGAAAGTGAAGCAGAATTAGCTACTTCTCATCTTTAGCCCTGTGCCTTTCTGTGAGGATTGTGAGACGTGTCAGGTTTGTTGACTTTGGACCTCTGTATTACTTAGTTCAATCACTCCAGTCTTTCCAAATCTTTAGTTACCATTTTCCATAGTGTTTAACTGAGTTAGAAGGATCGTAGTTTTTCAGATGCAACTATGGTGCAACTTCTTTATTTCCCTTAAGTACCAGCTATCTCTTCCTTGTATCAGATGCTGATTTTGTGTTGGATTTTTAAATCAGGAATAATAATATATGCACCCGCTACAATCCACATGAAGCTAAATGGAGCCTGCAGGCTCTGTCACGTTCTTCAGGAGCTGGCACATATCAGCTGGTGTTGCTGAGGCTGGATTGCTAGCATGTACTGCTTCTTTCTCCAGGTATATTCTTCTACTATTTCTAGGTGTACCATAGCATGCTTGATGCCCTTGCAGGAAAAGGCTTGTAACAAGAGGGAAGATACCTTCAGATGTCTGGCCAGTCACTAAGTTTTTTAATTGTAAAATAGAATTAGTGTTAGTATTGAACTATCAACTGGACAATTCTTAGCCTCATGCTAACCACTTCTTTTTAAATGAAATTTTTTTCCTGCAATATTTTTCAGTTATTTCAATTGGTTGAGGCATATGTAGAAATCTACTGCCTACAAATAAATAAAGTGTTTCAGACATGACTAGAAGCAAGAAATGTAGGATCCACGAAATATTACATTTTCATTATATCTTCAGCATGTTCCTGTATAAACAAGAGCACTGAGAAGTTTGGATGTGTAAGATCTTTTGGACAGCAACACTAAACACAAACTGCAGTTTCTGACCAAAGCGGCAGGAGCAGATTGGTATGTCACTGCAAGCTCATGGCTCCACTGAGCTCTTATGGCTTTCCCGGCCATTCAGAGCTCCTGGGAAATGAACCATGTCTGGGAAATATTTTAAAAAAATAATCACTACAAATGCACTTTGGGAGATAATCATTAAAATGAAATCTCCTAGCTTATGTTAGCATGGTAAGTGATGTTAAACAAGCTTCTCAGTTTTGCTATTCTGCTGTTATTAACCTAGTTTCCCAAGGGAAGGACTGTGAAAGGCTGAGATTCTAAAAAGAGAAGAAAATAGGTCTCTGAACTGTTGAAAATGAGAGAGAATAATTATAAGACTCTGACCAGATATAGTTTTTGCCTGTGGGAAAGAACCTAAAGACCTTACAGCAGCCATTATTAACGACACTGATATAATTACTATTAGGAGATAAAGAGATCTTACCTCTAAATATCAACTGCATGTAATAAAGAGTTTATCAAAGAAATTCAGTGCTAGATCAGCTTCATGAGGCACCTGGTTTGGCCTGTCTTCTAATAACTTTCTTCAGTTATTTAGAACTAGCTTCTAAGCCTTTGTATTTTATAATAAAGTAGCCTACAGAACTATTACTGTGGTCATTCTTGCTGAATGAAAAAATCTTGCTGAGAAACACAGTGCTCATTTAGGTGGCTCTAGTGGATTTGGTTAAAAAAAAACATAATTCATTCTCTGCTGATCTTGTTTGCATGTCTGTAGACAATATGCTTTTCTCCAAGGATAATCATGTGCACAATACACATTCCAGAAACTGCAAGAAGAGCTGCACAAATGTAGAAATGTATTAATAGTTTTGAATCACTTGTTTTAAAAGTCTTTCAAACATGTATGCATGGAAATTATGCAAACTATTATTAGACAACAAACTTAACAGCACACAGCTAGTTCCATGCCTCAGAGAAAGTTAAGGAAGCTAAATCCACTGATAGTAAAGTTTGATTCCTAAGAAAAGGTATTTTCAAATGTTTTTTCCTAGGTATTCAGCAACTGCCAGAAAAAAATTAT
Organism: Numida meleagris; assembly: GCF_002078875.1. Classification (NCBI taxonomy): domain Eukaryota; kingdom Metazoa; phylum Chordata; class Aves; order Galliformes; family Numididae; genus Numida; species Numida meleagris. The sequence goes on from NC_034409.1 coordinate 88,943,537, forward strand.
TTTTATCATTTATTAACACAGCAGGAATGGCAATGTAAACCACAAGAATCTATTGTTAAGTGTGAGTGTGTGATTACGTGAACTGGAAAATCAGAACAACCTCATATTTTATAGTGCATTAAAGTGTAGCTCACTCCCAAGATCAAACCATATATGATTTTGATGAATGTGTTGTAAAAAAGAAATGTTGTCTTTTCAGAGTCAATATATCAATAGCACAAAAGGAAACGTTAACTTTTAACATGCTTAATCTTGAATTGACAAATAAGAGAATGCACTCTAAACTTAAAATATTGTTCTTGTTGTTATCATTATTATGAGCCAGTTTCAGTGTAGTCACTTCGGAGTGTAGAAGCAGTAAATTTTAGTAACATCTGAAGCTAATGAAAGTTTTAACTCTCTCAGGTACCATAACACACAGTCAAGTGTCAGACCTTAATTTTGAAAGTTTAACATATTTCCAGAAAAAGAACAGTGAATTTCATGAGCAGCATACTAGATAACTGTGTAACTAATATGGCTGCTAAATGACCATCTGTGCAAAAATAATTTCCTTATTTGTAAGTTAAATACAATGTCCACATAACCATTACTCTAAAGCCTGTCAGGTATGTCCTTTACAGTTACTTAAAATAAGTACTTAGTTCCCAAAAGCCTTCATCTGTGAGCCCAAACTGTTTTAAAAACAGCAGGTTGGTCAGTGTTTTAATAATACATAAGTACTTTTCAAAAATTGCTCTTTCCCAACCATAAAATAAGTTCACAGAATAAATCAAGAGTATATGTACTTTGAGACATGAGCAAGGTTATAACTTTGTCTAAATGAAGGAATGTTCCAGTACAAAATACTATTTTACTTGCACTTTATTCTGCACTCCTTAATACAGGATATATTCAGATATATTTGGATATACAGGATGTATTTAGGATATATTTGAACAAATAGAGGTGAATATACATGTATACCTTTTTGGGGTAATAAAGAATGTTCTTTCTTCCTCTTTTTTTTTTTTTTTTCTTCTAAGACTGCATATCAAGTCCACAGTAGCAATTCAGAAGGACAGATTCCACTTTTGATTTTTTTTCACACAAGAATGGAAATATAACCACTGACTGCATAATGTAGGCAACCTCTTTTATGTTATGTAATGATGTCCCCAAAGTGGTTATGCTGATAGAGGAGAGAAAAATACACGGGGAAAAAGGAAGGTGTTTTAGGGACAGCCATTCTGTTTTGATGCAATAAATTGTATTATTTTCCATGTTTCATATTATTATAAGCTTTTTACAGATATACTGAATAAAAGTTGTGTTACATCCTTTTTGATAGAATCAGAAATGGAGATGAGACAAACCTTTCAATTAAAACCATGATTTCATTAGCCAACTCAAATTTGTAGAAAGGGTATGTTATTTATTAACTCCCACATGGTTTTTTTTAGTTTTGTATTCTAATAAAATAATATGTATTTTGTTGACATAAAGAAAAGTAACATAAAATTACTATTTTTTTTAATATATTAGTATTAATAGTTTCAAAGTGCCCTTTCTTAATGTTCTTGTCGGAGAGGCTGAGTTAACAACTTATTATTATGTACTCCTTACCGAGCTGTTAATAGCTTTAGTCTTTTCCAGGAATTCACCTGCTGCTCATAAAAACATTTATGTTGCTGTAGGAACTTTACCCGGTTGATACATCTTCTGTTTGTAGTGACCTTGCTAGAACTATCTGTTATTCTTTCATTTATTGCCAAAAGGACTAGCTTATTATGTTATCACAATAACAATTATTTTGTGATTGAGACCGCTCTTTTTTAAAAAAGATATTGTCAAATGTTTGTAAATTTCCTTAATTTTTTTCAGAAGAAAAATTTACGTTTTTAATAACTCAAAATGCTTTCCTTTAGATGGTGCTAGTTAAATTGGAAATAGACATTTATGTGATAGAAAATAAAACCAGAATTTGCTTTATGCATTTTCAAAGTGCAAAATAATAATTTTTGCTGACTTATAAGATTGTTTGCTATGTCCTTTGTAATGTACATTAAACTACATGGAAAGTGATTTAACTGCTGGATCTCATGGTATAGTTCTGGAAAAATGGCATACAGATAGACAAAAACATAATACAGTGACTGAACAATTGGCTGATGGCTCTGGCTCAAAGAAAAGAGCAGGGTGCTGAGGGCACCACTGCTGCACAACTGGGGAACATTTCCAGGAAGACATGAACCACAGACTGACTAAGTTTGGAAGGGACCTCTTCAGGTCACCTGGCCCCAGAACAACAGCAAGGAGAACTGAACTCTTCTCAACTGATGCTAATCTCCGTTTTACAATACCTAACAGCCCCAGTATTAGTAGCCTGCATGTTGTTTTCTGAGGCCTTGAAGTTAGAAATTCATTTGGTCACAGCCAACACAGGTGCATGAGGGAAATGTTTGATTTAATTTCATTTTTGCAACAAGATTCCCCATCTAGATGACTCAGGGAAAACAGTAGATGTAGTCTTTTGGATTTCAGCAAAGCTTTCAGTGCTGTTTCTCAGGGTATCCTTCTGGATCAAATGGCCAGCATACAGCTGGACAAAAACATAATACAGTCAATGAGCAATTGGCTGTTTTTATAAATGAGCTGGATGCAGGACTTGAATGCATACAAAGTCCATTTGTGGATAGTGCTAAATTGGGAGGAGGTGCTGACACCCTCAAAGGCAGAGAGGCCTTGCAGAGAGATGGTGACAAACTGGAGGGCTGGGCAATCACCAACTGCATGGAGCTAAACAAGAGCAAGCTCTGGATTTGGCACCTGAGACAGGGCAACTCTGGATCTATGTACAGACTGGGGGATGAGGGGTTGGAGAGCAGCCCTGTGGAGAGGGAACTGAGGGTTCTGGTTAAGAGGAATTTGAATGTGAGTCAGCAGCATGCCCTGGCAGCCCAAACAGCCAACCATACCCTGGGGAGCATCAGGCCCAGCAGTGCCAGCCAGGCAAGGCAAGGAGTTGTCCTGCTCTGCTCTGCACTGTGCAGCCTCAACTCCTGCACGGGGTGCGGGTTTAGGAGCAGCAAAGTAAGAAGGATGTAAAACTGCTACAGAGTATCCAATGGAGGGAAGCAAAGGTGTTGAACAGTCTGAAGGGCAAGGCGTCTGATGAGTGGCTGAGGTCCCTCAATTTGTTCAGCCCAGAGCAGAGCAGATGAGGGGAGGCCTCATGGCGGCTTGCAGCCCCTTACAGGGAGCAGAGGGGCAGAGCTCTGCTCTCTGCTGACAGCGACAGGGCCCGAGGGAATGGCATGCAGCTCTGTCAGGAGAGGATCAGGTGGGAGTCAGGGACAGGTTCTGCACCAGAGGGTGGTCGGGCCCTGGAACAGGCCGTGGCCCCAAGGTGCTGGCATTCAGGAAGCCTTTGAACATGAGGATTAGAAGTATGGTTTGAATTCAGGGTGGTGATGTGTGTTCCCAGCAGCTGGAGTCCATGATCCTTTGTGGGACTCTTCCAACTCAGGATATGTTTCTATGATTTTGTGAACAAAGAAATACTAAAACTTCATATAAGATACATTTACCCTCTGGTTGCTTACATTAAAAAAATGTTCACATCTACAGAGGTACAGTTTTCAGTGCTTATGGAGTGGAGGGCTACCTCCTGGAAAGGTGAAAAAATACTGCCTTTGGGCAGCAAAATAATGGCATTGTAGCGAAGTACAGTCACTCCTTCCACAAACTGTAGTAAGGAAGATGAAGAAACTGAAAAATACAACTCATGCCAGAGCAAAAGGAGAAGGAAATTTGAACTAGAGAACTGAATATCTTTGGAAGTCCTTACAAATCCAGCAGTGCAGCACAAGTCATCTATTGGAAGGATTCTCTTTGGATAATTAATACTACATCTTTGATAGATTCATCTACCTTGCAACCTTTAAGAGGCAGGTGGTGCAGTCCTTCCTGCCTTTGTATCTCATTTGTTCCCTGTGTATTTCAGTGTCTCCATAACTTCCTATTCTTGACTTGCTGTACAAGTACCCTCCTTTTCCTCCTCACTGCATGCATTTTGTGTGTGGGTGGTTTCTTCAGTAGTTTTCCCTGAGTCATTAGGGATTACATAGAACAAAAGTGGGGGTGTCCAAATATGCTCTGATGCTCTTTACAGTCCTACAGAGTTTTTACAGAAATGTGGCTGCCATACTTTGATCTTGCCTTCGCTGCTTTAAAGCTATCTCCCAGTTTTTTTCCCAGGTTTAGACTCTGAGTGGATTGAACTAGAGTTCAGCTTCTCCTCTGTTGTGCCTTTTTCACCTGTTTACCTTTGTCTACTTCATACACATCATTTAGGCTGCAGTGTTTGAATCTAGTAATAGAAAAAAGAAAGAAAAATGAAAAACACACCCATCACACCTTATTACAGCTTTTTATATGTATCAAAACAAGCAAGAACAACGTTATTCAAAGTTTAACATATAGTCTCCTTCAGTAAATCAAACATCAAACATTCTTTTCTGTCCTCAGAAAAAGACCACACAAGTCTGTAGAGATCTATACAGTCTCAGACACCCTTCTTCTTGAAAAGCAATGCAATTCTTGAAGTCTTCCAGCTGCTTCAGGTCATGCATGGGAACTTTCTTGAAAGGTGAAATCCATAACCCCTCCAAAACTGTATCACAGTTACTGCTATTATGATTTCAGAAAACTGCCTTCAAGTTTTCAGCAACATGGTTGAAAGGATTCGTCTCACAAACATAAGGAGAAGATAGTTTGGGGGTACTTCAGACAATATTTCTGATAAAGATATTTTTTTTTTCATGTGGAGGCAGTATTCCTTCTTTTTTTGTGTGTTTATTCTTGTAACAAAGTAATATTGCAGAAATCTAGAAAATCCTGTGCTGCACTATATAAACTGTGTTTGACTTGAACATCATGACTACAAAAAAAGTAGTCATATAGGAAAAATAGGAAAAGAAAAACGTGGAGGGATAGAAAAGGTAAGTAAAGTGAAATGAGAGGAGGACAAAGCTGTAGGAATTCTTATGCAATTTTTGCTATCAGAGTAGTTTGAATTCAAAATTTATATTGCTTTTTTTGATACATAATGACCACAGTAACAAGCCTTGGTGTATCGCTGCTGGTTACTTCCGAAGGTAGTAATTCTGCTGTTCTTCTCACAGTTAAGGCACACTGACTTAAATACCCGTTATACCTGTAGCTATGCCTCATTCATTCAGTGCATTCCCACTGTTGGACAGGTAACAACCAAGTACTTGGCAACCAGGAAGATTTAAAGGGAAGTATTTCTTATTTCATATTCAGAGAAGCAGAGAGTTTCCTAACCTACTATAAAGCAGCTTCTCTACTCCATATCTTTTACAAGAACCACGCTGCGTACTAGCGGTGCTACCAGATACTAGAAATAACTGTCAGCAGTGAAGAAGTATGTTAGGATGGTGTTCATATAATATAGATGAGTAATTCTAAAGTACAAAACTAGCAAGTGTGCAGTAAAAATGATAGTCTGACACTTAATGCCATACATGCCGAACTAAAAATGCACAGGTAACTGGAATAAACAGCACCAGTTCTTTTCAGTGGTCACGCATTAAGTGCTTGTACTATGAAGATAACTCAAGGACTCAGATCTGTGCTCTCACAAGAAGTTTAACTAACTTCCTAAAAACTTATTTTTAAGGAAATAAGTTAGACTTTGGGGATTCTCTCTTCTCCCCTCCTCCGCTCTCTATTCTGACCTGACAAAAGCATGGTGGACAGTCCAATCTGGACAGTCAGAAGGGTGGAGAAGCAGAGAGCAAGGAGAAAGACAAGGAACAGTTGAATGCTATTCTTTGGCTCAGTTCATTTGATAGAGATAGTCCTCATTTTAACTCTGGAAGTCACTCATAGGGACCTCCCATCAATTAAACCATCACATTCAATAAGCTTATTCTGACATAACTTGAATAAATTGTAACCTACAGCTGTTAACAGAAAATGGAAATTCTTTCCAGAATTAAAGAGCTTTTATTTAACAGTTAGCAGCAGATACAAATTCATACAAGATGCTTTCTGTGATTCTATTAAAAACCTAGTCCATGTCATTGGGATCCCAATTAAAAAGTAACTCAAAATCTGTATATATTTTTAAGCTTTCCTATTACCAATCGAGGAGAGGAGAGGAGAGGAGAGGAGAGGAGAGGAGACAGGAGAGAGGAGGACAGAGGACTGCAGTGATGTGGCGGTGTCTGTGACAGCAGCAGGATGGGTCACACTGCGGGGGGAGTGTCAGGAGGCTGTAATAGAGGCAGCACCGTGGCACTGTGGCCTAGGCCTTGGGTGAGTGCGGCATGCACCTGCTAGTGGCCATGGCTCGGGTGGTCTTCATCACCCTGGCGTTGATGGGTGTCATCATGAACCCTCAATTGCAAATTAACCACGTGTATGCTGATGGACATAAGCATGTTCAGCTGCATGCAGAGCAGCTGAGTCCAGACTTGGCTCTGCCAACGCACAGCATGGAGCAGGGGAGCCAAGAGCAGAGCGAGGTGGCCAAGGGAGCCCTGATCTTTGGTGCACTGCACTTTTCCACAGCTGCCTTTTGTTTCTGGTAGGTAGGAATATATTCCATAGCAAAGAGAAAGAGGAAAGTGTGCATTAATATGCTGTATTAGGAACAAAATATTTTATTTATGTATATGGTTCATCTTAGACACAAACCAGTTTTTAATCAGCCCTTTCACTCTTCCTGTCCTCTCACCCTTAAAGGATGAAATCTGCTTAAAAAGGAGTTGCAAAGGCTTGCTGCTTCAAGAGATTTTTAAGACTGTATGTTTTTTCCCTATGGGCATCTGTGTAAATGCATATGCTATGCAAAGCAGTTAAAATTTTCATGTGAAGTCTTACAAACCTGAAAAATATACAGAACAATCCAAATCTGTATCTAATTGCTATCTTTGAGCACTGAAGTAGTAAGAAAATTTGAATAAGTGAAGAAAAAAAAGTCTTCAGGAAAAGCTGGAGAGGCTTAAATTTTTTGTATACTGAAGTTGGAAGGACTTCTGGAGACACTGGTGTAGAGGTTTTCACTGGTAAATATTTTTTATTAGAAAATAAATGTTGTCAGTAGCTTGTAAGTGCTGGAAAGATGGAATTTAATATCTGAGCTTATCTGACAATTCAAGTTATCTACCCCAGCTCCCTGTATTATATTCTGATTGCACCCTGTTCAGCTATCAACTTAAGGCACAGACCTGTTTTTATTCCTCTCAATTTAATCTCTGTGTCAGTATGATCAGCAGTGTCCTATCTGCTGCCTTCCCATCTGCTTTTCCTGCATTCCCCTCTGTGTTAGCCACTCAGATTTGCTCTCCCCACCTCTCACCTTACTGTCCTGGAGGGAGTGTTAACACAATTGTAGACTCACTCTTTCCTCATCTCTCCTCATTTAATTTGCTCTTTTTCATGGTTCACTTCATGTTAACTCATTCCTGCCTTTCCAGGTATATAAGCCATTAAGATGAGGTTTGGTTGTGTTCTAACTGTTGTATATTTTCTTTATGATTGGTTATCTACTCTTCTCCTTTTCTTCTTGACAGCTTCACTTTATGTGTAGAGAAAGTGATGAGCTGCCTGACAGGCAATCAGAATATAAAATATTGAAAGGCCAAACAGGTAAAGTACACTTTAGTATTTCAGCTCTCTAGACTGTTACATCTCAGATTAGTGATAAGGGAGGTTGAGAATGGAAGGGAGAAAATTAAGGCTGATGCCTGCAAATTCTGCAGGTTCCTTCTCTGAAGCAAATACTGCAGTTATCTGCCATTTTCTCCGTGTCCCCACCTTTTCCTATCAGTTTTATTCTTAGAATCATAGAATCATAGCACTCTAAGAGTTGGAAGGGGCCCTTAAAGGTCATCTGGTCCAACTCCCCTGCAATGAACAGGGACATGCATGGCTAGATCAGGTTGTTCAGGGCTTGATCCAGCCTCACCTTGAATGTCTCCAGCAGCATCAACCACATGTCTAGGCAACCTGTTCCAGTGCCTCACCACCCTCACTATAAAAGACTTTTTCCTTATGTCCAAACTAAATCTACCCTCTTTAAGCTTGAAGCCATTTCCCCTTGTTCTATCACCACAGACCCTGCTAAAGTCTGTCCCTTTCTTGTAGCCCCCTTTTAGATACTGAAAGGCCACTATCAGGTCACCTCGCAGCCTTCTCTTCTCCAGGCTGAACAGCCCCAGCTCTCTCATCCTGTCTTCATAGCAGAGGTGTTGCATTCCTTGGATCATTTTTGTCACCCTTCTCTGGATGCATTCCAACAGGTCTATGTTTCTCCTGTGCTGAGGACTCCACATCTGGATGCAGTACTCCAGGTGAGGCCTCACCAGCGCAGAGTAGAGGGGCAGGATCACCTTTTTACCCTTCTTTATGATTGGTTATCTACTCTTCTCCTTTTCTTGTTCTTGACCTTCTAAAGTCAGATTGATCCTCAGAACCTTGTAATCACTTTTTAAAATTTACCTTAAGTTTTCTAGGCAGCTGGAACCATAAGGTACAACATTTCTAGCAAGGATTTTTTTTTAAGATGGATGGTATCTTTGACTGTTATTACTGTTACTTTTCTTAATCCTATTTTTATAATATTATTCTTATCCCTATTATTGTGATTTTTCTTATCACTATATTTCACCACTGAGGGTGGTGAGACACTGGAACAGGTTGCCCAGTGAGGTTGCGAATGCCCTTGGAGGCACTCAAGGCCAGGCTGGGTGGGACTTTGAGCAACCTGGTCTAAAGCAAGGTGTCCCTGCCTATAGCAGAGGAGTTGGAACTAGATAATCTTAAAGGTCTCTTCCAACCCAAACCATTCTATGATTCTGTGATTCTTTGAGGCTTGACCTAATCCTGCTGATTATACTGTAATCAGACAGTAATTAATGTTAGAAGCACATTTTTAAACCTTTTATTCTCTTCTCTAATAACTTTCAAATATTGCTGTTGACATTCATGTTAATAGATACACTGTAGGTCAAAACAGTCTTCTAACAGAAAACCATCCACAAAATATTGTAAAGATAAGCTTTCAAAGACAGATTCTGAGTTTCCAAGGCATAGTTAATTTTCCTGATTTCGATGTGATTACTCCTCATCTGCAGTGATCTAAGAGAGATGAGACATGAGGTATGATTAGGGGCAATAAGAATTTTGAAATCATGTTATAGAAATAATTGTGAAGAAAGAACGTTTTTTGACATTGTTGGGGACAAGTTTATTGTGAGACAAATGCAGGCAGCATATATCAAAGGCAATTTTCATAAATTAGAACTACAGAGGCTGTAGTTTTATGAGAAAACACTAGGAGTAGTAACCAATTCCATAGTTCACTGTTATTTGACTGTAACAGATTCTCTTTGAACTGATTAATCACATATTGACTATACCTAGTAATTACCTACTGTTTCATTCTAATGTATATTGCAACATTAAAGTTCAGTTGACCCTGGAGGAAATTAAGTGCTATCATGACTTTTCCAAGGGAAAACTAAAGAAGGGGTAGGACATGTCGACATTTCCTTTCATGATGGCCCAGAGCTACAATTAATAAAAGTTCCTGGCTTCCAGAATTATGGCTATTCCTTTAAAATAATGATGCTTCCTCTGTAGGTCACATTGTGTATATCCTTCAAACTAATGTATCAAGGAAAGTGGAAAAATGTGAACAAATGTTCTCATAAAAGATTCTTTCTTATTATTCGAGCTTTTATTTAAACATTGATAATGTCTGATTCATAGAACTCTGAATCTTCCTTCCTTTAATGTGGTACTTATTCAGCTTTGACATTGTGCTTTAATGCATGGGAGAAAGACTGGTTCTCTGTGGTATAAAGATTGAATCTCTGTTAGTATTTCCTCTTGTTAGATAATAGTTCTCCAAAAAGGCTAGGCAGGATTCTATGATGTAAGTAGAGAATTTTCGTGTTGGGGGACAATGGATATAAGCCAAATAGGTTTTCTCTATTTGTAAACAGTTGATAGAAAAACTTGTTGCTGTCTCCTTGGATTCTTTCTGCACACGTGCATTTGGAAGTTGTAGATACACAAAAAATATGTTTTCAGATAGCAGAAGCCTTTAAAAACACTTTCCTCAATGTCAGTTTAAGAGGCTTCTCCGTTACTCATTGGTCTTAATGAACTGAATACCTTGACAGTCATTCATAAAATTAGCTAGTCACAGAGTAAACTGCAAGAGATTGGTAATTCCTGGAGATCTGCTTGTATATATTAAATTATAGAAAATTATATTTGATTATCTTTTTAAAATAAGTACTGATATTATTTTGATTAGACTCATATCTCTCTTTCCTTCTCAAATATTACTGGTGACAAATCTTGAATGACTGAAAGTGCCTGAATTTTTATCAGTACTTTACTGGTAAAGTTAATCTTTTAAAGGTTAGTTGAGCATGATAAGCAAATTTCAGCATTTCGTGTTTTATTTCAATTAATCTTTCTTTGCCCTGAATATTTTTAGTGATATATACTTCTTATCACCCATAAAATCATGTGTACACTCTTAGATAGCAGAATGAGTCCAAACTGATAAAAGATCATCACATTTTGTGTAGTCTATTAATATTTTACTTCATATGTATGCACAAAGTCTTCATTTCTAAGCTGTTTTCCTTTGAAATGAGGTGAGGAGAAATGAGAGAGCAGCATATTCACGGGGGGGTGATATGGGGAGGTTTATTTATTTTTAAGTGTTATCAGAGAGAATTCTCTTTCTTCTGAGCTTATGAAAAAAAAAGCTAATGTCAAGATAATATAGCATCTGGATGATGGATTGTTATAACATTCATTAGTAAGGTAGTCCCTTTCAGTCACAAGTAATGAAGAACTAACATCTGGGAAGCACATGCAAGTCTTTCAGCTTAAAATTCAGAATACATGCAAGAGTAAGTGCATATAATTGGTGGCATGAATGAGAAGCAGCAGCCTATACTTCTCTGCACAATGGAATTGAATCGTTCTTTTCTGAGACAGTCCTTAGTCTCCCTGGGAATGGTCACGGCACAAGAACTGGCCAGCCTGGAGAGTTAAAGCTTCCTGTCTACTCTCAAACCTCTCTGTGTGGAATGTTCTGGCTTTCAAAGTAGGCTACAGATGTTGTCATTGTCATGAGAAGGGAATAGTGACAAAGTCATCCTCGATCCTTGATAACTTCTGTCTCCAGCTGTCCATCCGTAGATCTGTCACAAATTGTAGGTAGAATTACTTAATAATGTATTAGATAGTATTCTTTTCAGCAAGTGATGGAAGCTAAAATTTTCCAAAATGATTGGAAAATATAGTCAATAGTACTCTTTCAGTGGGCCAAACTGAAATCGACAAAAATTAACATGACATGAGTATAAATTTTGCTAGGTCACTCCTTGTCCGCTGTCTAATGTTTCTTAAGTGTTCTTACTGATCATGTTATGTTGATGGAGCACTTTATCATCTTTTCCAGCAAGGAATTAATGTTCTGGTAAACTTAAACTTCTTACTATTGATCGCTACATTAAAAGAAGAGAGTGAGTGTGTCCCCCCACAATAAAATGTACCAGGTATTACAGGTATCTCAGCTATATTTTTACTCCATCTGTATGTGTCTGATGCAAAATAATAATCCATGTCTTGGCCAAAACATCTAGTGGTTAATAAATTCATCCACTTTTCTCCTCCACAGAAAATTGGATCATATCCAATGTACTATCAGCAATGTCTTAAGGTCATTCGGTTAGTTCCAAATACATATGAGGTTCTTGTGTCTTTCATTCTGTAAATCTCGTTTTGGAAGAAGGCCACGGCCCCCTTTCAGTCGAAGACAGACAAATCTGTCATTGGCATAAATGACTGCTAGTCAACTGAGTACAATGAATCTCTATACACTTCTCTCAGTAGTAAATTTTGTTCTTAGTACTCCATTTTTCACACCTCATTATGAAGTATGATTTAGTAGTTTCAACATCTAAACTGAGTAGTTTTTCATGAACAGCATTGTTGCTGTTATTTTATATTGCATTCATATCATTATTTTTTTTCTGTTACAGCTTGTCCCACTGAAATAACCTTGCAGAAAAATGAAAAACTCTAAAATAAACCTAAAATAGACAGAAATAATATTATCTAGACAAATACCATAGAACGTATTTTTTGTCTGTCACTAAATTTTGTTACGAAGCAGGAACAAACTGTCTTTACCAACACTGTGTTATTAGGTGGTATTTCAGAGTAATTTCTTTGAGAGATAAAAACATCAGAGTTTGAAAATACAGTGTCCTCTCTTTGGAGAGTTCAAGCATCCAGTCTAGAGAATCATCATATATAAGAATCTGGTACAAATGGTTGATTTCTTTGTGTAAAACAATGTGAAGTTTCCAACTCTTAATCTTTTGTCTCTAGTATGAGCAACTTACACTTCGAGTACGTGTTTCTGAAGCTTTTTTTTTCTCAGACACACCAAGGTGACAAGGTTTGCTTTCTCCTATTTCACTTGCTATAACAAATCATATACCCTTTCTCATGTGACAACAATAATATCTTTATGGTAGTGTACCTCTATACATTGTTTTTTGGGCCATATGATGAATGGCATAAGAGGCTGTGGAAAGGAAAGAAGGGAAGTGGAAGGGCTTGGAGATGGAAGCTCCCAGAGCATACTGCAGATGGCCCTGGGCAGGTGGTGAGTGAGCAGCAAGTCTAACAGCCCTTGGAGGTGACTTGAAATACCTTTCACCCCGCCAGAGAGATGGTCAGAGGCATTTGCCCCTCACAGAGGTTACTCTTATGCACAGCCTGCCCACACAGAGTAAGGCAGAACTGTGCAGTTGGGCTCTATGTATTCCTCTTTGGTTTCATCTAGCAACTTTATGCTTACTCTGTGTAAAATTTACATGGCTTGAACTGGAAGGTCTCTCATTTGGTCTCTCACTGCAGTAGGGGTACTATTCTGAAGGGCTCTCCTCACCCTGGTCCAGCCACACACGTGCTTTAGGTCATGCTTACAAATCAGGGGTACGAAGAACCGCTTAATACATCATGGTTTTTTCTTTCAGATACATCTTTCTACTGATCTCATTTTAGCATTTGATAAATACATTGTCACAGATGTCATACTGTTTAAACTATTGTTTGGTATTCAATGCATTTTGGAGTCTCTTAAAATCAGTTCCAAATCCTTTCAAATTTAAACCTAAGTTTATTTTGAGGATTAACATCTAGATTTTCTAAGAGAAAATGTTCTTTCTGCTGCTGTAATTAAGAAGTGAAGGATACATTTACCAAATATTAAAAAAAAAAAAAGTAGAAAGAAGAGAACTGGGATGTGGTGATACGGCATTTGATCACTTCCAAGTGTGATTTTCCTGAAGCATGTGCAAAAATCTTCTGTCTTAGATTGATTTTGAGCTGGTTACTAGCTTTTTTTAAACAACGTGATCTCTTGGGGTGGAAATTTACCCACTTTACTCAGTAGCCTCATTACTAAGTGAATTAATGCCTTGTGTTCTCCAAGATTGCATACCCTGGCCAAGTTACATTTTGAGATATATTACAGCTCTACACATGAAAGTTGCTGGAAATTGCACATAAAACAAGGCAGTAGAATAGAAATCCCTCACCTTAACAGCTTGATTTTCTGTCAGAATAAAATAGATTTTTTTCTGAAATTTCTTGGAAGATGGAAGCTTAAAATCCACCCACTCGCTCAAATTAAATTTATAACATTTCAGTTAGTTGGGGAAATCTGATGCTGATACCAGTTGTTAGTTTTATTTGTATGTTAATTTTAATTGCCATTCATAAGATTACTTACACAATGTCCTAATATTTCAATTTAAATATACATTTCTTGAGGTTTCAAAATTTGTTGACAGTGAAACAAATCAACACTTCCTTTTACTCTAGTTTCTCAAATTATTTCCACTGTTTGAATTGAGCATTAAATGCAATTATTTTAAATATTAGTCATTATTGCATATCTTCCTTCTCTGTAACAGAATCACTAAGTTGTTTTTGTGTGTCTGATTTTTAATTTGATCTTTTTATCCATCTCCTTATATGTCTACTGGAAGAATACTGATGTACCTCTTGCCCTATGCTGATGTGGCTTTGTTACACTGTGACTCAAGTTGTCTCAGTGTGATTACTGTTTGTTTTAAAAAAAAATACACAGATATTCAGAACGGGTTAGAAGGTCAACAGTCTAATTGATAACTATTCTTTCCTTGCTATATCCCTTCTGTGAACAAGATTGTTTCCTTCTGAATAGGCTGGAAGCATCCTTTGAATAATATATACATACTCTAGTATTACTGCATGGTATAATAAATTTATATGGTGCCCTATGGGTATTACAGTTGAGTTATTAAGCATGTGCCGAAGACAGTTCTGTTCATGTTATCAGTTTGTGGGTAACTCCTACTGTAATACAGTAAAGCCTGCCTTAAGGCGCCGTAGAAAATATTACAGTTTACAGATTTATTGAGTGACTGTAACTAATGACAGGCAATAGACTCTCTTTTAAGACATTTCCTCATTTAAAAAAATCACCAACAATGTGTCTAGCACTTCCTTTTTGTGCAGTAATCAATGTGGTTGATCTCCATAGTACAGCAGCTGATCTGCAGTGGCAGTTCCCTGACTCTGAGAATTGGGAATTCTCAGCAGATACCCAAAATCAACTGGTAGGAAATTAGCTGGAGAATTTCACAGTGTCTCTCCTAATACAGTGTGAAAGTGAATTTCATGTACAGCTACATTACTGCTTCCTGGAAAGAGAAATAAAGTTCAACATCAGTGATGCAGTTGAGCCATGCTAGAAGTTTACAGACTTTAAAGAAAAGGTTAATTTTTATTTTCTTTTACCCACAGGTCTACCCACGGATAGCGCCGGCATTTTGGCACTACCTGCGGGTAGAAGTGAGTAGCGGGTATTTGAATACTCCCACATCTTTACTTTACAGCTTACTAGTGCTTACTGACCTCCTAGTTTGTCTATTGTGCAAAAACAGTTAGCTGCCATTCTAGCTGTCATTTTCTGTGAATGTAGTCTTGTACTAATTCCATATTGTTTTGACTGCAGTGTAATTACTAACCTAAGTCACAGAGATGTGATGTGTTTATATGCAGGACTAAGGACAGAAAAATTGATATCTAAGTCAAGGCCATATCATACATTGTGACTAAAGCACAAAATCAAAGTACTGAAATCCATACCTGCACCTTCTTTTATAAACACATTTTACATTCATGAGAAGAATATGGAGCTTCAGTTTTGCTGTATCATTTTTGTTAAGTTTGTACAACTCAACTTGACATCATTTCTCCCCTCTTTTGTCCCTCAGGAGCATGAGCAGCTCAGCTATTCCTCCACAAGGTCCAAGGCTCCAAGTGTTATCATCACAGGTCTCAAGCCAGCCACCAAGTATATATTTCATATCAGAGTCAGGACGGCAGCAGGATACAGCGGCTATAGCCAGAAGTTTGAATTTGAAACTGGAGATGAAAGTAAGTTTTACTGAAAGGAAAAAATCAAGTAAAATAGAAGTAGCATTTAATTCTGAAACAGTCAGACGTTGAGAGTTTAAATGGCTGAATCCATTCCATATATTTATCACAGAGTGACCACTGCTGTATGACAAAAAGTAAGCCTCAGCCTCACACTTCTAGATTTATTTTTTTTTTGAGTAACGAATAGAAATTTCAGCCCACCGTTGCAGCTGAAGGGATGTTTCCTTCTGCAAGATTTCCTGGTTTGCCATAGATCCATTTTTCACTTAAAGAAGGCCTTCCTTTTAACCTCTGGAATTATCCTGTGTAAGGCTTCCATGTTACTTAAGTCCAGCAGATTTGTTCAGGTTCTTGACAGAGTCATTTCTCTATAGTTTTTAGTGCTCTCAGAATATCATAAAAAATAAAACTTTTCATTCAACTATTTCAACCTATGTCTATTAAATTTGCCAGTGATAAGCAAAAATCCCACATATTCTTGAAGAATATGAAAAAAGGCTTGTCTCTTACTCTGAACAATTTTGTATAAATGTTACATATTGTCTTGCACCTTCAAAGCAAGCATGAGCAAGGTATTTACAAGCATTTGAGATAAAATGAGTGTAGTAGATACTGCACTAAAACACTCATTAATGAAATTACTTTAATTAACCAATTATGTATACTGTGTTTTTCATTAACAGTTTCGGAATTCAAGTTACTTAAGCTAAAGTACAGACTCAGTACTATACAGGTATTTTCAAGAGCACCCGTGGGTTTGTGTTCCATTTTCGCTGCCTCTTAACTTCTGTTTCAAAAATGTTTTAGGAACAGATTTCCAAGTACTTAACGTCTAATTGGACTTTTAAAATTTTTCTAGGTTGTTAAGCCAGTTGGTTTGATAAGGAATTAAGCACTTGGGTGCTTTCAAGAATTCTAGTAGAATCTGTTTGCATCTTCTGATGTGAAAGAATACTAGCCTTTAGGCACAATGGGTTATAACTGCTATGAAAAGTAAATGGTATTTAAACCTCCATGAGTCTATGTTATATATGGACAAATGTGACTTACTCATTTAAATTAGAAGGACTAGTGCCTGATTTCTGTCATCAGCACTATTGATAGAAACGTCTCAAGGCTGTGAAAGTCCATGGACGCTTCCCAAACTCCTTATCTTTTTATCATTTTCCTCAGTGCAACTGCCTTGTTGGGGTGCATGGTGAGCTAGAATAGTGTGCTAATCCAATTTAATTATTTTTTTTTTTAATAAGAACAAGCAACTAAAGCAGTAATCTACGAAAAGTTGTGTTAGTTGAGTTGATTAAGTACTGTAGACTTGGATCTAGATAAGCCAGTGTTATCATTGTAGATGTTACTGTATTATTAATTCACCCTTCCCTAAGATGTCATTCCAAGTATCAAATGTCTGAATAAGTTCAAGTCCCTATAGACTTCCATAATGCCACAGTGCCAAGGGACTGTGTATTGGAGCTCCTTTGGCTCTAAAATCATGAGAGAAAGGACAAAAAGGACTAAAGATGGTGCTATGAAAAGCACAAAGGGTAACTTAGAAGCTTGAGTTTTTCTCCAAACTCACTGGAGGCAGAGGATGACTAGTTGGGCTACATGGTTCAGTCTTCCATTCTGAGACAGAAGAACAGATCATAGGTTAAAGTAGTTTACACGATGCTATTATGAGTTTCTCTCAGAAGAAGTATAGTTTTGTGTTTCTGGGAAATACTGTTGCCACAGCAATATTAATATGAGCTGTTCAGTGTAAAAAAAGAAATGATTAATTACTTCACATGTAATGTGTTTTTCAAATTTTGATCCCATTTCAAAGAAACATTGGATTTTGCAATATAAAATGATATTGTAACTGATGCATTGTCTGATTCTAAATGTCTGTCTTCCTATTGTGTGGGAACACAAGTGTTCTATAGAAACAAGTCTGTATTAAAAAATATATATTCCAGATTTCAACACTTAAACATTAAATGCCTCAATGACTTCTAAGTATTCTCTGTGAATCTTGGTAGTAAAACGTATACATTATATATGTGCTGTTTACCAACATTTATTGCTTGGGCTTATTCCTGTCTATAAAGTATTTAATTTGTTACAAATTGAAATCATTGTGTGATTGAAAGGAAATGTGAACAGAGGAAATGTAGGCTTTGTTTATGATCAACAGAGATGGAGTAGAGAGATATTCTCTAGCTCAGTTTGAAATTGTGCTAGATGAATACCTCAGTTTCATTGAAAGGGTAGTCCAAAGGCCTGTTACATGTGTAAGTACTACTTTAAATTTGAAAGGAAAAAAATAAAAAGAGTGCATGGTGGTAAATATTACTTATTTCAAATGGAAACAGTGCTCAATGACCAGTCAAATTATACCCTAATACTCTCCAAATATCTTACTTCCTCGAAGCAGTGTTTTGGAAGTAGGCCTATTCTAAGCTTTAATGCACTATCAGATTATTATGGTTAATCATCTGAACTCCTTTCATAACGTCAACAAAACCTCTGTAACTGAAGCTTTTCCAGTCAGCTTATGAAAGCAGATTGAAATGGAACATCTCCCATAAACAGTCTTGACTTAAAGTCTTCCAGCAATGGGCAGCTCAGCGTATTTATAGGTAGGTAGTTCTATCGTTTTGCCCTTATAATTTAAAATTTTTCCTGTATTTATGACCTGATATTGTTTTTTTAGCTTATATTTCATGACCCTTTTCTGACAAATCAAAAAGTCTAATACTATAAAAAATGTCTTTTTCATCTAAATGTGAATAGACCATTTTTAAGAAAACTTTCATCTTTCCCATAAGTAAAATAAATGCTCTGTCCCTCTAAAAAGCAGTTTATCCAAACACAGAATCGTTGTAGCTCTCCAAAATTTTACCATCCTTTTTGAAGTATAGCATCGGAACTGAACCTGATATTGAACTGAACTGGAAAAGGAAGCCTGTTTATGATACAATACACAGTCATAACACCACTTACCTCCTTCCAGTTTAGTTTTATTTATAAATACAAGCACATGCTGTTCAAATAGAGCATTGCCTTACACAACTGATTAACAAAGCTACATTTATGTGGATACTCTTGTATTCCAAGGTACTGACCTACTTTTAGATGTAGTGATTGAGGACGGCTGTGCGTGACTTATATTGCACAGTCAGTTGAATGCACATAAATGATAAGTCACGCTTGCTGGCATGGACCAGTCTTACAAAGCAGTCCAAATCAAACTATGTAGTAATCTCTCATCATTTACTTCTCTGACAGTATGCATTTCAGCTGAAGTTTTTCTAGCTTTTTAATGTATATTCTTCTTTATTATTCTGAAAAACTCTAAGTAATATTAGACCAAGACAGACTATTGCTGCTCCTTCAAACCCTACCTATTGGAAACAAGCTACTTAGTGAAAATTCCACACTTACAATTACTTTTTGTGGTCTTTCAATTAGCCAAATTTTAAGTTAATGTGAGCTATACTGATTTTATATGAAGTTAACGTTTTCATCCAAAAGCTGGGAAGAGTAGAGTCTTTAAAAAGTATTTGTTTTCAAAATGAACTTGTCCACCAACAATCTCATAAAAATTACAATAAATACTTCAAGTTTTGAGGTTTTACATGATAGAATATTACCATCTAGAAAAATAATTCTGGGACCAATTCCAGGAGAACAACCAAAGGTATTCCATTTATCTTGTTTGAAAATTGACATAACTTGTTAATGAATAGTGGTGCAGTGAGCAATCCATAATTAAGATCTTTCTTTATAGTAATGCAACAGATGTTGAGTCTTCAGTTGTGACACATTGTCTATCAATGTCTTGGGCAGGACACTGCTGTTGTGCCTTCTCCTGTTTACTGGCTGAAACACTATCTATGCTGCTTCAGCTCTATAGGATAAGATACTTCATTACTAGGAACACCAAGGAGTTTTGGTACAATTATTAAAGGTGGTGCATGAAGCAGAATGTCCAACGCCACAGGAGCCATGAAAAAACAGTCACGTGATGCTGGTCAGTTTTTTAGGAAGCATTCCAACTTCCTGACCAGCAAACTGAGGCAATCATTGCTTGGGGAGTATGCTAATGGGGGACTCTTCTCCCTGCTTCAGAGACAGCTAAAAGAATAGCATTTGTACTTCCTGAAGGGAAATGTAATTATCTAGAAAAGTTAGAAAAATTGTCTTTTCAAGGAAGCAGGGATGGATGAATGGATGTTGTGAGGGATTTCTTCCACTGTCATAGCTAAGAGGCTGCTGCTCGGAAATTTCCACATAATACCTTTGCAAAGCATAGTAACTACAGCTTTTGACCATGTTCCTCGTTGCCATTTTTAGCCATCACCCTGTTTCAGCAGGACGGAGTTTTTTGGTTTGTTTGTTTGTTTTAAATGTAATGATTCCAAGCTTTCTTTTTTTTCTTTTTCTTTTTTTTTTTCTGAAGGAATTCTTTTTACTATTTCAACTCAAAGGCCCTGGTGCCTGCAGAAGTGTGTAAAAGACTAAACAATTTATTGCTGTTAGGCAGTGCAGCGTTTCCATGCTGTGACTCTCTTTTGCAGGATTTGTTCTAAATCCAAGGATGGTTTCCATACCAGACTTCCCCTCATCAGGAAAGAAATTTGTATCTGACGGAGAACTAATTGGCTTGTCCCAGAAGGGATCTAAGGGACAAACTTGCATGTGTGCAGTGTGGACTATTGCTTGAGCTGAACAGAGTGTGGCAAAAGTAAACACATGATTTTTAATCCAAATGCAATGTAGATTTTTAGATGGCTCAAAGAAATTAGATTAATAATTTAAATAAATAAATAAACAGAAATAATAGTAGAATACCTGGATATGAGGACTGTAAAAAATTAATTGGTCGGAAAAACCCTGTTCTTGTGGAAAGAGTAACTTTAATTTCTTTAACGTAGACAGAGATGGTGATTTTCTTTTGTTATCAGATTTGTTAGTCCTCACATTCTTACTTCTCCTACCACATCTACAACATTTATCTGTAAGTTTTCGGGCTCAAATCAGGCCATTTTGGATTTGTATTCAGATGTGAGTGAGACTTTGTGATCCATTTTTCCAGAACTCCATAGGAGAGCCTTGAATCATTGATTCTGATAGAAGTTTCTCCAGTATTGTTTCAAGCACATGGCCTGATTCACGCCATGTTAGAGAATCTGTCTCTAGGATTTTTAGAAATACACTGAGTTGCCAGTGCAAAATTGAACTTTTTTTGTCAGAATGCTTGATGTTTTCACAATTAAATCCAGTTTCTGAATGAAAACAACAAATGAATGAGACTGCATGTATCTCCTTCTTAGAATCTGCCTTGCTGTACCCATCCCCATGTCTGCTTAGTCATGCTGTTCATTCAATAGTAGTCAGCACTGGATTTTTAATCTTGAAATGTTTCCTTACTGTGTTTTATATTTTCAGCCGTTTGGCCTTCTAAAATGAGCTTACCCTGTCTGGTTCCCAGAAGTCCCAGAGTCTTTACTTTTTGTCTTAATTTCCTAAAAAAGAGCAACGTCCTTGCTCAGATCTCAAGTTTTTTTTCACAGGTTTTTCATTCACCTGCTGGTCAGGAAGTTAATCTTACTGGCAACACTTTCAAAATAAGCTTTTCAAGCCAACATATGCAAAGAATTATACAAAGTTATGCTACTAATAGTATTTCATTTCACTTTTAAAAGCCCTTTTTAAGATTGCCGTTCCATTGCCTGCTCCTTTTCCCATATCCCCTCTGAGACTGCAGACCATCAGCTCACAGGAACTGCAGCACTTCTGGAAAGGTGAAGGTAACCCTTGTTAGACATTGTATTTTTCTTTCGTATTGTTCTTAAGCTCTGTTGCTTACAGTGCCTTTTAAATCCATCTGACAGTCGGTTCCTGTCTATTAGAGCTCCAGTTCTCACCATACATACTTGTCTTTCTCACAGCTACTCACTATTATCTATCTAGCTGTCTTTCTGTCACTACTTTATCTTTCACACTGCTGGAAGGTCTTCTTCCTGATAGATGTCAAACTGAAATAACTAAAGCATGTAGCTAAGAGACAGAAGAGAGCTATCATTAGGGCTTCCAGACCTTTTATACCGAATACACAACCTTCTAAAAGATTTTGGAGACATTTGCTCAAAGAAAAGCAGAAAACAGAGCTGGAAGACTCTCTCTGTCTTTTATCCTCTTGCACCATGAATAAAATTTATGCACCATTTCTCACAGTCTTCCCAGTGAGGAAGTGAAAAAATCTCAGATATTTCCGTTCATCCCAGAGAGAAGGGGAAGTTCAGGTCCTCCTCTACACATTTCAGTGAAGAACCCAGTGAGAAGTCGTAACTGAGACAGAGCTTGAAAATAAAGAGTAACTGGTGGGATCAGAACTGATCTCAGAAGGAATTTTCTTCTTTAGGAAGGAAACTGGACACATTGTTGAGCAAGGAATCTGAAATGATGCAGTTAGGAACTCTAAGTGTCACTTTAAGCAAATATCCTACTTCTGAGTAAATCATGAAGAGTAATGTGAGTGATACGATTTGGGGTAGAAGTATGTATGATATGTGTTGTAGTTTTAGAATCAATTCACCACTTTGTATCAGTGGTATCTACACCATGTTGAAAAGCTCCAACACCCAAACCTTACCATGTACTATCTAGTCATCTGGTGGGTAATTCATAAGTCCACCCTTATCTTTGCCTCATGCCACTCATTTTTAAAAGTACGTTTTTGTCAAAATGAACATGTTGAGCAGATGGGCAGAAGAAATGAAACAAAATGCTTGACATAACAGCCACTCAGATAGGTACTAAGCTCCTGCATGAGACATCTCTGAAGCAGAAGCCTGGGAGACAAATATGCCTTTTGTGTCTTGAAGCACCAGCAAGGGAAACATAGTAAACGCTAACCTTTTTCTTTCCAGGGCTGCTGTGAATTGCTGGAGGTGGATGGAACCCACTTCCCAACTCACACTGCAGCAGGAAGCAGAGACAGGTGTAATGTCAGAAATGGGAACAGGAACAAGAGAATAAGGACAAGGGCAGTCAGTTGGCAAAAGAGAATAAGGACAAGGGCAGTCAGTTGGCAATCATTTTCCCATTGGATCTGCTGATGGTTTACACATTCCTGTACTGCCAGAGCTTTCTCACCTCCTTGCCTGTCAATGACAGCTGTCAAATGGAGTATGTCCCCATAGATCATACAGCCATGTTCATCCCTGTGATCTCAGAACTAAGAATCCCTGTGCGCAGTCAGCAGGTGCTGATTGAGATCATGCACTGCAAAGTGTAAAGAAAACGAAAATCTGATTTTAGTTATACAAACATTGTATAACTGCTGTCTAATGAATAAGATTCTGAAAAAATTACTTGTGTGATCCCACGATTAAGTGCAGCACTATCACGTGTACACACAAAAAGACAAAATAAGTTGCAGAAACCTGCTTGACTTTGAGTCATAATTGTTTTTTAAACTTAGTTTCTCTGTCTTGCATGAACAAGAATACTCTTGAGGAGAAACATAGGGACATATATAAATATGCACAGATGATGGAGAGGAAAAATAACATAAAAAACAGGAAATGACAAGAAAAGAATAAAGAACAGGCACAAGAAAACAGTACGTGCTAAAGCTCTTACTTACAACTTGAACATTACCTTAATTAAGAGAGAAACTGAGAAATGAGAAAGAATAGAAAGATCAAGGGACATGCGTAATTTCATTTAGGGCAGCAAAAATTGTTCAAAATTTGTCATTATTGAGTTTCCGTTATTAACATATTCCCCTTGCCTGGAGAGTGTTTTGTGGAACCTGTGTGCAAGGACTCTGTATGCACATACATGTGCCTTTGTAGTTGTCTCTGTGTTGTTCACTGCACTGTGCCTTCATTGATTTCTAGAAGGATCACTTCAAGCAAAAATAAGTATTTCCATCATTTTGCCTTACCTGCTTCTCTGACGGTTTTTAACAAATCCACATTTTCCAATTATACTTGTCTGTCATTTGACATTTTTATCTGACAAGTAAATTAAGGTCATCAGGAAGTTTCAGGCTTGAAAGGCCCTTTATAATCGTGTGGACTCTGGCATCTCTGCCAACACAGTGAAATACACATGCTAGAAACAGAACTATCATTTTTAAGAGTGTACGATCTCAACTTAAAAGTGTGTCAGTTAGACATGAAATGAACTAAGTCAGTGGGGAACTTCTCCCCATTCATGAACTTGACTGTGGTTACTGGTAGAAAATGTGTATATTATTAAACTGATAGCTTGTGGTCAGCTTTAGCTAAATTCCAAGCAGCTCCATCCAGCAGGAGCAATCCAGGACAGTAGCATTTTTCATTTCAGTATCTAGCCCGGGGCCTCTTTAGACAATAGGATCCATTCCTACATTCCACTCTGAACTTGAATTATCTTGAAGTAAGGCCCTGGGTTTTTTCCCTTTAATGAAAGTCTGTTGAGCAAAATCACAGCTAATTTATCTGAATGTATCTCTTGCTGAAGTCAGTATTTTTGCACTCCTTTTTCCTATTTAAAAACAAACCAACCAAAAAAAAAAAAAAAAAAGATTGCTTGCAGTTTGTTCTCTCACTTCCATTGCAGAAACAGAAAATGGACAAGATACAGTCATACAAAACCCCCCTTACCCATTACATCTTCAAACTGACCCTGTCCATCCCTACAATATTTAGCATAACCCTTGCTAGTCTGAAATGGTATTCAGTGTTCAGAGTTGGAGTGCCTATTACTTTTGCATTTTTATTTGTGTGACTCCATATTATAAGTAAGTTGAATCTTTTCAACTAAACTGTCTCTGTGGAGCATAAGATAATGCAGAGCTACAATCCATTCCTGCTGTATCACTGGATTCTGTTTTGGAGATTAGCTATTTAGTGAGTATTTGATAAAGAGTTTTGATACATCATTTATTGGAAGATGCGTGCGTTTAACTTGTCTGAGGAGAGTTTATGACCACAGATTCTGAATGCCTTATAATTTACTGCCTCTGCATATCTCCATTAAATTATATGGGCAGAAATCTAATGGCAGAAATTTAACAAGTTGTTTTTGCTGAAAATTGGACATAAATTACTGTTGCTTTTATTTGTTTCACTCTTATTACAAAGCCAGTTTACACTGCTAATTTCAAAACCACTCACAAATATTATTTAGAAGACAAATGGTTTTTCTTGAAAACAGCTTTTTATGAGGCTTTAGGCATTGATGTGTGCATTGTATTGGGCTTCATCAACTGGAAAGTGAGAGAATACAGCCTGCTGAGCTTTCTTTTTGCAGCAGCCTAGGGGCTGTAATCATCTGATGCCCAAAGAAAAATGAAGATTTTGTTGGCAAGTTTACAAAGTCAAAGTTGCTTTCTTAATAAATCTAAAATTTATTTTCTTTTCTACATTTACTGCTGTTCTCAGAGGTAACTGTAATTCTGTGATCCTGTGAAATACGTATTCTTCTTTTAGAACAATATTGTGTTTCTTATAGAAAAAGAAAGTAAGAATTAGGTAAAATATGGTGAAAAAAATAGAAGTGTAACTGTGTTTACTTTAAAAAGAAAAACAATGAAGTCACAAAACAAGGGATTTTTTTTTTTTAATTGAGTAATACTTGCACAATGAGGACCAGCCTGACTATGGGCAGGTACTTTATCAATGTAAATATTTAATATTATAAATAAAATATAGAGAAAAGCTCAAGCCTCTACAGGCAAGATAATTTCAAGTGGTCTTTTTTACCTGCTAAATGTCCTACAAAAAAAAAAAAAAAAAAAAAAAACAGAAAAACACAAAGCATAAGCGAATCAGTTTTTTTTTTCTACTGCAGTGATGCCAATCCTCGTAGCATATTAAAGATAAAACTATGAATTTGTAACAGTAAAGCTAAATACTAGAAACTCAGAAGAGCATGTCAGGCTACATGTTACATGTGCTTTTTTTGCTTAGGATTCTACTGAATCCAGCTCAATATTTCCTATGTATATGTAACACTGCTGCTGACTTCATTTTGGATAGTTAGATGGACAAAAGTTTTTAATAACATGCAAGGTTAAGCAAAAAAGCAATATATTTGTTCTAGTTTTATGTCCAAAATCCAGTCATGCCTGATCGTGCTGGCTTCTCATTTTAGATACCTATAAAAGTATTCCCCACTTCTTAATAGCTGGGATGCAGCTTAAGGTTTTTCACTTCACAGATACATTCTCATATCATGTTTGGTCTAGCACCAAGAAAACTACTACAGAGTAATTGCAACTTTTGGCTAGTTAAATGTTGTCGCCCATTCTGCTTCAATCCCAGGTGCTGGAGCTTTAACCTCGTTCTTTGTGCATCTCTTTCAGCTTCTGATATGGCTGCAGAGCAGGGACAGATTCTTGTGATTGCCACTGCTGCCGTTGGTGGATTCACTCTCCTGGTCATCCTCACTTTGTTCTTCCTGATCACTGGGAGGTAATTAAAGCTACTCCGTTCTCATTTTCTCAGGGTCTTTGTTATCCAAACCTAAGAATTTATTAAGCATAGCTAAGTTATTAAGGCACATTTTCAGTGCTTTTTAAAATAAGTTTCTGACCTTTCTTGCTGATGTGGGCAGAAGGAGACCAAAATTTAAAATACAGTGCAACTGCATGCTCAAATCTCTGTCTCTAGAAGACAAAGAAGAAAAAAGAACATAAAACACAATATAGAATCATAGAATCATAGAATTGCTCAGGTTGGAAAAGACCTTCAAGATCATCAAGTCCAACCGCAACCTAAACATACTACCCTAACTTGTACAACCCACCACTAATCATGTCCCTGAGCACCACATCCAAACGGTTTTTAAACACATTCAGGGGTGGTGACTCAACCACCTCCCTGGGCAGTCTATTCCAGTGCTTAACAACCCTTTCAGTAAGGAATTTTTTCCTGATATCCAACCTAAACCTCCCCTGGTGCAACTTGAGGCCATATCACCTTGTCCTGTCACCTGTCACCAGTGAGAAGAGACCAACCACGCTCTCACTGCAATCACCTTTCAGGTATTTGAAGAGAGCAATGAGGTCTCCCCTCAGCCTCCTCTTCCCCAGGCTAAACAGCCTCAGTTCCTCTAGTCTCTCCTCGTAGGGCATATTTTCCAAGCCCTTCACCAGCCTTGTTGCCCTTCTTTGGACCTGCTCTAGCACCTCAATGTCCTTTCTGTACTGAGGCACCCAAAACTGAACACAGTACTCGAGGTGGGGCCTCACCAGTGCCAAGTGCAGAGGGAGGATGACTTCCCTAGTCCAGCTCACCACACCATTCCTGATACAAGCCAGGATGCCACTGGCCTTCTTGGCCACCTGGGCACACTGCTGGCTCATATTCAGCCGCCTGTCCATCAGCACACCAAGGTCCCTTTCTGTCAGGCAGCTTTCCAGCCACTCCTCCCCAAGCCTGTAGGGTTGCCTGGGGTTGTTGTGACCAAAATGCAGGACCCAACACTTAGCCCTATTGAAACTCATACAGTTTACCTTGGCCCATCAATCCAGTCTATCCAGGTCCTTGTAAAGTCTCTTAGCTATAAGTTGCAAAGCTTTGGAGAATGTAACCTTAGGACTTCTGATGTCTTGGAGCTGGCAATATAGTTTGGTAAAGAGACTGGGTGGACAATTTTTGTTTCTTTTTGCTACATCAAATTTTTAGGCAAAAATATCTTACATAGCTGTGTATAATATAAACACTTGTGCGTGTATTAAGATAAAACATAAGAATCATGAAATGAAAATAAACCGAGGAAAACTTTACCCTAGAATATTGGGAAGATTTAGCTTTCTGAAGGTCCTGTTTTGTTGTTTATCATTTTATTGAAGATGCTCTTGTAAATCTACATTACAGCAGCACTGCAGCAAGTGAATTCACTGACCTGAACAGCGATTATTTTTTATAATGTCAGTGATTTTTATACTTACAAGTCCATTTTCTTCCTTTTAGTACAGTGCTAATTGTCTGTGTTTCCTCAGTTTATATGTTGGTCAGCATCGAATAAAGACATCGTGCTAATTGGATTAGAAAGCATTTTGATTTGGCCAGATGCTGTGCTCAGCTACGCACTGAAAGTTTAAGGGAATGCACAAATTCTTAATGGACTTGCTAAAAATGCAAGCAGTGATCAGAATACCAGTCCTTGCTGGAGCCCAGGTTCACGCATGTCACAGAGCATCTGTTTTTTGTTTGTGTGTGACTTTAGGATTTCATTTCTTTCCACCAGGAAACAAAGCAGAATTTAAAACAATAGAGACAGTATGTCCCCATCTCCTGTGTAAGACATTAGTGGCACCGCAGTGCTGCCATGGGTCATAAAAGCCTTAAAAAATCCTAACATTCTTGGGAGGTATGGGGCCAAGCAGGGGGAGTTGGACTCATATCTCCTGCAGTAAGTTCTGTAGTAGAAACTGTGTGGGCTTTGGCCCATCCATACTTCTTTTGCTTCTCCTTTCTTCACTTGCATAAAACTGGTGGAAGAGCCTCCTTGTGAGGAGGATTCTCCATGGAGTTTCCCTCTTACTCAGCTTAGGGACAGATGAATCAGGGGTTTGGATGGGGTTTTGCACCATTCTTGGTCCTGTTTAGAGTCTGTTCTTTGGAGGAAAGATGTTAAAGTTACTTCTCTGAATGTGCTAATGGTCATTACAGACTGGATCGGTATTAATAGACCATACTGTGCATTCAGATTTGTAAATAACTGTCTGTTTTGTTTGTATACCATTACCTCTAATTAAGAAAGAAAGTGATGTCCTACCAGTGCAGGCATTATGTGAATAATAATAAATCTGCTTAAGTCTAACATTTGATTTAAGTTAATTGAAGGGGCTCACATTGGAACTCACTGTGATCTCAATCTCAGAAACTTATCAAATATTCGTACAATTACTAGAAACACTGACAAACATTAGACTCTTTCAGACAAAATAGTTATTCAAAGACAGTCTTTCAGAGAAAACGATTCTCTGGAATCCTTGAAAGCAACTCCTGAAAACCTAACCTGAACTCTTCCCTAAGAAAACACTCAGTAAACTCAGGAATGAAAAAGAAATGGAAATGAGTTTCTTTCTGGGTTTATTCCTCCTGTTCGCTAATGTTAAGAGATTCTCTTAGCTTTCTAACTTCTTATTAAATTGAACTATTTCAATTATGTAAGATGTGAATTCATTTTGAAGTACTGCTTAAATACAGTGATAATAATGTACTACATAGAAGACAGAGCAAGAAAATTTTGAATACACTACTTACTGTAGGACTGGAGGCAAATTTCTGCATGGAGAATGGGATTGGTACCCTACAGATGTGCTCTGCTTCACTGTTTAGAATTAGCAATCTGATGAGCTATCAAGTCACAAGGCTGCTGATGAGTCTATTCATAGTGGAGAGGGTGGGTTAAATGAGCACCTGCGTCTGCACTCCACTGAGTGATTATCCACCAAGAGCAAGCAGGAAGCATGGCTCTCCATTGCAGATAGAAAAATGAAAGCAATAGTGACTTGAAGGTGCAGGGTAAGCAGTGTGACTGGGTCTGGGCTAAATTCCAGAAAACACAGTATTAAGGCTCAATATGATCTATCCTTATCATTACAGAAATTATTCCTTTCCAGTGATTCTCTAGCTAACAGTAGTAGGAAATGGGGAACTGGAACTGGAAGAGTCCACTGCTGGTTCTCACTGGCATTTGTAGTCAAATTTGGGGGCTTTGGGTACTAGGGAGAATTGTAAGGGTTTAGAGGGCTGTTTCTTTGAATGTTCCTCTGGGTAGACATTCCAAGTGTAACACTTCGTGTTCAGTGTTCTTGGTAATTGGAAAGTAGTAGTCTCAGCAGCTGGTGTAAAATTAAGAGATTTCCACAGAAGCTGAGAATACCATGGTTACTGTTTCCATACATTAGGATATGTATGTAATTATGAGAACAACTTACTGCCAATTATGATAGCTTAAGAAGTTTCTGCCTTTTGAATGTTCATCATCACCTCTACAGCAATGAATGTATTTGTGAGTGATCCTAGTCTTTTTCAGTAGTTTGAGTGAACCATTGATATGTGGTGGATGTGTTCACTTATTTCTCATATCTCCATGGTTACTATTTTACTAGAAATACTGTCTATAATTGTAGTTTATTTTATAAGGCTAATTATGAACACAGAAAAGCCAGTCTATGCCTGACAGGCTGAACACAGCTACATAGAGTAAAAAATACTGCTCCTAATGAAGACAAAAAATTATTTTTTCATGAACCCTGTTGAAGTCAAAGAACCTATCTTATGAAGAAATTTTGAGCTTTTTTGACCCACTGGATATAAAAGGTATTAGGATAAGATTTGATTTGTGTAAATCAATGTATGCAAACAAGAGTGCAGAAAAATAAGTATCAAGATTCTGTCAAATATGGGAATAAAGTATTGCATCAAACTTTGGTAGTTGTGTTCGCTACTAATCATCCACCTGTGATTTATTTTCACTGGTATCCCATCTGCTTGTAGTTCTTCAGGTTTGTTTCTCTCTTTAGAGTCATTAGTAAATTTCCATGGATTCAGAATGCAAAGACCTTGGCTTTCATAAAACTGCAGAGAAAACTTAATGTACATTTATTTTATGCATTTCATTCATTTTAATTAAAACCTCACTTGCTTTTCTTAAAAGATGCCAGTGGTACATAAAGGCCAAAATGAAATCTGAAGAGAAAAGAAGGGCTCATTTGCAAAATGGAAATTGTAAGTAGTTTAACACTGTGTTACATAAAATATGTTTCATATTTTAAATGAAAGGCATTCATGGTTTTGTATACATCTTTTGCTCTTGATATTTTAATCTGGCTGTTTGCATAGATCCTTGTTGTCTGCACCATCAAGACTGTTCTTATTTGTAAGTTCTCTAGAATAATTAAACTGAATTCACAAAAGTTCTTTTGTGTCCTATTAATCATATTTGTCAATTTTCCAGGTGAATTTCTGTGAATTCACCACTACACTGGACTGTATTGATTATCTGCCTCAAAATTCCACTCCTAGTACTGTGTTCCTTGTATTTGTATCCAGTTCTCTATTAGTGTCTTTTGGGATCTACACTTCCAGCCACACAACAAATAAGACTAACTTCTCTCACATTCTTTCTCACTGATCAGTACTGTGGAAAAAAAAAACTCTTATGGGCAGAGTGTTAATTTATTTAGCTTAGTTTAGTTACTTAGTTTAAATTACTAGTCTCGTTTTATGTTGGAGTTGATTTAAAAAAAAAAAAAAAAAGGTTTTATTTATTGTTAGCTTGTAGAAAGGGTATTATAGTTTTATTAATTTTTTATTCATTTTGAAAACATCTCTGGAACTATCGTGATCAAGACAAAAGCTATGTCACAAGAAATAAAATCTTCTTTCATGTGACAAAACTGTATCCAGACAAGTGGCTCCTTCTGTCTTGAGAAAGGGCACATTATGCTGTAAAAGATACTTCTTAGATTTGTTTGTCATTTGTTTCCAAATCTGATCAGAAAGAGCAGAAGACAAAAACCTTCCTGCTGCAGAGTTTGATATATGCCCTGGAGGCCATGACGGAATTTGAGAAAAGCCTCACTCAGTGTCTTTCATGCCAGGACAAATGATGACCCTATTTCTTACTGACACAAAGCTTTATCTTAAGAGGCTCGTTCCTTTGCAGTTATCAAAGCATCAGACTTGAGGGAGCATTTCCCAGATCATGTGCTCCATAGAATAAAGGATAAAGAGGAATGACTGTGAGTTACCCCAGTAGCTAAACTGTGTGGCCAACAGTATTCCTTCCTTTACAATGGAGTAATTAGTGCCTCCAACAGAAGTGCCATTTTCACACTAGTAGCAATTCTTGCCTGACTGCAGGCTGTTTATTGATTTGGTGTCCAGCATCCTAACCAGAAACAATTTAGGGGGCTGCACAGTTTCTATGTGGATCAGTATAAGTGTGACCTCTCCTAAGCAGGCTGAAGCTTTTTAAAAGAAATTCTGCTGTAAAACTTACACTGCTTAACATTGCCTGTTCCTGCTACCAGCTTAGTCATATCCATGCTTTGTCTCCACTGCTGTGTGCAGAGGGGAACCATCATTTGTTTATCCATCCTCTCTCCCTTGGGAGCTCTTTGTGACTCAGGAAGATTTCAGGAAATCTGCTCTTTGAAGGGAGTTAGAAAAGGGCCCATACTCCAGCTGCTAATGTGAAATCCCATGAGGTCTGGTGTGCTTCACGTTTCAATATGGTATGTGTCTTCTTATCGGTATTGGCTCAAATAAGTACTGCAGGTGATTTGTTGAAGCCCATCCACATTTGTATGCCCTGAACTAGGCGTCATCTAATGTATTTAGGCTCATCAGATAATGAAGTGCTTTAGAGTCATTTACTAAGTGAGAAGAGGAAAAAGACTATGTAGTACTTAATTCTTTTTAAAGAGGTTCTCTGGACCCAGCTGCAATACCCTGCTAAGTTGATGCACTATCTACATAAATGTCTGTTAATGAATTGAAAGTTTTCCAGAACTTAATCACCACATGGCAGGAGCCTAAAAAATTTCCCATCCAGATAGTCCAAAAGAAACAACATAAGTTCTTGGACACGCTACACTCAAGAGCACAAGGGATGTTAGATGTGCCAGAAAATGATGGCTTGCTGGAACCTGCCAAGGCAATCTGGCACTAACCCACTGTTGCTGCAGCCTTCTCCTAGGAAGCAGACAGAAATTATTAAAGCTTTGTTAATGGATCTGGGTATTTTTCTTCTCATCTTGCACCTGGCTCACTGGTTGTGCAAACTGATCAGCATAGAACAAAGCTGCACAGTCCTCCAGGACCCATTCTCAGAGAAGAGGATCTCAAAGACTGGACCTGTTTGGTAAAAGGAATGTTTATCCATCCACCAGTAAAAAACAGAAGTAAATTAGCAAGCTGTGTTTTCCAAGTAAAGGACAGATAGTCTGAATTTTCCAAGGAGTAACAAATAGGTATTTAAACTGCTTAGCAATAATCACTGTCAGTCTTGAGGATCTGCTTTTCCCCATATCTTTGAGCTCTCACTTTGTGTCTCTGTAGACACCCTTCCTAGTGAGCAGCTCTCTGCGCTTTCTAAGGTGATAGTTTCCCAGTTTACTAGCTGTACTTGAAAAATTCCTTCAGGATGTGAGCTAAGTGCAAAGACAACAAAGAGTTTCTTCAGACTAAAATATTAAGTGGCAATTGGAAAGGGAATACTTGTAATTAAAAAAAGATTCACTTTGTCTTACCTAAAATCGCATTTTCCTCAGAACTTAGATAGGGCTATTATTTAACTTTTTTTCTCAGGAGGTGCTTGTGTTCAGCTTCAGAAGAGACAAAACTACACCAGAGTTTGACACTATCTTATTAGTTGAAATCCAAAGACAGAGTTTTATAAAAGCTTTTGAGTTTTTGTTCCTGTCACTCCTGTGTAACCAGCAAACATGATAGTAACTAGTAAACAATTATATATGGCATTCAGAGAACCTAATACCTATATTTTCTCTGGGTTTTACTCTAACACTGGTTATCAGATAGCATTGCAAGCTAAAATGAAGACTGAACAATGCATTACAACAGTCCTGAAGACATATCCATACTTTCACTCGCCTAGAATATATTAGGGCACTACAGCAGGGTCTAGCAGAATGTTACTCACATTTTCAGGAGGAAAAAAAAAAAAAAAAAGCACTTGAAAGATAAATAAGGATAAAACGAAATATGTAAGTCTCTGCTCAATCTTTGAAGACCTAGTGCCTCCAGCAAATGGGAATAACTCTTGTATATTCTACAGCTTGTTTCTGTGAAATCAGTAGCAGGTGTTGGAGTCATCCTTTGTTACGTTCTGACAATTCAAAAATGATATATGTATTAATTTTTAAAAAAGAACTAAAACACATATTGTGATAGTATGTGAGTATCAAAGAATTGTTGACTCTTAGCATTCTCTCTGTTTTGCAGTACGTTTCCCAGGAATCAAAACATATATTGATCCAGATACATATGAAGACCCATCTCTTGCTGTCCATGAATTTGCAAAGGAGATAGATCCTTCAAGAATTCGTATTGAGAGAGTTATTGGGGCAGGTAAAAGCATATACACTCAAAAGCTATGCATGAAAAGACTTTTTCTGAAGTTACCATGATAATGCAAGCAGTCAAGTGTAGTACAAATAGGGGCATACTTCAGTGATAGACCAGTTTACTCTCAAGCGTCACTCAGCTTCTGATCTAAAGTTATAGCAGCAGTTTTCCTGCCCTGCTGCTGCTAAGGTTCTCTGTGTGCCTGTTCTCCTGTGTATCTCAGATATTTCAACAAGCTTGTGGAGTTTTGGTACAGACAGACTTTCTAAATAGATTGGAAACCAATGAGAAAGATAAGATGTTGTACTTAGCGTAAGTACTACTGTGCTTATCTATTTAGAAAAGAAATACCAAGAAGACATATGTAATCAAACATTGTCCATATATATTCTCTCAGAGTTTAGCAGTCAGTGGTTTTGGGCTTCTGGAAAGTGCCTAATGGAGCTATCCTCCAAGAACTGTTACACTCCTTTTTCTGAACCTGTCTGTTGTTCTGCCTCTGCGCTGTTGCATGATTATAAGTTTTACGCACTACGAAAATGTAGTAATTCTTACTTGATTTGAATTTGCTGTGTGATAGGCCCACTGGGTTCTCCTTTCTCCCTGAATATATGTTTGACACAGTTACTGGATTTCCTTACAGAGAAGAAAAACTTGTAAAGAGCAGAGTCTTGCAAAACCATTTCTCTTAACTTGTGTTCTGAAACTCTAGGACATACAGCATGTCATTATTGACCAAGTATTGATATTGTTTACTCTCTGTTTTACCCTACTGTTTATTGAGGACCTAGAGAGTATAGGTTTAGAAAGCTTCTTAAGAGGTTATAGAACTAGTAGATCTCAATGCATGCCCTCTGACCAACAGGTTATCATTCAGAATACCCACCACCATTTCTCACTGTTAGAACAAATCAAAACAACTACAAAACAAAAGAGACTGATGGGGAGAATCTGGAGTTCTCTGTCATGCTTACATCCTCAGTGTTGTTGCCTGCACACTGTCAGTGGCTGAGAAACATTAATCTATACTGAGCCCCAGCATGAAGGGACAGTGGGAGAGCTAAGGATCTGTATCAGTAATTTTGATGAGCACAGCAACAGAATAAAATTCCAAGCTCCAATTTCAGCTCTGATACTTTATTTCTGTTTGTGAAAGACATTAACTCTATACCTGTCTACAATTTACAAAATGTGGTTATTTCTCTCCATCACCAGGATACTGTTAGGAATAACTGAGTTTTGTAAATTGCTGTCTTAAATGTACTTACAATACTAACTACAAAGATTCTAGTAACAATTATTATGCTCCATATTCTGATGTCCATCTTTGAGCTGTCTATTCTTGTTCATCTGTAACAATACTGGTTTTTACTTACTAAATAAATGCCAGCATAAAAACAATGATTTTTTTTTTTTTTACTTTTTTACTTGTTCTAATTTTAGTGCCATCAAGGAAAAGAAATAATTCAAAGTACAACAGGCAGCTAAATTCAGTTACACCTTGTGGAAGGGTGTCAGTGATTAAAAAAAAATAAAAATTAAAGACTGTAATTCTGTAATTTGTTCATAGTGAGCCTGCCACAGGACTCCTGCTAGCTGGTATTGTCAGGAAAATTATAATCAAAATCCATAATTCACTGTGACTCTTCTTTTTTATCATTGCTTCATATGCCTTAGTAACTTAAGAAAAAAGGTATTTTTCAGTTGAGGTCCCTCATTTAATGGTACAGTACTACACTGGTAGCAAACGGTGCTGCTAAAGGTGTTTTATGCCATAGGAAATGTCATGGAAATAAATGCAAATAATATAATAGACATAAAACCTGGTCTGATAACAAGCAGAGATGAGAAGGTATTGACTTGAAAGTAAGAGAGAAAAATCTGTTTCAGCCTGAAGTCCATGTAGCAGGAGTACTACAGAGTATACCTGATTGCTTAAGCTAGATAATGTGTATCTGGCACTGTTCACCATATGAGTTATTAGCTTGAGAGAGCCCTTAGAGGGCTGACTTTTGCAGAAAACATTCTATTTGATTTCTTTTATTTCTTCCTTTTCCTCAGACATACTATACATATTGATTACAAAGCATATTGAAGTACCTTCAGCACTGGAATGGCTGCTGATTTCAAAGGAGAATATGACGGAGAAGTGTTGGGCTTACTGATTTTCGTTCAGATGAAAATTGTGTCCTTATTCTCAATTCATTTATGAAAATTCTTTATTCAGCTTTTCTCTCCCTCTTGTAGTATGTCCAGGAGTGAATTTTTACCTGCTTTGACATACTTCATTTTTACATTTTTTATCATATAAAATTACTCAATAATCTGCCATCTTCAAAGATATTTGCCTAGTAGGACTTGCAAACTATTTCAAATGAAATTTAAACCCAGTTTCATGCAGGCAAGATACAGGTTAAATATTGTTTTTGAGGCAGGGAGACTACAAATTCTCACAGAGTTCTTGGATAGCTGCTAGGGGACATAGCATATCATTGTTATTCACAGCAGTCATGGAGCTTCCTTTATGCCTTCTCTCTGATTCTGTACCAAACATTGCAACTGTATGTAAAATAGACTTCTCATCCCAGCAGAATTACTTCTAAAAGATTTTTACAGTTTTCAGATCAGTGAAACAAAAAATAAAATCTTTCACCGAATGAATCATTATTAATGATAAAACCGTTTAAAGACTGAATTAATAAAGATAGTTCTTAGAATGGCATCTTTTGATCAACTTATTTTGATTGATAATTTTCATTATGAATTTCTGTAATTTTTTAAGCAGAAACTTTTTCCATTTAAGAACTAAAAATTTTATTTTGCAAAATATCAAATTGGAACATTGCAAATATTTGATTTTTTTCATGGATTTTTTTGACAAAAATTTTGGAAACTGATCTTTTCCTGTAAGTAGTTTCAACTTTGCTTTTTTAATAGAAGAATTCATGTCCAGAAGCCCTTGACAGTTCACTAGTTGCATTGCTGATGGCTTTGACACTCAAGGCAAGATTTTTCACAGCTTCATTTTTCATCTTGCCCACTTCTGTACCCTTTTATCTTTTAAAGCAATTGGTAATTATGATCTTGGATGATGTGATTTGGAAATTTACATAATATTATTTTCTACTGAGTTTTCTATGACAACTATCTGAGAGTAATACTATCAAATCAGAAGTAGCGTTTTGAACAAAAGCTACTGATTTTCTCATTTCTGATTACAGCGCAGTAAAAAGTTAAAATCTTACACCTCTACTTATCCCAGATACGCATACACTGTAAATTTGAGAAAACAGAGCTTCCTGTTTTATTTTTGTCCTATGTTTTGGTCTTCTTCTGCTTAGACTTACAAAATCTAGGACACCCTTATCTGTATTTACCTAATTACCCTCTGCTGTAGGGATACATCTGAATGCTCCACAAGACATTGAGATTTATCTGAAATTGTATATTAGCAATGTTAGAGAATTTGATCTGTTTCTTTGGTGCCAGGTACAGGTAACATAAGACTAACACTAAGTTACATGAAAAAAAAACAGGTATCTAAAATTGTTGCTTATTCACAGCCTGTTCCACCTTGTGATGTTTTTCCATAAGACATTAAAAACTGAGTCAGAGCAGGTGGTATCAAATGGTCAGATTGAAAAAGTAGTGAGATATTCAAGGAGTGACAGCAGATCGGAAAAGAGCCCTTCTTAGTTGTGAAGATTGAGATGACACTTGGCCTACAACTGTCAGACATAATAGCCAAAATAAAAATAGAATATGTTTGCATTTAATTGTAGATTTACTAAACATTATTGTTACAAGTTCATATTGTTAGGCAGATTTTAATAGTGAATGCAAAGCAGCGACAGGTTATGAAATGCTGCTGAGCCCATGAGACTTCTCACTTTGAGAAAAAAATTAATTAGAGCAATCTCTTGCTAAAATCCTTTCAAGTAATCCTAGTGGACGTTTACCAAGCTGATGTTTTTGAATACAATCACCACATTCCATTATACCGGTTAACTGAACCTTTTACTTCAGTTCTCCTGGCCCTTCCCTCTGACATGCTTTCAGTATTCCAGTACATCTACAAACTCTCCAAATTACTGTCCTTCTTTCTTGCTACTTAAGTGTAAATAAAGCAATTAAAATACAGGCTTTGCAACATCCTTTCTAAGTAGTTCACCATTTGCCACAGAAGAGTATGAAGATCTGCACAAAAGTAACAAAAAGTGCACCTAAATCCAGACTCAAGCTGGATATCTAGTCAGGCTCCCCTTTATCCCATTCACTACTACCATACATCTGAATTGTCTGAGAAACAAAAATGCTGTTTTGTAGACCTTCTGATTAAATGAAAGAGCACCCAAGTTAATAGTTATTTATCATCTTTTTTGTTAGCCCTTGAATAACTTATGCTGATATCCTGGCTCAAACAGGAGGGTAAAAGCAGCAGTGGAAACAGCTGAATTGGCAATTGCAGTTTGATCAAATATTTATAACAGTAAGCAGACAACAATACTGAAAGCAAGACAGAACATACTTGCTACTGAGGAGACTCTTGCAACTGTTTGAGGATAATACTATCAAATCAGAAGTAGTGTTCTGAAATGAAGTTACTGATTATCTCGTTTCTGATTACAGAACTGTAAAAAGTTAAAATCAAACCCCTCTGCTTAACTAAGTGGAGGTAAACTTAGTGTTAGCTAATCTAAGTACTTGCTAAACACTTAGTGAACACTCACAAATGTGCTTAGCTTACATTTCTTGTGGCGATATCAGCCAAATAAAAAAGTGTTAATGAAGTCCACATTCTAGCAAGAGTTGCTGTTTAAATTGTGAGGTTGATTAGTCAATTTCCTTTTACTATATCCATTACTTATAGCAACATTTTACTGTTCTTTAATTTCGTAATGCATATTCTTGGTTTCAAAACACTTCATAAGGTTTTTTATCTTTAGTATTAAATATTCCATTATATTCCCAATTCCCACAGTTCCCATGGTTTGCCCTTTGCTGTAGATTTTCTTCAGATTATCCCATTCAGCCTCTCTTTGTACTGAGCTCACTGCACCTACTGACATGCAATGACATCCTTTGGTTTTGTCCTATCTGTGACACCTTTTTTTGCCCCATACTTCTTTCTCTTTAGTTTAAAGCTTCAGGCACTCTTCTTGGAAGGAATTCCCAAACATTCTTTTCAAGTCTCTATTGAAAGCAACACTTATCCTTGTATTTTCTTTATTCTGCCAATTTTCCCAAATGTCTAATGACTAAAAGTATGGGAAATGACTTGAGCTGTGTTTGGTGCTGTAACTTTCAGTTCTATCAACAGCGATTATGTGTTGTAAGATATTTGTTTTGATCTCATGTAGTAATACAAGAATGCATATCAGACTTTGAAGTAGACTGATTATTCCCATTTCACTTTAAATAACACGGATTTTATGTCTAGATGAGAAGAGGAATGTGCAGTTTCCATAAGACAAGTTTCTGGAGTGCTCAATTAGCTTCTTTTTGCACAACTTACAATAAGACATGTCAGTTTTATACCATTAAAACACATTATTTTTGTGTTATTAAAACTGAATGAACTCTAGACAGACAATGAACTCTATTGTTTTCTCTAGTTATCAACAGCTTTTTCTGTGGAGCAAGGAATAATGTTCACTTAATTGATATCTCACTCTTAGCTTCTACTTACTACACATATACCTTTACTGTTGCAGAGTCAGCATTTGTCTTGATTATCTTCACAAAATCACAGAATCATAGGTGTGGAAGGGACTTCTGGAGGTCATAGAGTCCAACTCCCTACTAAAACAGTTCCCTATAGCAGGTCGCATAGGAAACTCCTAGGAGGGTCTTGAATATCTCTAGGGAAGGAGACTCCACCGCATTTCTCGTCAGCCTGTTCCAGAGCTCTGTCACCCTCACATGTAAAGTTTTCCTCATGTTCAGATGGAAATTCCTATGTTTCCATTTCTGCCCATTGTGCCTTCTTCTGTTGCTGTGATTCTATAATTCTGTCTCATTCAAAACATTCAAGATTCATGATTTTGTTTTATAATAGGATTTTGGAAGTCCAGGTTATCTACTCTTTTCTCAGCAGTCACATTCAGGCAAACTGAGTTTAAGCAGAGCCTTCTAAAAGATAAAAGGGAATAAATATCTATGAAATTCCCTAGCCAACTTCTCCTTTTGTCAAGATTCCCAGAGCATAAGTCTTGTGACGTTATTTTCACATACTTCACATATCTTCAGGAAAGCACAAACTTTTATTTATTTTCAAAAATTAGGTAAACACAAAAGAAATAGTTTGATAGAAAGAAGACCTAGGAAACTTGGCTTTTGTTCGAATATGCTAATTTATTCAAAGGTTATGTTCAGGCGTCTGTTAATTACACTCTTGCACTTCTGTGATGTCTCTGTTTTGAAGCAAAAGACAAGTTATGAAATTGTTTGTTTTTTTTTAAATCCCTCCACTCTTCCTGAATCTTATTGGATAATAAAACCTTGTTTTATTTTCTAATGGAAGCGACAGAGCCTAATAAAATACAGACTTTATGACAATATTCATTCTAATCCTATAATATCAGGGAATTATAATTTTCTGAAGTGAAACTTCCATCCTTCAGTCCTTTCTCTTCTGTATTTGGTTTATATTTAATCACACTCTTACAGGATAGAGCTCCCTTATTTTCTTTCATTCTGTAGTTAAACTTCAAGGAAAACAAGTTTCCACATCATTCAATGGAGTTTATAACAAATTATATCCTCCAGATAAATGTAGGTCTTTTTATGACTTTTTTTTGTTTTTCAGCAATTCTGATTCCAAAATGGCTGGAGTATCAAATTTGATTTTGCTCTGGAAATACCCTGCACTGATGAGTGCTTTGACATATTTTTATAAACATTGTTTTTGATTTATTGAATTATGACCCATTGAAACCTGACCTGCAGACATCCAGAGGATATTTGGTATGGGCTTTAAATAACTTTTGAGTGGCTCCAAGATCAAGTAAAGTTGTGATCTCCATAGAAACTTAACTAGTAAATGTGCAAAGGGAATACAAGAAGATGTGCTTTCTTCAAAGGCCCTTTCATATACAGAACATCAGTTGAAGGAAGCTTTGAGATTCCACTCATTACACAAGAGTCCTGATTTGCTGAAATTGTTGGCCTTTGACTGTCCAAACAGTGACAGAGGTAATTAGTTTCATGTAGGCAATAAACCCATTTAAATAAATCATATGGAAGTGCTCTTCTGGGGCATTAAATCAGTAAGTACATTTTTAAATGCTTTCTACAACTGAAAGACAGTCAGATATTCTCATAGCATTTCTATTCATATAGGTGTTAATGCCACATCCCTCTTAAATATCTACAGAAAGGTATTTTGTCGTCATTAGAATTAAAACCTGTCAGCGGTTTACAGGCTGGTTCGGCCCGGTTCTGTGACTAGTGGGACGGGGGTACCCACAGACCCACACCCCAGGAAAGGGAAAGGGGAAAAAGGGAAAGGGTCAGGAGATGGGCCTAAAAAGAAAACAGCAGCAATGATCTGAGGAGGAAAACTAATTTACTAAAAGAGATATTGGAATGCAAGATAACACAATATAAGACAATATAATACAATATAATTGGAATTGAAGCTAATAAATCAAATAAAATGAGAGAGAGTGTCCAAAAAAACCAAAGGCCTTACTCTAATGCTGAAGGCGAGACGTCTAGCCAGGATGAGCAGCAAGGGAAGAGGGAGAGGCATCTCATGCTCTGGGAACAGTTTTATCTTTCCCTCTGAACGGAAAATGGAAACAGAACAATGTAAAGTTCTCCAGGAGACGTAGTTCTTCTTCACTTCTGAGAACCAGGTACCTGAAACTGTCCACGATCCACGGAACTGGAGCATTAACTCTTTAACTCCCAGTGTACTACATGACGTAATGATGTGGAATACCGATAACAAAAATCGTAAAACCATGACAAAACCTAAGCTTCATTACATTATTTCCTCATAGCATGCTCATTTAGATCACAAAGACTTTGATATCAAAGTTCAGTTTCAAAGTGTCAGTAAAGCAGGATAAACTGTGCAATGGAGGGCGGATGATTTGGCTGCTTCAGTCCCTGTGATCTTGGGGTAGTGGCGCAAATGAAAGTTGTCACTCATTAACTCAAATACCCTATCCATTATTTCTCACTGGTAAGAATACTATCTAGTTCTGTGGGCTGTGTGAGTCTTGGATATTTTTGTGTTCTAGTTTTACTGATCACTACAAACAACACAGAGCTATTAAAAAGGACAATTTTTAAGACAATTATTGAAGGTTAATTTGAAAAATAAGTTGTTTATGTTCATTAGTGCAAACTGTTCCTCAGGCATTGTGAATGATCTAACTTTTTTCTATTTAAGGTGAATTTGGGGAAGTATGCAGTGGACGTCTGAAGACACCAGGAAAAAGAGAGATACCTGTTGCAATTAAGACTCTAAAAGGTGGTTATATGGACAGGCAAAGAAGAGATTTCCTGAGAGAAGCTAGTATAATGGGTCAATTTGATCACCCAAATATAATTCGTCTTGAGGGAGTTGTTACAAAAAGTAAGTTACTATTAATAGCTTTTCCTTGTTTTTCCCATTCTGTGTCTTCTAGTATCAATATTAAGAATTCTACATTTGATATGGATTACAGTCTTTGGAAATTATGGAAATCCTAGTGACATCAGATACTGCATAGTTTGAGAGCACAGTGGGAAATGTACAGCCTGTCTGTTTTCAATTAGAAATGTGTTGGTTATTTGTTTTGGCTTGGTTTGATTTAATAAGACCTTAGTAAGGGTCTTATTAACTTGCAAGTGATTTCTTTAATGCTGAC
The DNA here is from genome assembly GCF_002078875.1 of Numida meleagris. Taxonomy (NCBI): domain Eukaryota; kingdom Metazoa; phylum Chordata; class Aves; order Galliformes; family Numididae; genus Numida; species Numida meleagris. Next base: position 88,986,027 of record NC_034409.1, read on the forward strand.
TTTTTGCTGTATTTTATGCTAAAGCTCACAAGAAATATTCTTCTCATAATTAATCATTGCCTCAACCCAGCTATGTTGTTTGCAGATTTGGAATGTTTTCTTATATTTCTCTTTTAAAAGTTTGCAGAACTTATGTCAAGAGGAAGTTTTTGTGTGTGTAATACAATGATGCCCTCTTACCTGGACAGTAGATACAATGAATATGATTATTTCTTCGTTTCACCTTGTTACAATAGCTAAAGTTATGTTTGGAAAACACAGCCTAGTAGAGCACAGAGGAAACTGTATCTCCTGAACTCATGTCACTGGAATGGAATTTCAGTAGATTTAAGGGATGACCTTGTGAAAATCTGTCTCCCTCTGGTTCTAAATTAAGATGAAGAAGATCAATTTGTTCTTCTTCACACAGTATTGCAAGAATAAATTCATTATTGTTTAGGAATGCATGGTTATTAGACTAACAAAATCCATTATGTTGCTCACTTTTGGAAGGATATGGCTTAGTCTCCATTGCTCTCCTGTCAGTAGCCTCTCTGCTGACAGCAAAAAAGAACACGAGTTAATGCTGACTGAGCAGCACTGGATATGTTTGTTGGGATTCATAAATACATAGGAGCTAAATTGAAATTAGCTCCCTGATTCATAATGAGAAATACAGCATCAGTTCAAATTTCACCAGCCATCACTAGTTTCCCAGGTGTGACCAGAATCTGTATGGTGAATCTAGCAATGTGTCTCATCTCTGAAAAATTCAAAGGCCTTAATTTATGAACATTGTTTAAATCCAATTAGTCGGTGAACACAGTCTACAGAATAATGTACTTGGCAATGGCATGGTTGTTCAATCTCTGCCACATTTATAAATTTTCTTTCTGTAATGCCTCATCATCAGTCTAGAGAGAAATGCAAATTGCATTAAGAAAACAGAAACAAACAGATAAATCAATGCTCCAGTGTTAGCCTATTTGTTCCTGTTCTACAGGAAAAATGGTTATAGACAACCTTAAGTCAAGAAGTCGTCATTAGTAGTTGTGCTTTTCTCTCAGGGGTCAACACACTCTATTACTGTTTTTGGAATGTTTGCTTAGATACAATATAACAACAGTAGATGTAACTGTTGTAGTCACACTGAATTATAAAAATTTGCACCCATCTCAGATGTAAGAGAAAAACTTTGAAAGCACCTGTGTTTTAGGTCAGGCAGGTTTAAAACAATTATACAGCAATAATTATAGAGTGAAAAGAATACACAAGTTATCAAATTTCACCCTAAGACCTAGAAAGTTCAAATTATATAAAACATGAAGTACTAAGTTGTTACAGTACTGCTTTGCTGCAGAGAAGTTAGGAGGCAAGCTGAGCAACGGGCATGTGCACTCTAGTATGCTTCTCTTTTATACTGCTTCATCTATGGTATTTAGAAAATAACATGTCCTTAGCTGGAAGCAAAGCAGTATCTCCCTAAATGCCAAATCTAAGATTGTACGAGCAAACTAGGGACAGAAGTTTCCTATGACTAAAAGGTGTGCTATAAAAGTCAGATAGAACCTTGTCCTAGCCAAATTATTTATGCAATGACAGCATGATTAAAGGTTGTTTTGTATTAAAAATTAGATTAATTATAGCAAAAACTCCTTCGGTGATGTGCATTACAGTTCCACTAACCTATAAAGGCATATTGGATGCAGTAACTTTGATTAATAGAAGTGTAATGCTGTTCTTAGTACATGCTTTCTTCTTTGTAACTATTAGTCATTAACTTCTAGCTGTTGCTAATATATATTGCATCAGTTTGTAAGCAGTACCTTCCATTACAATGTCATTGACTATTGAACAAAAAAAGAAAAAGGATTTGATTGTGATAAACAGAAATGCTCTACCAAATCAATAGCTACTGACTGGGGCAATAACGAATTTGTCTGTTCATTACAAATGTGAGCTTTTATCCAGTGCTACCACCTCAGCAAATGTGAACTTTTAAAAGATACTGTTTCCAAAATTGCTGTGGAATATGTACTGTACCAGCGAAAAATGCTAAACTAAGCCTTCTCAAAAGTAAATCTTCAACAGAATTTTAATCCACTTTTCTAATTGCATCTGTCCTAACTGAGATCCTTAATTGCAGAGAAACATTGCTGTAGAACAAGCTCTTGGCTAATAGAGTTCATTTCAAGGACAATTTGCCAGGCCAAGGCAAACACTCTGTCGCACAGAATCTGGATCTAGTAGTTCACTCATTTTTACTAATCAGAAACCACAAAGAAATTTTTATTCCTCTTTCCTTTGTTTTACCAGCACCTCTCCTTTCATGGTTTGCCATAAAAGGCTGCTAATTGCCTAGCAAATTGATTAGAGATACTTATGCACATTACAAAAGTATTCATGTTTCCCTTTCAAATCATATCAGTACAGTGATAATTTTAGAAGCTCTTCTTGGGTGTCCCATGCTATGTTCCACCAAGCTGTGCGTCATTGTCTGATACTGCTTGAACTTTCATAGACAAGTATAAGAAAAATAAAACTTCATTTTCCAGCGGAAACACTTGTAACCAGTGCTGAGATCTGGGTTAAAGAGAAATAAGATGCATTCTCCATATCTACACAATGTTGAAGTTTGTGTTTCAGACTTCCCATGAAAAGTTTGTGTAGTAAATACAAGCTATGTTTACAGCAAACGTCTGCCAGTATAACTATAGCTTTAAGACAAATGAAAAAAAATAATTTTCTCCTCTCCACTCCAGACTTTATCCCAAATAACTCTCAACTGTTAAAATTCATTTCTAAAGAGTTGCTTTGGTTTCCAAACTTTACATAATGAAGAACTCACACACATCACTTTGACAAGTAGAGTCTTTTTAAAGCATTAATTTTCTTTAATAACACTGTGTATATTATTATTCTTCAGAAGAGTTTTCAAAATTAGCCCTTCCTAAAAAGAGGAGGACTGAAGATAGCACCTAGATTTTTGGTTCTGAGCAAGCTCACATCCCCATAACATTGAGTCTGGCTTTGGAGCGATATCTTCATCTCCTTAGTTATCTTCTGACTGTTTTGCTTCCGTGATGTTTAAATTGTGATTGCTATTGCAGTTCTGAAATCTTTAGACAGTCATCTGACAGATTAAATTCAAAGTCTTAATCGCAGAGCTTCTTTTTAAATTACTGTGTATAATGTGTTCAGCGGAAGAAGGGTCCTGAGGTCTGTGTACCTTGTTCTTGTCCATGAAAAAGGCAAAGTGCAGTGTGATCCTGTTTCACTGCAATTTACAACTCTTCATATCCGACCTGTTCTTCATACTTCAAAAGAGCAAGAGAAATCAAGTAATCTTTTTTTAAAAGACATTTTGTTCTAGTCTTTTTTTTTTCCCTTAGTGCGAAAAAACTAATGTTGCTCCTTTCTCCAACCTATTAGCTCTGTGAGTCTCTTAAGTAGACCTCAAAATTCATTTTGGAAGGTGACATATTTTACAGTATATGTGTTTATTAAACAAGGCATTGTATGTTTGACTACTGGGCAAAAGGATTGGGGAAAATTTGTAACAGTGTTTGCAACTTTCTTGCATTGGTCATGAATTTGTACATCTAGGAAGAATTACTGTGTTCAGTCAGTTGACAATTTATCATGTAAGCTGAGACTATTATTTGAAGTTGGCTACATCATGATAGCTTGCAAAATGTGATTAGTATTATTCAACAGAATGTCATTGACTTCTGAAAAGTGTAACCTTCAGAATGAACAGAAAATGTACAATGTTAGTAAGTTCCATGTTAACATTATTGCCTTGGTTATGACCTACAGTGTAACCAATTTCAGATGTTGACGTTTACCATTGTCACTAATCTTGGTACATCACTGAGACATCACTGGAATCTCCAGGCATGGACTTATGTGTTGGAGGTTAAAACATCTTCACATCCATCCCTTAAAACCTTAAAAGATCTTGCACTGGCAGACACTTGCACTTGCCTTATGCAACAGATGAGCCCAGCACGGTGTCAAGGCTTTATTCGCCCCGAATGTCTTCCGTTGTGCATATGGACCATACAGTACGATGCAGAGTGATAGTGAGAGCATGACTGCGTAATATTAGCCAGTGAGCTTTGTATGGCATTAGACTTGGAGCTGAATTTGTCTCATGAAGCATATCATATCTGTGCCCATAGTGATGCGCAAAACAGCAGAATTTCAGTTGTGTTGTAAATCATTCTGTAAGTGGAGCTGTAAATTTAAATTTGGCTCACTGCGTTTATTTTTCTTGCTCTCCTGTTCCATAGATAATTAACACAACACATTACTGAGTTCAGTATTGCTATGGCCAGTGAATAAACACAAAAGCCATAACCACCACCATCGCTATTAGCTGTGCTTACTAGATCAATTTATTAAAATATAATCCAGAATAGAATGTTGAATATTAGAGCTGTGAATATGACTGCTGTAAGACTTACAAAGCTAAGTATCCACAGCCTTCTTGCAAAACAGGCTACCATTCAGGAACTTGTAGTCAAAGGACGTAATTAACTTTGATTGCACTAAGTTATTTTTACACATGCACACATGAATGTAGATATTTCAAAAAATACACACAAACTTCCATGTATTCCATTTGATGCAGGTTGCTACCAAGAACACAATACTTGATTCTCTTAGATGATGCATACTTAGCCTTAAACCTCTGGAAAATTAAACTTTTCTTATTACAAACAGAGAATTTTTTTACAGAAATTACAGGGTCATTATGATTTCCCGCAGTTGCAATCAGTCATTTTTCTGTGTTCTGCTTTTCTGTTTTGCAGCAAGAAAGCTATATATTATAGCTGTCAACTCTGTTGTAACATCTTTCACAGGACGATAAGCAATGAAGAAGAAGCATGTTGCCAAATAGTCAAACAGCTAACATCTTGTTAGCAGCAGCTTAATCTGGCCATGATATGGTATCTTACACAACTAAACTTTTACAATTCTACTTTAATAGGTTATGTCTGAGAAGCAAGATTTCACTTTCTTCAGGACCCTTTGCTTTCAGATGTCTATGTTCTGTCATGTAGTACCTATCTTTCAAAGATATTTAGATGTTTTGATGTAAGATGTTGTTCTAGCAGAAAAAAAAGGTGTCAGAAATCATTCCAACCAACAGCCTTAAAAAGAAAAAAAATCTTGTAGATAAGAAATAGCCAGACTTTTTTTGTCTTTTTAAGGAAAAGCACCATCATCAATTCACATGATTAACGTTGTGTGATCCTTACCTTCTGCTAGCAAGCAGGAAATAATTAACTGTGTAACTCATGTTTAAGTGTATGTGGTATTCAATAGCAAATTTTGTTGGGTTTTATTTTGATTTATTATTACCCTCTTGGATATATTTCTGTGGTTATTTACTGCTGTCTCCATTGAACTGCTTTGTCTTCACAGAATTTGTTTTGCCTGATATAGCAGGTCACAATGCATTCTAAGTGTAATCTCCAAGAGCTTTTTCTATTTTGGTGTCTTTCTCAGATTTTAAAACATACACTTAGTTCACTTAGTTCCAGCATCACAGTCATTAAGGGAAAAACAGAACAGCAACAAAAGTCCTGGGCCATGCTGTTTGTATATTTTTAGGGTGACAGTGGACCAACTGAGGACGGCTTCCCAGCTTTTACCCTAGCTGTGCGGTTATTTCATTAAAAGAGGAAATCATGATACTCTGTCTTGACTATGACTAGTCTGGGATATGCATTCATGACATTACTGAAACTCTTCTATCTGAGAGACCTATTTAACACAAGCAGAAATTATGCTGGTGTGGTATTTGTTCTTGACAAATGTGTGCAGGTTGTTATTTACTACATTGGCAACTTCCAAGTATTTGCAATCATTTTAATTTTTCTTTCAGATCTTAGAAGTGAAGTTAGTCTGACTGAGTCCTTCATATCTCCTTTTTAAAGCATTGCATTGTCGTAAACTTCATGAGGCATCACTTGACAAGTAAAATTGAGACTGGTGTAAGTCTTGAAAATTAAAACTCTTATAGCTCTCTTATTATTATGAAAACATATGCAGACCAACAGTAAAGGAATGAATTAGAAATCAAATTGTTATTACTGCATGCAAATGTTGTAGGTATGATCTGTTTCATCTCTTCAGTTCATTCTGTCTACAGAATATAGACAGGACTTTTTTCTATCCTTTGGGGATCATTATAGCTTAGCTATATGCCAGTGGAGGTTACTTAATTCAGCTGTTACCAGGTCTACTTGATTAGAAAAACAGAAAAGATAAACACTTCAAAGACATACACCTATATTCATTGCAATAACTGATTAAAATTGACCTACAAAAACCTTTACTTCTTACAACTTCAGCTTTTCAAATTCAGCCAAGTCCTTTGAATGCTGATATAAATTCCTCTCAAATACAGCTTCCTTGAAAGGGCCAACAAACCATAGTCGGAAGTTACAACTGCAAAATCTTCTGCCCTGCTCAGTCATGTGCTCTTTGAAAGGGGCAGAAAAGCAGAGAGCAATGTTTCTGTCTTGTCTCAGAATCAGGAGCTCTCTAACTGTTTCGTGCTCTACTAAATCAAAACTGATACTGCTGAAATAATTGGAACTACATTGGTTTTAAAACAAAATGTGACAAAGAAGAAGCACACACTGAGTTTTTAGCTAGTTTAGAAAGATGGTATTTTTTTTTCTTTCTTCCTTTGTCTCTCAGACAGAAAATGAGAAGTGGTCTCCACCTCAGTACACATATATTAAGTGGAGATGCCATTGACATTTGGACTCAAAGCAGTTCAAAGACTTCCAACCTCAGAGACTAGGTACTCATTATAGCAGCTTAAAAGATATTTTTCTTAAAGACTACAGGAATGTCATGAAACATCCTGGGTCATGTCTCATTTTTCAGCTGTTTTCTGTATAGTTTTGTTTAAGCTTTTGCTAGTTGTTCACTGATGTTTTTCTGTGTGCAAATTCAAATGGTGTCTTACACTGTGTAACATAATAAAACCCATCAATGTTAAAACTATACTGTAGGTCTGTGTTCCAGAATGGAGCTGTTGCATGTGAAGCTGCAAACCATGTGAAATCAGGCATGATTGGTAAGAATACCAGGAAGTGAAGGGTAGCGTTCTTGAATTGCCAAGAGAGACTGAACAGACTAAGTGGTATGATTGGAGAGAATACTGAGAAAATCAGAAAACAGCAGAACAGTGAATCACTGTAGAAACAGTAGGAATTTAGTAGCTGATTTTAATTTGGGGGACATTAACTACAAAGTGTGGAAGATAAGGCAATTGAATTAGTGCAGACTGTAGCAATCAAAATCAAATCAAAATTAGAACCTATTCACTGCTATTTTGCTATTCACTGCAAAGAAAAAGTAATTTTATTTTCATAGAATCATTGAATGGCTTGGGTTGGAAGAGACCTTTAAGATCATCTAGTTCCAGCTCCCGTGCTATAGGCAGGGACTCCTCCCACTAAACCCGGTTGCTCAAAGCCCCGTCCAGCCTGGCCTTAAATGCCTCCAAGGAGGGGGCATCCACAACCTCTCTGGGCAACCTGATCCAGTGTCTCACCACCCTCACAGTAGTGAATTTCTTCCTAATATCCAGTTTAAATCTACCCTCTTCCAGTTTAAAGCCATTTCCCCTTGTCCTGTCACTACATACCCTTATAAGAAGTCAGAGATTCAACAAATCCTTAGTGTTGAAAGGAACCTTTAAAGGTCATCCATTCCAACTCCCCTGCAATGAACCGAGACATCCACAGCTCAATCAGGTTGCTCAGAGCCTGGTCTAGCCTGGCGTTGAATGTCTCCAGGGACAGGGCTTTCACCGTATCTCTGGACAGCCTGTTGCAGTGCCTCACCACCTTCACTGTAGAAGATTTTCCTCTTACATCCAATCTAAATCTACCCTGTTTACGTTTGAAACCATTTCGCCTTGTTCTGTCACCACAGACTAGAGAGTCTGTCCCCTTCTTGTAGCTCCCCTTTAGATACTGAAAGGCTGCTATCAGGTCACCTCGCAGCCTTCTCTTCTCCAGGCTGAACAGCCCCAGCTCTCTCATCCTGTCCTCATAGCAGAGGTGTTCCATTCCTTGGATCACTTTTGTGGCCCTTCTCTGGATGTGCTCCAACAGGTCTATGTCTCTCCTGTACTGAGGACTCCACATCTGGACACAGCACTCCAGGTGAGGCCTCTCCAGTGTACAGTAGAGGGGCAGGATCACCTCCCTCGCCCTGCTGGCCACAATTCTTTTGATGCACTCCAGAATATGGTTGGCTTTCTGGGCTGCAAGGGCACATTGCTGGCTCATGTCCAGATTCTCATCCACCAGTACCCCCAAGTCCTTTTCTGCAGGGCTGCTCTCCAATCCTTTCATCCCCCAGCTTGTACTGGTAGTTAGGGTTACCTTGTTCCAGGTGCAAGACCTTCCACTTAGCTTTGGACAGCTGCTCAAGACTGTCTAGGTCCCTCTGGATGGTATCCCAATCCCTCTGGTGTGTTGACCGCACCCCACAGTTTGGGGTGATCCACAAACTTGCACTCGACCCCACTGTTGTTGTTGATGAAAATATTGAAGAGTATTGATGCTAGAACTTACCCCTGCGGGACACCACACATCACCAGTCTCCATCCAGACATGGAGCCGTTTACCACCACTCTCCGGACTCGATCCTGCAGCCAGTTCTTCTTCTGTCAAACAGCCCAGCCATCAAATCCATATCTTCCAATTTGGAGAGAAGGGTATTGTGGAGTACCATGTCAAAGGCCTTACTGAAGTCCAGATAGCTAACATCAGTGGCTTTTCCCTTGTCCATTGATGCAGTTACATCATCATAGAAGGCCACTAGGTTGGTCAAGTAGGATTTGCCCTTGGTGAAGCCATGCTAGTCCTCCTGTATCACCTTCCTGTCTTCCATGTGCCTTAGCATAGCTTCCAGGAGGATCTGCTCCATGATCTTTCCAAGCACAGAGATTAGACTGACAAGTCTGTAGTTCCTCAGGTCATCCTTTTTACCCTTCTTAAAAATGAGTGTGATGTTACCTTTTTTCTAGTCACCTGGGACTTCACCTGACAGCCATGACTTTTCAAATATCATTGAGAGTGGCTTGGTGACTACATCAGCTAATTCCTTCAGGGCCCTGGGATGCATCTCATCAGGCCCCATGGATTTGTGGATGTTCAGGTTCCTCAGGTGGTCACGAACCTGATCTTCCTTTACAGTGGGAAGAATGTTGTTTCCCCAATCCCCTCCCTCCAAACCATCATTTGAGGGCTACATGGCACACAGTTATCAGAGAAGACCGGGACAAAAAAAGTTGTTGAGTACATCAGCCTTCTCCTTATCTGTTGTTGACAGCTTACCTGTGTCACTCACTAAGAGGGTACACCCTTTTGGACTTTCCTTTTCTGGTTGAGGTACCCGTAGAAGCCTTTCTTGTTCTTCTTGGCACTCCTTGCCAAGTTTAGTTCAAGCTGAGCCTTGGCTTTTCTGAACCCGTCCCTACTTATTTCTTCTTGACACAGAAATATAGATGGGAATTTTCCTTCTACAGAGTAGCATAAGAGTATAAAATATAACACGATTGTGGAAGAATATCTATTGTATGACACATGCCTGCCTAACTTAAATAGTAAGAGTGATTATATCATCAGAGAGTAGAAAATGGTAGTCCTTATATAGAGCTATGGTATTCTATCTGGGGGAACTCGAGGAAAGTACCAGGGAATAAGACGATATTCTAAATACAGTACTATTTAGAATACAAGCTTGTGTGGCCCATGGTGTAATGTAGTCAGGACCAATGCATCATTGTGTCAGAGTATACTTATGTACCTTCCTTTTTTCCTGCTATTAGTCTCTTAATTTCCAGCTGTAGTTCTTGACTACCAGTCACTTGAAGAATGGAAATCACCCTAAAGCTATTGCAGGCTGCATTGACACAAGATAAGATTTTCTATCAGATAGACTGTCAAAGTGAAATATATCTCTATATTTTTGTGAATTACTGTTGGTTCTTGATGATAAGCTAAGAGATGTGTCTGGCTCAGGATATAAACCTTATCATAACAGGTTTTGTTATCATGTTGTTCCATGATCTTTTGTGTTAAGATCCTTACACTAAGACTGCATTTTTATGGGACAAATCTAGGTTAGATATCAAAATAATAGAGATAATTTGATGTTTCTGTCCAGTGGGGAGTCCTGGATCTAGATCTATGTCTAATAGCCAAAAGCACAGCTTCCCCTTGAAGTGGCAAGGTGAAAAATGAAATATGAAGTTCAGACATAGTCATGGTCATGGTCATCCACATTTTTACTGTTTAAAATAGATGCGGTTATCACTCTCACTGTCTTCACAAAATTCAGACTCACTAGAGTGTATCAAACTAATAATATATCCCTGCTGCTTTTGATTTGATACATTATTCTCAATGTATTATCTTAATGCTGCCCAAAGTTTGCCTGTGGCTGAGGAGTTCTTCACCATCAGTTTGCTTTTCTTTGATTCTTTGGGTAAGACTTAAATGTATGGAGAGAATACCATAGAACTTGCAAGACACTTATGAAATGCTTGGAAATAAGACACAGAATGCAGAAGGTTATTGAAGCCATAATGATTACAACTAAATAATTTAATAATGCTCTAACCTTATTGTGGAAGAGCTTTCAAACGTAGTGAATGTTGTAAAGCGTATTAATTTTCTCTAGTCTGGTGGAATGTAGGTATCAAAGGGTGGATATGTGTCTTAGTACTTCTGCATGCTGTGTATATACTTATATACCTTACAAGTTTTCTTAAAGTAAACAGGTACAAGGTGGCAGCTAAATTTGTTTTTTGCAAGTTGAGATGCTTAAGTAACTTTAAAAAATTGATGTAAATGCCTGTGTCATGACTGAAAATAGATGATATTTATCTATACTTTCTCATTTGGGATAGGCTGACAGTCTTTATGGACATTCTAGTACTGGCCTTAGCACTTTCATCCATGTTAAGCTGCAACATTCTTGTCACCAGCTCTCTTAGTTAAAGCCCTTACAGAAGAAATAAAAGGACACATTTTGTAAATATGTCCTAATTCACCTAATAAGCAAAGTTAAATAGGCCAGTTTGTATGCTTGAGCTTGGATTGAATGAATGAATGTTTGTTTGAGCATTAGAGCTCTTCCAAAAAAGCTGTACCCCTTCTCTGGTTCACATGTCTTTAAAAATTACATTCGTGAGTATATGAATAAGGAATGGAACAATAAGAAAGATTTTTTCTTTTTCTGTGTTTAGGCCTATCAGTTCACTTTGCCCAATTTGTGATGAGACTAGACATGTAAGAGCAACATCTTTGATCAGTGGTGCACAACAGGCTATTAAATAAGGACAAGGTAAAGTCCTTAAATTTACCTGAACTGGTGTAAGGAAGAGCCTCATGATCAATATCCCATCACACCAAAATAGAGAGACCATCATACCTAGAGAACTGGTAGCTATGGTAGTGGATGTCTAGGTCTCTGTCATATAAACCTCTGGCTCAAGAAGTTGTATTGTAGTCTTTGCAACAGCTTAAAGACTCATATCTAAATTTCTAATGGAAAGCAACAAGACTGAGATATCTTCAGTAGCAGTTTCGTATGAAGAAGAAGAATTAAAATGTGGATAGTTGATCTCATATAAAACATCTGATATTAAATTTAATGGAAATGTGAAGAAAAGAAACTTTTGGTTATTTACAGTATGATCACTTTTCTAATGCAAGGTTTGCTATAAACAACTGTAGTTGTAGTACTTAAAATGGCACAGAAAGAGGTCAGAATGGAAGAGGAACTTCTTGAGAAATGCTAGCTTGTTGTAGCAAACAGAAGGTAGATCTATCTATGTATCTCAAACCAGACAAATCCAAACACAACAATCTAAACACTTGTGGGGAATATCTCCAGTTGAGACGTGCTTCCCAAGCAGAGATTAATTCTGCAGTGTACAGAGGTAAAAGCTGCTGAAAGTAACAATTTTCAGTAATTAGCAGGAAATCTTTGAGATTTGGAAGAGGAACAGACATACTATGCAATGAAAATCTGTTCAGACCCATTTGATTTATAGGCTGCTGAGATATGCCATGTGTTGTCTGTGTTCTGCTCTGGAGAGCAAGCAGGAACTCTAATGACAGAGGTTTGTAATGAACAACACATCTGCATTTTACTTCCTTGTGTTGCTCAGCTTTGCAGCTCTAGCCAAAGCAGATAAATTATTTTTTCCATCCACAATTCTTCTAGCACCATTGACAATATCTACACAAGTAATACCATCATTTTAATATAATGCTAATCTGTAAGCTTCTTATTCAGGATTTATTCACTCACCCCATCACTACGTTCTTTGTATATTCTGACCCAGAAATTCCTTTCCTTACCTTGCTGTGAGTCTTGCTGTATCCATTTCACAGTCTATAATTATCTTTCTGATCCTTAATACATGCACAATTCAGGTTCCAGATGAATAAATAATTTAGATGCAAACTGCCTGGGATCCATTCCAGATTCTTGACATTTTGGTTGGAAATACAGTTTGCATGAAATATGGCTTCTTAAATCTTACAGTTCTTCACAGATAGATACAGCCTTCTCACTGTTTGTAAATCAGTAGCGGGTGGTAAGGCTGTTGAGGAGGGACTCAAATGAAAGAGAGACGCCATGTGGAAAAAGTGCATATTTTTTAAACACCATAATTAGTTGCTGTGAGTTTGCAGAGTATTCAGTTTTAGTATGTTCTCTTCTTAATATAAGCACAGAACACTAATGGCAATCCTGAAAACACATTTTAAAAGGGAAATATATTCTGACATTCCCAAATTCCCATGACTACATCAATTGGTAGATATTGTCATTTTTCTACTAAGCTTTAACAAGGTAATTTCTACCGAATAAAATTTGAAAGTAAATAAGTTAGGCTGATAATGAATTTATTTCAATAATTCATCTAGAGAAGCATAATACATAACTTTCATAAGAGTAGAAATCTGAAACAAACTACTGTACAGTTGCTAGAATTCACATAATTGATTTCCTTTCTTCCTGAAACAACAGAAGCTTATTATTCTTCCTAGAACAACTAACCCACTTTGGAAAAGAGTCTCCACTTTTCCATTTTTGTACTTTCTCCTCTCACTTGTAGGTGAGTACATTCTTCAGCATCCAGACATTGTTTTTGCAGTTTCAGCTAACATTTGCAATTTACTTTCAATTTTCAGTGAATGCCTTTAGAAGCAAGGAAAAATGTGACTTTTTTGCCTATTAAAATGCTGACTGCCCAACGTTCATCCTGCCAGAATCACTGTTGCCAAAACCAGCACAACAAAGATCAGATTACAGAGGTTCTCCTTAATGGCATTCATCCTTCTACACCAAGTGAACACTGAGATTGAGTTATCCTCTGAATGTATGATATCCACAAAGAGATAATTAACAAGCACAGCTAATTCTCTTTGGTGACTAACGTTTTCCAAAAATGCAACCAGAACTGCCTTTGTATATGGCAAAGTCCATTAGATAGTGACAGAAGCAGCCTACAACCTGGCTTCCTACACAGTTTATTGGGTGTGTGCTGGGATAACTTCTTTGAGCCTCGGAAGGTTTTTCTGAGATTTTTTAATCTAGCATATAGATTTATAAATGTTGAACTTATAATACTATATTGTACACTTCTAGTCCAAGAGTTCCTTAACAATAATGAACATCTTGACATCACTGGTTTAAAGGAGTCAGTGTTTGTGATGTAACAAAAATCAAACCTTGGTACTTAGTTTCAGTAGTATTAGTGAAATATGAGTTGCTTAATGGTATGATCATGAATAGTGAATGGAATTGTGAATTGACACAATCATCATCACCCTCTGTTTATAATCAATGTTTGTATAACAGAAAAAAATGTATATATTTTTTGTCAACTGACTCTGGAAATTCAGCCCGAAGTGTTTTTCATAACTGAAAGCAGTGCGTCCTCAATTGCTTTCTAAAAGTGAAGAGTGTTTATCTTCTACTGCTTGTTCACATGTACAGCCTAGAAAAGCAAAAAAAGTAGATAATCAGAATTTTAATTGCAGAACTGCAGAATGTTCAGAAAGTTGTATCAGTACATTTATCCTTACATATCACGCATGAAAAGCTATTTTACTCAGTGCATTGAAACCCACTGCATTTTTAAATCACAAAGGTAAAATTATAATCTTTATAATCTATCTTTTCATGGAAATGCCATTAAAAAAGAACTGAAAATCTAAAACTTCTTAACCATCCTATTTATAAGATCTCAACATATCCCATGAGAGGTTCCTATCTTGGAGGATGAAGAATTCCACAGCCTAGGAACTCTCAGATTTTACTGAGGATCTTTCCTTCCAAAATCATGGAAACAGAGTGGTCAAAAGAAGACTGAAATGAAAATCATGATACAGAATGATGCAAACAAAATGAATCACAACGGTTTGGGCTGAAATTGCAGGCTATGTTTTATACATTTTGAAAAATACAATTCTGAAGTATTTTGCTTCCAGCTAATTTGATAATACATGTGTGGCCATGAAATCCAAATGTACAGCATGCAGTGCGCAGAACAGCATTCTGAGTTTGTGCGTATCTATAAATACATAAAGAGTTCAGTGCTCTTGTTTAGGATTGTACAAAAGCTCTTTTCAGTTTAAGCACTGACTAAAAAATACTTACTAGTCAGTTTAAACATAGATTGTTTTATCCCATAACAGAAGCACATTGTTTCCAATTACTATTCCATTAACACTGTGAAGATGATGCAAGACAACAGTTGTTATTGCTGTTAAAAGCCTTAATCATATTAATGTTGCCATACCAGTCTTCTCAGCAACCAGAACATCAGTGTGCATTGACATTTGACACATCACAAAACAAATGGCTATAAGTATTTGGAGAACTCTTTTCAAGCAGTTCTCTCATATTTTTTTTCACCCAAATTGCTGTTTGTCCAGAAGTAACAATGGAAATAAAATTAGATGTTAATATTCCACTCAAATATTCTGTAACTTCCATTTATTCCTTCTTTGGAATTGTAAGCTTCTTCAAGCATTTGCTTTTTCTCCAAGAGAATTCCTAAGTAAAGCCAAACCTTGCTATAACTGGGATTTTCTAAAATAGTCATATTGTATGTCAGTATCCTCAAATCTGGATTTATCTCAAGTTGCCAATCAAGAAATAAAATAAAGGTTAATCTTGTGAGGACTGGAGACCTGAACAGCATCTTTGCCCTGCGCAGTGTTTTTTATATGCACATTTGCACATTTCCAGAGAGATCCCATAAAATTGAGTCTGGAGCAGAGATCCACGGACTTGAAGTAAAAATTGAGCCTTTTAAAATATTTTCCAACAAGAACTAGGTTATAGTGGTTTTCTTCCAGAAACGATGCCAAAACATGTGAATGCCTTGTTTTTCCCAAACCAGTAAAATTAAGGAAATTCAAAATTAGAATCAAACTGAGATATAAGCCCAGCAAAGCATGGAAATGCATTTTCCAGGCACCTGAACTTTTCATCTTGTGATGAAAATAAGCAAAGCAGCATTTGTAGAAATTGAGTTCTTTGCTATTATTATTATTAATTGTTGTTACTGGAGAAGAAAGCATAAATGTTTCCAGGCAAACAAATCCTTCTTCAGATTATCTTGTTGAGCTTGGTTACCTGAAAGTTTCCCTGCTCTTTGTAAGGATATTAGTTGGATTCTACAGGAGACAAACCTCTGGGTGTGTATAACATTCCCACTGGGCCAACACAACCCCAGCAGTACTCATATCAGGGCAACGTCCCTGTCCCCACATTTTGTCAGAGCCAACACTATGTCTCCTTCAGCCAGCTCTTGGAGGCAGAAAATGAAGAAGGGCCTCATAGGTTTCATAATATATACATATATACATACTGGGTACATCAGTATTCTTTACCTGGGTGGCTAAACCTTAAGTATATTTTTTGACAGAAACTTCCATTCCTATTTAAAATACTCTGTATGGCTACTAAACAAGGCTTAAAAAAATCTTACACTACTTCTTCATAGCTTAGAAGCAAGTTGCTGCTGAGTACTAAAATTCTCAGGTCAGACCCTTCGAACTCATGGCACTATCCTCAAATAATCAAACACTATAAAATTGATTCTAGGTTTTCCAATCTCTATATCTCTAAATATCATAAGTATGTTTACTTTGTATTTCCCTGCATTTTTGCTAAAATTCTTAAAGTTCTTCCCCCCCCCCCCCCGAAACAAGCATGTCACAAAACAGCCAGTACTGGCTGATATATTTGAGTATACAGGTGTTTGTCACAGCTAGGCAGAATTTCCAATACTTTTTCTTCTACTTTTCTAATAAGTATTTCTGATCCAAAGCTTTTAAAAAGAGATGTCTAGGAATTTCTAGGAAGTTTTGCCATTATTTGTTTGTGAGTGAGACCAGTTTGTCAGCAAAGGTGCAATCTTCTGCTTCCTGATTTTTTGTCTTTAAATGTTTGTTGTTTTCTATTGCTTGTGCCCCAGCCATTTTGCTTACAGCTTTTTTCCATGAGGGGCTACTACATCCTGTTGTTCCAGTGATCTGGTAGCTCTCTTTAAAAGCAGTTTGTCTATGTAGGTTTATTTAAAACTTTGGGAGTCTGCTGCCCTTCTAGTTGTAGGCAAGATATAATGTCAGTCCCATTCAGAATAATGGCAGCAGACTGAAAAAGGGCAGTCCTGCAGGGGATGTTCTGCAGTGCAGTGCTACTCTTCAACTGTTTTTGAGAGATAAGCTTTCTTGTGGAGGAGCTTTCTTATGGAATATAACAGGGCTGGTGGCAGGGAGTAGCTTTTCTTTTAAAATAAAATTTTTCAAGTGCACTGGATCTTAGTGAGATTCAAAAATTCACGAAAATGTGAAGTTTTCAGCAGCTCTTGGTCCCTTTTTAAGATGATCCAACATAATTAAATTATGTAGTTTGTTGAATTTCTTAGGGTGATTTTCATAAAGTTTATTTTGATTTACGCTAACCACCTGGCTCACCAATATTCAGAATAAGCTTCTAGTTTTCATAAGTAATTCTTGTGAATGGTACAACTTCAATTGCAGTTTTTCCCTTGGAAATGAATTGGGAATTATATATTTCTAATTTTATTATTTAAAGTCTGCCTGGTAAATGAAGAAGATGTTATAAGTTTTACATTGGATGTATATCCAGGATTTTTAAGTCTTCTGGTACTTTCTACTTTGAGTTAATATTCCAAGTTCTGGATTTTACTATGGTGAGGTTAAAAACTCGGGCCGCTTTAGAAGTTGGTCAGACAAATGCTGTTAAAGATCTACAAGGATTTCTTGGAAATGCATTCGGGAATAACAATTATTTGTGAAGGCTCTGGTTTGATGTAATTCACTTCTTGTAGAATCTGAGGAAATAAAATTAGACCGTCCTTTGAAAATTTATTGCTGAACGTAGGAGTGCAAATTTCCCTCTGCACAGCAGCATACATTTTATACAGGGTTTGTTTGTACTAGCTTAGGTACCTGAGATCTGAATTTAGCCTTGGAATGTTTTCACTGCGTTATTTGCAAGGTAATGGAATTCTCCATTTTTCATAAGATGGTTCCATAATTTTGTGGAACCAGGTTGCCTCCAGAGCTCCCTTCTAACCTCAGCCATTCCGCATTTCTCTGATTCTATGATTTCAGTATGGGTAAGCACACTCATTTTTGTTAACTGTTGTCGTTTGGTAATATTTTATCACATTATGGTTTTGTGATCTTGAATTTCAGATTTTCCTGAGATATGTTAGTTATATGGGTAAAACTTTGGGCACACCACTTTGTACTATGCCACCTTTACTTCCATGTGACAAAAAGCTCTATAATACATAATTACTGCCATATTCTAGATCTCCAGGTTAGTGCATTCAAAAATACTTAAGCTAATTTTTATAGATCCACACTTTCTATATGGACTGAAAAAAAAAGGATTAAACAAATTCATCAGGGATAAATTTTACCCCTGCTTCTGATCTTTTTTTCCTTTTCTTTTTCTTTTTTTTTTTTTTTTTTTTTTTTTACCATTCAAAGTCAGCATTTTGAATGTGCTAGAAACTCTGACATCATAATCTGCAATCGAAGTTTTTTAAAACCTTCCATAAGTCCCTGCATTATAAAGGAAAATTATAATGTAACGTGTAATTCCTGGTGGTCTATAAAGGTTAAATCAGTAAAATCACATGAGAGAACAGGCTGTAGGTTTTCAGTACTTTCCATAATGGATGTATTACAAATAATTTTGGAAAAATGCTCTAACCTAGCTTCCATTATGAAACCCTAGTATGAATAAAAACCAGGTTTTAGCTGAGAATGGAAGGTGCTCATACCGTAAGCCAGCCTTGGCCTAGGCATTGAGTGATTACACGGGATAATTCCCCTGTTCAGAAGCAGGAAAACTCTTCCTACTTTCCATTCTCTAGTATGTCATAACTAAATGTTACACTCCCATCTTAATGAAAGTGCAGTTATGAGTGAAAACATCCTGAAGTCATTCTGTTGCTTCCTGTCAAGCTGAACACAAAAGCTCATTATAGCCCTTCGACTCACTTCCTCAAGCATTCATCTGCAGAGTTCTTAACAATTTATCTTAGCTGTATTTCACAATCCCTGTACAGAAAGCATCAAGAAAATTTACTATATAGAAGTAAACATCATTTTTTACACTAAATGCACTAGCTGTGCATTTTTTCTTTTTTCAAATTCTAAACAAAATCTATGGGAAAAGAATAACAAGTTAAAATCTCCTTTTTATGATACTAGTAAACAGAAATAACTGACAGTAATTGTAATCTCTATGGAAAAAATCCTTCCAGTTTACTACATTGCATTGCCAAATTGTTCTTTTTGGATTAGAATCAAAGAATCATGGAATCACCAAGTTTGAAAAAGACCTCCAAGATCATCCAGTCCAACCATCCACATACCATCAATATTTCCCCAGTAAACCATGTCCCTTTGTACCACATCTAAACATTTCTTGAAAGCCTCCACGGACAGTGACTCCACCACTTCCCTGAGCAGCCTGTTCCAGCACTGACCACTCTTGCAGAGAATGAATTTTTCCTAATAAACAACCTGAAAAGCTGTCAGATGCCCAGAAGCTTTTAGGTGCCCAGAAAACTATAGCACCTGAAATGGCCAGTTTCACCTGGAGAAAGTATTGGGTCAGTTTATACAGTAATAAGTAAGAAAAAACGATAGAAATAATAAGGCTGAAGAGTAGCCTACACCTATACCTGTGACTGCATTATGTATGTGATTACAGAGTACAACTGTATACACACAGCTGTACAGATAGAAATTCTGACTTGTGCTCACATAATTCTTTTCTGCTACTCTTCTATGTAGGGGATTGCAAATCCTTCCTTTCAGATTAGGAGCATCACTGCTAAAAGAGTCAAGACCTGTTCAGTGATGCTATGGAAGTTACCCAGCACTTTGCTGAAGCATGGAGTCCGTCACACCATGCTTGTATTTCCCACAGTGAGCTAGTCCTTATCCATAAGTTGTGACCCATCGATGTGCTACTATGCCTTCTACATTCCACTGAAAGTAGCACAGTCCCACAGGAGTCAAGGAGGAGTTTCTTACTCCTAATAGTAGTTGGTTATAAGTTGCTTTCAGAGGGAGAGGGAGATGGTGGCTGTCCCATCTGGGCTAAGTCACCTGCAGCCTTTGTGCAACTGAGTGTGCATGCGTTCTTCTGCTGAGGACAGCTTGCAGCAGTGGCCCTCAACCACTCTGTTGTATCACAAGGAGAATAAGCTATAGTCCCTGTCTGACTTCTACAGAAATTCTGCTGATTACTCTTTGAAAAAAGTAAGATGAGCACAGGTCATTGACAATGAGAATTTTCATAAAATCATAGAATTACTGAATATCTCAAGTTGGAAGGGACCCACAAGGATTATCGAGTCCAACTCCCAGTCCCACACAGGACCACCCAAAATCAAACCCTATGATTGAGAGTGCTGTCCAAACACTCCTTAAACTCCAGCACTTGGGGCCATGCCCACTGCCCTGGGCAGCCTGGGCCATGCCCAACACCCTCTGGTGCAGAACCTGTCCCTGACCCCCACCAGATCCTCCCCTGACACAGCTCCATGCTGTTCCCTCAGGCCCTGTCATTGTCACCAGAGAGCAGAGCTCAGCACTGCCCCTCCACTCCCCTCATGAGGGGCTGCAGGCCTCCATGAGGCCTCCCCGCAGCTCCCCTGCTCTGTGCTGAACAAACCATGGGACCTCAGCCACTCCTCATACACCTTGCCCTCCAAACCAGACCTTTCCATTTTGTTTGATGACCACTTGTGGCTTCTGTGTTGTTTCCTTTCCTTGAAAGGAATCCTATGTTACAAGATGTGTTTAACATCATTCTTGCATCTTTGGGAGGTTTTCTAACAGCCTACTTCAGACAGGTTGTTACACAATGCAGAGACTTTAGAAATGTCCTCCTTTTTAAAATCAAACCACCACAAACTGCACTAAGTTTGTACAAATACAATTGCTACAGTAAAATATAAAAAAGTGGCAGCCCAGAGGCTGCCAGGACGTTGGCCAAAGTGCTCTGGTACTGGGGCAAAGAAGCAGCAGCTGAAGAGGAGGAATCTGGGGTGTAGGCCATTGAGGAGTACTGGTGCTGTGCTGGTTCTGTAGCGCATGTGGGATGAAAACTAGTGGCTATGTTTGCACTCAAGTCAGCAGGTGTGAGTGGGTATGTGCTGTCATTGTCAGAATAAAACTATGTTTAGTTTCTGTGGAAAATAACGAAGGGTTTTGCGGCAAAATTATGTTGTTGCTAGCCCTCGGCAGTGGGATGTGCCTTTGCTGCAGGGAGAAGTGGCTGTTCCTTCTGGCTGGCCATACTGTTGCAATGCAAGTGTTAATAAGTGAGTGTGAATTAATGGTATGTGCTCTGGAGCTGAACTAAGCATGTGTATTTCCTTACCCAGCTATCTTCTCTTGCTCTTCTGTTCTATGTGGATAATATGCTGCTAAAACCATGCCAGTGTAGGATGCTGTACAAGTGACTTCCCTATCAAATTCTATAATTTGTGGGCTGATATTCCCCCTGGAACAACAGACGAAGGCAGAAGGCAGGCTAATTGATTCAGTGCTCCCCCATTGCTTCTCAGCACAAGCACTTAGCTTTAATAATTGTGAAAGAGAGGAATTAACACTGAGCTATAAACTGGTGACACAGAACTCAGTAAATGGTGTGTACTCCACAAACTGACAGCTATTCAGAGTATTGCTATATATTTTTACTCCTTCAATGCATTTTTCCGACTAATATCTGTAACTAATGTAGTCTCCCCTGTTTCAGTGGCATAATGTTCACAGCGGAAAACTATGGAGTGGGAGAAGGAGTTTGTTTTGTTTTGTTTTTCCCCATAATAAAATCATTCCTTTAAGCTTCTGCAGAACAGCTGTATTTCAGTGCACTCAGGAATCATGGCTTAATATGCATTACTATTCCTGTTCCCTGTTGAGAACTGGTAGGACCATATACTAAAATCTCTTTCCACTAGCATAACTCCACCCACTGCAAAAAGCTGTTGATTTTCATACTAAACAACAGAATAGTTATACTGACCTTGTCTGTGCACGATGTGTGCTGACAGAATTGTATTTCTCAAGAAAATTGATTAGCTAAAGTAATATCCTAGTATCTTGAAAGTGCTTTAAAGGGATTTTTTTTAATTAAGCATCAAGATTTCTATATTTGTATGCCTATATCTATATCTATATTCCTATATCTAGCACATACCTCTAAAAAACGAATATTACTTTTGCAATTTGTGTAAAGCAGCAGGATGCAGCACTTTTTTCATTAATTTTTTTTGTTCAGCTAAGCACAATTCCAATTTGGAAAAAGAGGAAATATTATGATCTCATTGCCCAGTAAAAAAATTACATATTCAGATAGAAGGAAAAGCATTTCTTTTCATTGATTTCCACACAGAAATTGTATATTTCTGCAGAGCTGATGTTTTCTGTTTAATGTCATGTTCCCACCTCCCTTCTTCCTGTGTTGTATCGGCAGACAGCTTTCTCCCTTTCTGACTTGAACACAATTCTTTGTTGCAGTTTTTCTTTCCTAAATTTTCTGATTGTTTATGCAAACAGATAAAAAATTGAGAAATACTTCTACCTATTGTAACTGCCCAAAGCTCTTATCAGACCTCTGTCTTTCTGATGGTGATTGATAGGAGCTTTGAGAATTAATTTTCTTTCCTGGTTATCTGCAACAATAAACAAGTTCCAGATCTATAGTCATGTAATAGTCTCAAACCCTTATCACATCGTGAGGGTGATATTACCACACTAAGTATTAACTCTTCTTACCAACCACACACCATATGTTCATTCTGAGACATGTGCTGTGTTTTGATCTAGGATCATGCATGCTTTGACGTGAACAAACCTTCAATATGTTCTTTGTATTTTTATGTTGTTGATACTGATCAAGGCTGATTGTTATCAACCTGATCTTTTTCATAACTTATTTGTGGACTTCTGGAAGAGGCAAGGTCTTGTTCTTGTAAATGTGTGTTCTGCTTAATAGGAGACATTTTTGAGGTGACAGCAGAGTATTTGTCTGGGACTCAGTTATCTAAAATGCCACTGAATGTTTCCTTTAATGTACCCAACTGCTGCTTTGCCTCTTGCTGTCACTTTCAAAGAATGCAGATCTCCTGCAGATCTTGTCATGTCTACCATTCAAATATGACTGTCTTTCTGCAACATCTCAAATGACATAAAACATTTATGCTTAAGCAACTGAACTGTACCTTTTTTTAGTAAGTGAAAAAAGCATTACTTATACATATTCCTGTAATTATAAGGCGCTTGAAGATCTCAGTAATTTTAGCCCTCCTGCTCTTTTAGTATTCACAGATTGATTTGATCCAAAATTTTCTTGCTCCTTATTCTTATTTCCAAATACGCACAATAAGTGAAACACACTCCTTTTTGTCTTTGTTACTTTATATAACAAAGTAACTTATGGTATCACTGGTAGGAAACTTGAGTTATTTGCTGTGTAGCTCAACTTAAATGAAGGAAAATGTTAATGGTGAACCTCAAGCTGTTTGGCTTTTCTGAAGGTCTATATATATGACACATGATTCACCATGAGTGTACTTCATGGTTGGTATAAATCATTTTTCAAAAAAAGGAGCAAAGTTTTATTGTGGAAGTCTTCATATGTTCATTATTTAGCTGTAATGTTTTTAGACACTGTTTATGTGCGAGATTATGGAACAATTTTTGATTTTAAAATTGAATTTCTGTGCATTGCATTCTGGACTCTATACATGATCACTTCTGAAACTATTTTAAAATTAAAGCCAAGGAGTTTGGAAGACAAGACTGCCAAAGTTAGGCTTTTCTGGGGCAGTAGGGAATGCTTTTGTTACATATCTTTGCCCATCAGATATAAAAATGCTGTGCTCTAATTAAAGGAATTCTTTTTCCACAGACTGTGGTAGGTCTAACAAATGTAAATGGCAAGTGGAGAATATATTGAGAAGAAACAAGAGATCTCTTGCTTGAAAGTAAAAATTCAAAGCTCACATAGATTACTTTAAGCTCAGAAAATGCATATATGCGTTTTAAACCTAAAAAATCCTCACTTATATTTGTATTAGTTCAAAAAGAAAACAAACAAACCCACAGTTGCATGAATTTTAAGAGGGATTTTTTTCTATCTTCTACAGAATCAGCTGTGAAATACCTGTAAGATGATGAAAACAAACTTATCATTGCCTAAATTATCGAATGGATGCTTGCTTGATGTACTTGCGAAAATAAACAAATTATTCTGATTGTCAGCTTAAATTTATTGCAAGTTTGGAGAATCTTGACTCTGTATTTTTATGCAAGATGCATAGAGTTCTCCTTTCAAATGCAGTTTCAATGCTGGCACTCACTGAGCACTAACATGAGCCAGCTCTAATGATGTCTCTCAATCTCTTTGCCAATGCTGAAAGCTGAAAAAGTGGATTGAATGATAGAGCTCTTATTTATCAATGTTATCTTAGATATGTCACAAGTATTTAATTTAAAATGGATGGATGAGATAATTTGTTTCCAGAGATGAATCTATGCACTTAGGCAATGAAAACATGGACTTTTTCAATTGGAAGGGTGAAACGTAGCAAAGCAGAAAGAGGCTGTTATCTGTACTCCTGGTTTTTGCCAGCATCAATATGTTGTCAGGTGTTTGGAGATCTGACAGAAGCTCTGGCTTAATAATGTTAGCTGTCCTAACACTAATTCTGGTTCCCCTACTGCCCTGGCATGCCATGAGTGCTTTCAGGTGGCTTGTCTTGGAAGTACTCACATAAAACTCCACTCTGCTGGTTCTGTTTCACCTCTACTAGTCTCTCTTTGATTTGCATACAAAACTGTAAACTGCCTTTACAGTAGAGTCATATGGAATGCATTATGAATATACAAGAGGTATATTTTTCCTTTGAAATCTCATTTTTTCCCATTCCTCCTGGAAATGCTGGGATTCTCCATTTGCAAAGTATGCAGAAAAAAAACTTCCTTCTGGTTACAGCTGTGTATTGTATGGCTTGGATAAAATGCAATCAGAAACATTTAACTGCATTTTGTAAGATCTGTTCCAGTGAAACCACTGTTAATTTTGCAGAGAGTTGGTTATTTTTTTCTTTAAACAGGCAGCTTCTTTTATCAGCCAAAGAACAAGTCATTTGATTAATGATCATTTTTATCTCTTTGAAAGGATCCTTTCCGACCATTGGGGTGAAGTCTCTTTCGAGATTCCTGAGGGCGGGATTTTTAAATAGCATCCTGACCTCACATCCAGTCTCAGGGGGTGGATCTTTACCCCCCAGCATTTCCTCTGGTAGGTATTTCAGCCTTTTTCCCCACATTGATTTTTCTCTTCACCCTTTGAACCATCTCTCCACAACTCTCGGGGAAACGAAATTTTATACTGCTTACACAGGGAGATCAGATGTTCCTTCCAATAAAAAGCCAAACTGGAAGGAAATGGAAAAGAGAAATTACTCTTCAAGGACTAGCTTTTTCCTTGAATCAATGTATAGGAGAAAGTGTGAGGGAAAGTGGACAACCTAAATTCTGCAAGAGAAAGCCTGGTATTCTGTAATTAAGTGCTTCATGAAGCATACCTGTGTACACAAGGGAAACAAAACTTTAAAAATACCTCTGTAAAATCCCATCTTCATGTGACCCTGTGACTCTTCTCTAAAAATGTGTGTTTCCTTGCTAAAACACGGAAGTAAAACAAAAATTGGAAAGGCAAAATTTAATTAAGCACTGTAATGGTGTTTGAATCCTTTGTACGCTTCCATAGTTGCAACTTCCATCTCATTAAAACCTCCTTAGTTTTTAAAAACAATTTTTAGAATAATGTGAACTACTTTAGTTTTCCTTTACAATAAATGAGAAAATCCAATGGTTTCTGTTGTCAACCCAATACTCTGCACTGTCTCTTGCTAGGTCTCCAGCAGAGCTATGGGTCCGTGCTTGCACAGAGGATTTTGAGGGTTGACTTAGGGTTGAATGTAGGCTAAGAATAAGAACACAGTGCCAGGTAAATAGGCTGCTATCTGGTACTGGGCTGAAGCAATAAAGACAGATAGGATGGAAGCATTCTTTCCCAGGAAGATTTTATGTGTTCTCCATTCTTTTCTGGAGCCATTATACACTATCTGTCACCAAAGCTAATGAACAAAGAGTAAATAAATGTATCTTTATTATTGTTAAAATTGAATCAAAGTTTAGTTCTGTTCCTCTCCAAACTACATATTTATATGCAGAATTAATCTGTACATGGGCTAATGTCGTATCTATATCCTTTCAGGACACCTTACCAGTAATGTTATTCTTACAGTTTCAGTTAAGGAGGAAAAATTGTCTTATGGTACAATTAGGAGGCAGTCTGAAAGATGGCATACATGGTATTGATTTGCTATACAAAGGAAAATGCTCTGCCTCTCTATGCCTCGTTTTATCCATTGTAATAATTACAGGCCTCATTGATATATGATACTCGATGTGGGATTTTTTTTTTTTTTTGAAGTGCTACTATTTCTTTGTTTGCTTTCTTTCTTTGAATAGAAGCTTCTGAACAACTTTCATGTCTTTTCACTGACTCTTTGGGTGCCTTTTGTCAACATTCTGTAAAATGCTTTTCATATTTTTTCTCCTAAGGGTATTTCATTTATCAATGGTCATTAGGCTATTTTGGCAGTCAGCATCACAGTGAGAATGGTATCTGTCACCAAACAGCTCTATGGAAGAAGAAATACTCCAGCACCCTCCCTCCCTCCCCTGAATTCTCTGTTTTGAATATTGTGTTATGTGTAGCATATCACTGATTCTATTACATTAAATATGGCTTAACAGCATTAATAAATTGGCTTCTCACCTAGCTACCTACAAGTTTTTCTTGTCCATTTGTAAGGTCCTCAGAACTGCTGTGTTTTCTGAGTGTTTGTAGAACACCATGCTTTGGACTTAAGTCATAACTTTTAGTGTGATTACTTAGTAAAAGTGTTTCATAATTTCTTGCTATTAAATGTCTTTTACTAAGAATTCAGTCTGATGAAATATTCGAAACAAGGAAAGAATTGAAATTTAGCTATATGATGAGCAACGTATACCATAGCAAGGTACTGAAAATAAATGGCATTTGGTCATGTCAACAACAAAAAAGAGCCCAGAACCAACCCCACAGAGAGAGAGAGATACTGCCCATCTTTTGCAAAACAAGGAATATCAGGTAGTTGAAAGCCAATAAGGAACTGTGATGAATCCAATGTGTTCCTTTGAGAAAGATTATAGGGGTGGGAGTGGGCAGGTAGCAAGAAACTTCATATTAAAAGTCAGAAACTGCTGTTAGCACATGTATCCTAACAACCTTATCCATAGTGCTTCTGTTTAATTCTTCCTTTGTTCCTCTCAGTAGTACAGTTAAGCACAGTCTTAATTCTGAATTGCCTCTTCTTGTTGCAAAGATGACCAGAGGATGCCACTTTCATTGCACGCCGACTTTCTAAATTACTAAAATCAGCTTTGCTGTATGTGTGAACCAAAACCCAATATTCTTACTGTATTTTTTTGAAGAAAAAAAAATCTGTTGAAAGGAGTGCTGATCTGGGATATGAGAGACTCAGAACTGAATCTCTTACTTTTTATGATTCAGTAGAAAAGTTCATCCTTGAATAGTATTCACTTGAGCACACTGAGAGAAGAAATGTACCCTTTGTCCCATCGTGATGAAAAACATTGCGCACAGTACCTGACCTTTTTTCTGAATACTGCTTTACCAGGAAACAGAAATCCAAGGCAACACTGCCCACAGCAAGGGGGTTGGAACTGGATGATCTTTATGGTTCCTTCCAACCCAAACCATCCACAGATTCTATGAACTTCTCCCATAAGGTTTTTAAGAACTAATACCCATGTTAACATGGCAATCTCTGGCTATTTGAACAGTGATATGTGGGCAAAATCATCTGTCCATTGGAGTCTTGATGCTTCCCCTGTCCTCAGCCTTTTCCCTCTATCATTAAAAGTGAGAGAATCACTGATTTGGGGTTTGTAACAGAGGGAAGTGTGCTTGACTGCTGCCTTTGGTAGCACTGTGACCTTACCTGCATTACCTGAGATTGTTGGGCTCGTACTGGACAGTAGCTGTCATAAGCCTAACAAAAGTACTTAACATTTTATAAATTTGCTGAATTATACACTAATTGCTTCATATATAGTTTCTGTGTAAGATTTCGGTGAACTAAACTACGTGGAAGGCTTTAAATGCCTGTATTATTCTGCTGTTAGGGTCATAGGGAACAAAGATAATGAGATGGTTCTATTTACTAAAACCTTTAACTCATACTAAGTGGTAGATTTACTTCAAAATAGCCAGAAGAATTTATTTCCTACTAATAAAAAAAAGAAGCATTTAAAGTATTTTTTCTGCAGAATTCACCAGAGATGTTGCTAAAGTGAAATACAAAACTTAACTAGAAAGCATCCTAAGAAGCATTTGGAAAATAGCTTGGCAGAGCAAAGTAGCACTTGCTTTCCTATTTTCTTCTTCCACTTTAGGCAGGGGGAGGAGGCAGTGGGTTTATTTATACTGTTGTATTGACAGCCAGTGTTCAGTTGTGTGTAAGCTGGTCTTGGATTTTACATTGTGCAGAGGTTCGTGTATGTAAAAGGTACATTCACTTAGCCAACCTAAAGCTAAAGATGAATTTGTGTTGCAGGCATGGGACATAACATCTTTCTTCATAAAAGGATTGCCTCAAATATAGATTTTTTTTTTAATCTAGACGTAACTATACTAATGCAATAGCATTTTTATGTGATAGATTCATCAAAAGTCTGTCAGTGCCATACAGTGTTTCATTAGAAGCAAGACCTTCAGGAGGCCTGCAAAGATCTGTCCTATATTTTTGGAGGAAGAAAAAAAAAAAGTCCCTTTAAAGAGAAGAGCTTCCTTTTGATTTACCCATCATTTTTGTCGCAGTTTTTTTAGTCTCACATTATCCCACCTGTCAGCAGTACAGATTTGCATGACTGAGTTGATGCAGATCTATAATGTAATAGTTTGTGACCAATGGATTCACAAAAGCAAAAATTGAATAGAAATGTTAAGGTATGTAAAAATTTACAGTCCTCATCATACATACGTTGGCATAAACAAGGAAGCTTACCCCTTTCTTCATATTTCCAGAGGCACATATACGCATGTGTGCATGTTGAAAACAAATAGCTAAATTGCAGTGCTGCCTCTATTTTTTCAAATCCCTGCCTTCCCAAACTAGTGGTCTTTGCTCCATTTTGAGAGAACTCTTTGTTTCCATTTGTGTATTTGCAGCTTTTGATTTCAATCATGTGTAAAGAGTTTGTTATGTGAATGTATACCCATATTACCTGGCAGAAGTTATAGAAAACATTATTGTTTGCTGCTGTCTTTGAAGGGTGTTAGAGAGATTGTAAACCTGCTAGATTGGAAAGGAAGGGAGGGAAAGAAAATACGTTTACTGTTGTTTCTTTCAAGCTCTTAATTTCTTTGTTGACAGGAGCAACTAGAAATGAGTGTCAGGCTTTGAGAAACTATGGAAAAGTCCCTGTTAAGCAAATCTCCCCACCTCCCTCCATAATGTTCAGTATTCAAACTGCATCAGCAAACCACGTGTGTGGTAATATTCACATTTTTTATAGGGAGCTTCCCAAAAACCTCAGACAACTGTAGAATACTAAAGCAAGTGATTATCAGTTTTCTTTCCCGTAAAATTAATATTTTCCTACAATTTCAGAGTGCACCTGAGTGAGCCCATTATTCCTGATATTATAGAAGGTGACAATTGAAAGCAAATTGTATTGACAGACCCTTATTGAACAAAATTGCTCAACAAGAACCATCAAGGAGCAATTATGCATATTGAAACTCAACTATAATTTTATGGTACTCCAGTAATGAGAAAAGTAACCGTTAATTTTTTTTTTTTTTTTTAGTTAATGCATTTTTCCCTACTCTGGATTCTGGTACCAAAGCTGCTGTATTTTTTGTTGAACGAAAATTGCTAAACCTTTCTTGCTGACTAACAAATTGATTCTTTTATTGCATTCTCTTGAATATCTGAGCCAACTGGCTCTTCCAGTTTTTTCTTTCCAACCTAAGTGCTATTTCACTGGCATGTCTAGCCTATAAACCCTATACATAATGGCATGCATTTTTTGAGTACAGATGCTCAAGCTGAGAATGTATGTGGACTTTACCATTAGGGAGGCAAGAAGTACTTCACAGCCAAAATATGGATTATCAGTGAGTAACATAAATAGTATGATAGTGTTTCGGTTTATTAACATTTAACTTGAACTATAGAGCAGGGATTGAGCTCTGAGTGTAGGACATGATAAAAGGAGGTCTCCATTCTCCACCCTTGCTAAATAGCTCATTTGATGCCCAGACATTATCAGGAACAGTTCCAAGTATTTTAGTCCTAGAAGAAGTTCTGGAAAATATTACTGAAACCTCTTTCAATTCAGTATAAAGTGGTCCTTAAAAAGCTTGGAGATGTCAGAATTGTTCCAGGGTGCATGAAGGTTTTAAAAAATAGTGTAAGACTCTCCAATAAGGTGCTTAGATATACTTAGTTCATGTGGCATCTTTTAGAGCTGTTATTCAAATGTGCTGGCTCCTACTTTCCTCCCTGCACCTCCAAGTTCTAATAAGACAT
The DNA here is from genome assembly GCF_002078875.1 of Numida meleagris. Lineage (NCBI taxonomy): Eukaryota > Metazoa > Chordata > Aves > Galliformes > Numididae > Numida > Numida meleagris. Next base: position 89,016,319 of record NC_034409.1, read on the forward strand.
CTCACCCTAATGCTGAAGGTTTGTCTTTTTCATTTATGTTTTTAATGTTCATGTAAACATAAGCAGCAGGAATGAAACAAGTACATAACTCAATATAAGGAAACTTGAAGACTTTTTTTTTTCTGGAGTTATATGGCTGCAAAGTATAAATGCAGGGAAAAAAAAATCAAAATTTGAGCCAGTTATAATTTTAGCCACTATTTCTCCCTTATGTACCCATTTCCAACTAATGAAATACTGCTATTTGTTCTGTTTTTACCATCTGCTGCATTCCTTTTGCTTCTCTCATGAAAAGAGAAGAACAAGAAAACAAGAAAACAAATCATGGGAACAATGCAGCTGCTTTCTTTTTACAGTTCCATTTTCTTTCCTCAAAACCTTTCAGAATGTCTTCCGTAGGCACACGAGAGGAGTGAATTAGGAGGAATTAGAGGCTGCAGAAGCTGGGGGCTGCTAAAACTTCTTTTGTCCACAGCAAATTCTCCTGTTGTTGTGTGAGAACTGGAAGAACTGTCTGACGCACTTCGGGTAGTGAGTGTAAAAAACCATACAGTGGATTTTGTGGTAGTGAGTGTAAAATATACAATATAAAATTATAATATGCAATAATATACAATATAAAATTACAGAAAAACAGCTCAAAGGACAGTATTTTTAAATGGTGGTGATACAGTGGACACATGAATTCTGACCTGCAGAAGTGATGGAGCACTATTTTCTTACAAGAACTAGAGAGCAGATTCAAAGATTTTGCTCTGTAAGTGGAAGAACAAATATCCTATTTATGTTAAAAGATCTATTCCCATAATGGGAATGAAAGATTTAGTTAAAAGTAAAGACTGGAAATGAGCATGTACTAACTGCATTCTTTTTCGTGGATTAATCTTACATAAAACATTAATTAAAGCGGGCTTTGCTGCATTATTTAAAATGACAACAGGAGACAACAAGCTGAATATTTTGTCATTGATATGACACTTCAAATTCTCCTCCTTATTCATCACTCCACCACTCAATTAGATTACATGCTATCAAAATCTTCTGGAAAAAAATGAAGAGAACTAAAAACATGTACGCTGTGAATTTTAAATGCAATTGCTATTTTACATCATCCTGCATCACATGGCTTACTTATTTCCTTTTTTCCTTTTCTGCTTATAAAAAAATGTCAAGCGAAAAACACAAATCTGTAACATGAATTCTGAGGCAGCATGACACCAATACAGGATGTTTGGAATTTATGCTGGTTTTGTTTCATTGGCATCACAGTAGAGCCATGTGGGAGAATTCTAATGACAAACTTTCTCAGGGAAAAATGAATACTTTGTCAAAACCAGCCAGCCACCTGTCACCAGGTGATGTTTGCATCAAAACCACAAATAACCCCGGAACCTCCTACAGATTCATCTACATTCTGAGTAATGAAATCCGTGTTCCTTTTTCTGTACCAGGCAAAGCACTGATACTGCTCTCATGTGTTCGGTCCACCTTCCAAAGCTGCATGGAATCTGACAGGTCTGCCAGCGCTGCTCCCTTTGCATTGTGCAAGGAGAGGATGCTGCTTTTGCCAGTACCCCAGGCAGGTGTCTTTGGCAGGAAAAGTGGGGTAGTTAGAGTTGTACAGGAATTACAGAAACAATCAAAGTGGGTATGCTATCAAAATGTCATGTATAAATAGGATTATAGTTTCATACTGGTATGTTTAGTATGTAGTATGCATACTTTAAAAATCTTTTCTTGCAGTACTCCCCACTCCAGCACTTCTGGGTATCTGAAACTGCTGCAATAATGACTTGTTTTGCTGACTTGATCCTTGAATCCACTTTCAAACCTTTTTATATTTTGTCCCCCCCAACTCAACCATGAAGTTGAAGGTTCTCTTCTGGCAGTGTCTGCAGCTTTTAACTCCCAGGTGCTCATCTTTTATTCTGAAAAAAACTGACACCATTTTCAGTGCCCTTTTTCCATGCCCTCTCTTATATGGATCTTGACTGTAACATGAACTTGATTCTTATTCAGATACTGTCTGGTGCCTATGCCTGTTTCTATATGAAAACATTCCCCTGAGTTAGTCAAGTCTTTAAACTAGAGAGCTTCCCCAACTCCCGTCTTGTATTGCCGTCCACTTCTGTCCATCTTTAAACCTGTTCCTTGTAAGTTTGAAGGACCTTGTCCATGTTTCATCTGTGTAAGCAGTCATAAATATAGGAAAATAATTCAATGCCTTCCAGAATTGCATGACCCCTTGATAAAATACTCAGATATGTTTTCTCTCTCAGAGATTTCTATACCCCATCCTATCAATACTGATTCCAGTCCTTGTTCTGAGGATGAAGAATTCATCTTTCTCAGTATCGTGAAAGCAACATGGATTTTTGTAATCTAAGTAATATTTATATTCTTCTTCTCATTCTTCTTCTTTTTGCTAGTTTTTTGCTAGTTAGTTTGCCAGTATTATTTTTGTACTCCACTTTAAACCAAAAGCAGTATTCTGTGTTGTACAAGATTCAGCACAGACCTTAATCTTTTCAGGACTCAGATTGTACCACCGTATGTAATGGATAACATCTGCTCTTTGCTGCTAAAACACAAAACTAACAGCAACTGATGTCATCCATAGGCTTTTGTCTCTCCGGAGACTTTATTTTATGCCAGTCCTGTGCTGGTCACCATGCTCTGACCTTATGAAGATTATGCATCCCAGATCATGCTTTGTCATGTTTAGGTCATCAGAAGTAGAACCATGCTTTCAGTTTGCTTCCCAGATCTGGAACTGATGGAGTCCAGTGGCTATTCATATCAGCTTTCCTACTCTCTGCCCTTGGGATCAGTGGCTCTGTCTCTGGATAGAAATGTCCAATGTTAGATTCTCTCCTTGGGTGTACCAGAGCTGCACATCCCCACATCTCAACCACCATGCTTCTCCAGAGCTGACTGCTAGTCCCCTTCCTTCAACTGCGTACAGGGGAGCCTGTTCACAGAACACAAGTGCACAGTGGAATCACTGAAGTGTCTCTACAAGGTATTGAGCTGTGGATCAAGTACAGCATTGTGTGTTGGTAACCAAATGCAGCCTGGCAGAGGGATCTGTGCTCTATGGATGGAGAGGGCCACTTGATTTTCTGAACCTGTTTTTCTACCCCTTTGAAATCAGGTTGTGTCTTACCTTACATTTTCTGACACTTGATGTCCTTATCTTCATAAAATATTCATAAATCATTGTATGAAATTTGCAAACCTGTAGAAAAAGAATTGTTTACTGGGAAAAGAGTCTATGTATTACTATTTTAATGATAAATGTATCCACTAGAATGTGCTATGTAGCAGTTTTATATTACCATATCTTCAAGGAACCAAAACACTAGCTGAAACAGTTTGATCTACATATACTCCAAAGATAAATATTACACTGACTAAAAGTGTTATTGTGTGGACTGTATACTGTCACAGTCTAGCTAGGGACATGTAAATATCTTCAGTGAATATTGCAGCCAAATTACAATGGCTTTTGTCAAATACAGGTGTACTAAAAGATTCTTTGAGAAGTTAGTGTTAGGATCCAGAGTTAAGATTTTTGCTTAAGGCCATCAAGGGATGGAGCTGGGTTCAATTTTTGGTGTTTTGAAAGTTTACAGAATCTCCCATTCAGTTTATTTGAGATTTAGGTAGCATGGAAAAGGATTCAGTTTCAGCATGTGGGAAGCTAACCTCTACTTCTGTGACTGTATTTATTGTTCATCAGCATTACTGAATGCTTAATGATATGCAGATCTTCCAATACACAGTGACCTGTTTGAAGACAAAAAGCAGTTTATATTGGTGTGTTTGCTAAATCATGCCTTTCCTGTGATATCATGTGGAAGAGGTGATGTTGTATGTGTGTTCCTGAAATGACTCATTGCTATTAAGTAGTATTTTCATCAGGAATGATTCAGTGTGTTAAGGTATATCATTTCAAGTGATAAAAAGAAGATATCAAAAATTTAAAAACCCATAAACATTATTCAGTGAAAAATACTGAAATCTCTTTGTTTTGTGAGAGAACATAGAATTAAAAATTGATTTTGCAAAATAATTATGAAAATAATTTATGTTAGAGGATATGCATCTAATGTGCATAAAAGATCTAATGAGAGCCGATGAACCTCTAGGGTAAACTACAAAATAACTTCTGTAAAGTGAAGGGTGCCAAAGAATTACTAACAGGAAACCAGGAGCATAGTTTCGAAGTTCAATAGCTCCATTTATTATTCTCTTCAAATGTAATCTTTTCATAAAAATGTTTTATTTGTTGATTTACCCAAAAAGAGAAATTTCTGAGTAACTGAATCCTGAACGAATATGCCATCTGAAAGCCAGCTTTACATCCCCATTTATTGCAAGATGCCTCAGTCTGTAACACCTTAGAAATTACTACTTGCATGTAAAGGCAGGTTCTGCATATAATAAGATCCTCTAGCATTAGGCTGCCATTTGTTTTTCTCTAGACTATAGAATGTTCTTTTCATATGGAGATTTCAGTCCCTTGACAATAAGTAAATTGTAAATGTACGGGAATCTAGATCATTCATATGCTTGAAACTAAAGAGAGTAGGCTATACTACTAGTCAGCATAAGCGAAGTGAAGAAAGCATTAATTTTTAAAATTCTCTGATCTCTACAAGTTTAAAGTGTTGTAATGTTTAAGCTTATAGTGCAAAACCAGAGTTTAACCAACAGATGCAGACGAATATAAATAACTGAATTGGTAATAGATGTACGCTTGCAGGTGAGATCATTTGAAAAAAAAAAAAAGCTGATAATTCGGTAATTCTTCAATTTCAGGAAGGCTGTTGATAAAGACAAAGAATGCAGCTGAGAACTTTTGCACACACACTCAAAAATGGCTACTGTCTGAACATTATTAAGCACTGTTTTATTCACTGAGGACCTAAACATGAGAGTGAATACAGCAAGAACACCAGATTTTAGTAGAAGAAGTGAAATATTGTGAGGGATTCCAGAAAGACAAAAATAAGCCACATCAATGAGCATCGCCAGTACATGTGGAATTCAGTGCTGACATGCAGGGAAGAGAGCCTCTATGGAACTGCTTTAGCAGGTGCTCGGACTGGATGGTCTCCAGAGGTCCCTTCCAACCCCTACAGTTCTGTGATTCTGTGAACAGAGAAGCTGCTCATTCACTTTTTTAAATACAAGGTTAGCTGTATCTTACCTTTACCTTGTAAATACAAGGAGAGATTACTAGCTGTGGCTTATTGTATATTGTAGACAGTTAATTAACACTTCTACTATTAATCAAAGTAAAAAGAATGCTAGCATGTACAGTAATGGAAAATGGCACTGGAATCTTCATGATACCATTCTGTACTTTCTCACCTTGAATATTGTTTGTTTGTCATCACATTGTCCAAATAAAACATAATGGTAATTTAAAAGATGGGGAAAAAGCCCTGAAAGAGGTTTCTTCTGGATTTTAAAAATACTGGAACAGCTAATACTTACCATGAAAAGTGTAAAGTGAAAAGGGAGGACTTGTGTCTTCACCACTTGGAGCGGCACTGATTTCACATAAACCTCAAAAGGGACAGGCATTGTCAGGAAAAGAAAAGTTTGCCAATTTGAAACTTTCTGCTTCCTTCTCTATCTTATTAACATACATTGCATAGAGTAGAATGGCTCATTTGCATTAACAGTTCTAAAAGAGACCTCACGTTTCAGCCTGATTAGCGTTCCCATTGAGTATCTCCTATTATGCAGTTCCAGAGTGGTGGCTTAGTCCTGGGTATCAGCAGTGAAACAGTATTTAGTAGAGTGTCCAGATTAAAAGTTCATCTTTATATTTGGGTGTTTTCTTAAGAAATTAAAATAACTTGTAATTCAGTTTTAAAGAAGGCTGAATTTGGATATGATGCCATCCTGGAACCAAACAGGAAAGCTATTCTGGTTGAGCAAAACTTTTACTTGGGTAACATAATGTATATGCCTAAACAAATGTTCAAACATATGAACTCAGAAGTATGCTGGATTAAGGCAACATGCTCTCATATGTGCATGCATACATGCCCAATCTAGGAGGGCTTTTCTGTATTAACTCTATTTTTATGTCTATCTGTATGCCCCTGAATTGTTTAGATTTTTTTCTTTGAGAAGGAAAATCATGGCACTGAGTATATAGTTTTTTGGAGATAGCTTATGATTTTTTTCCTTGCCTCAAATATATTCCAAAGTATTACTGAAAGATACATTTATATCCAAAGTATATTTAAGTTAGATAGAGCTGTTCTCAGTGAGGGGTACAGCAAGAGCTGTTGTTTGGAAGTAGTGGGTACTTTTTTCATTGTTTCTGACATGGGAATACACCAGAGCAGATGATGCACACTCTGCTAATTCACTACCATTAAAAAAAAAAAAAGAAAAAAAGGAAAATAATTCTTAGAGAATAACACAAAGAATTGTGTTTGTAATATAAATGAGGATTTTGAAAATGGGTAACATATTTAAATAATGTGACTAATCTGTGCCTAACAGCTGGAAATATAAAAACCCCGTAATATGTCTGTAATCCTAATGTGTTTCTTTGCTGTTTTGCAGGCAGACCAGTAATGATTGTAGTTGAATACATGGAGAATGGATCCCTTGACTCCTTTCTGCGGGTGAGGTACCATTTTGTGATGGCATTTGAATAAGAAGTCATCCTAGGTTAAGGTTTTAAATCATTTATCATAAATTAACTTCTACATAATGTTATTCATGGAATTTTAGTGAAGAACAGGAGCATTTTCCCCAGGGTACATTTCTAAGGTACAGTGATACATTAGAGCATAGCTGGAAAAAAAGAAGATTTAAACTTAAGAGTATAATTGATTTCTTTTACAAGAGTAGCTCCCATATTTAGCAAAAGGTATTTTGATTAGTGTTATTGTGAAGGAAAAGATAAATTGAAGCACAAATACCTAGGCTTGTGGAAGCTGTTCACTTTGCTCAATCACCTTCAAAAACACTTTGTTATGTTTCTTTTGGTTGATGAGGTGTAGAATAGACTTTGTAATTGATTTATAATTATTTATGGCTACTTGCATTTAACAAATTGAATTAGAAAACAGTTCATGGGTGAAGTGTCCCAGCACTAATTAACCCCTAAAGGTCACAGACATTAAAGAAGAGCTACAGAAAGCATGAAGATATGTTGTTACATTTGTATTTATCTCTTCTTAGAAAAGTAGGAGGAAGGGGTGACCCCCTGACCTAAAATTGTCTTAAAATAATCTCTTTGTTGACACAACCATTGCAAATGCTATGGAGACCTAATGGCATAACAATGAATTATTTGACTGGCAAGTATTTCAGACTTGCCTTACAAAGTAAATGTCAGTCCTTACCAGCCTAATACCTTGCCACTGCCATCTTGCAGAATGCAAGGTGGGACTAAAGGCAAGGCCTGGGGTTGGATGAGGACTGTGGTTTTGTGGACCTGTTTGAAAGGGTGTCCCAAAATGCAAAGGAGAGATGTTCAACAAAGAGAAATTTAGATGATGATGATGATGGGGGATGCTATGGTAGTAGGAAGAAGGAAATTATAAGGGAAAACAGTGAATAAGCAGGAGGAAAAGAATATGGACACCTTAGAAAGGAAACTGATACAAAGGAGTGAAAGGGAGAGAAAGTCATGCAGAGAGCACTTATTTAACAGCAGTTAGGGAAAAGAGCTAGCTACAAGAAAAGAACAGCATCTGGAACAGAGGATACTACTTTGAAAGCACATCAGAACCATTATTTTAGATATTTCTATACATCGTTTTTCCACTCCTTTTGCTTTTGGTTGTTCCATTGTATTTTTCTCTCTTAGCATCCCTTGCTGTCCTCTTCACTGACTATCCTGAATAACATTTTGTTTTTCTCTGTCAAGACATATGACAGACGTCTATTTTGTTGCCAGAAACATACCAACAACACTGTTTCTGGTGAGAATTTGACAATCTGTCAAAATGAAGTTATTTTCTGGATGTAGTGTGGTATCGTCAACTTCTTATAGAAACTTCAAAAAAAATCAATCCCGTTGCCTTTCTGGCTCATCTCACTATCCATCTACAGAAGACAGACAGACTGCTGCTCATCTGAGGACCTGGGGCTTCCATGTTCTGTAATTTTACAGTGGTGACCCAGGAAAATTTGGCTCAGCCCTGAATTCTGCTCTTTGTGCATGCATTGTGTGTGTGTGTGCAAAATTTCGTGCAGGAGAATAAAATCAAATAACAAAATAATTGATTCCATAAAATTACCTTTCTCTGAGCTGCTCTATTATATCTATGCATGTTATTATTCACATTCATTAATTTATCAGAACAATTACTACTTATTGAGATACTTAAATATCAACTGACATCAGCAAAATTATGATGTAATTGTGAAGCAATACTTCTCACATTGCATAAGATATTGCAGGCAAAACTGCTGGGGGAAATGTGAGCTAATCATTTCTGCAGCTGGTTTCCATGTGTATTATTTTACAGTTCTAATTCACACTTCGGATAATGGTTTATTCTCCTAAAACGGTTTTTAAAAGGATTTTAGATAATATTCAGCATCCCAAAGCACTGTAGATATATTGTCAGCATTTCTGTTAATAATTACAAGAGCAAATGGCTTCAAAGTAACCTCTTTAAAAAGAAACCCAGCTGCTTCATTAATAATAGTTTTTTTCCTGCAGATGTAAGTCTACACTTTTAAAAGCTTTTGTGAAGATAGAAATAAGTGGAGAGGTTTTATCCTTAACAATCCTAGCAAAAGATAGTGCGTGAATGTAACAATTTTTACACACTGAGATTTGGAAGGGCTTATGATATTATCTATCTTCCTTATTGTTTAAAATAATTACTTGTTATAGTGCAAAGTCTTTTTACAGAGAGTCAGTGTGGAAAAAAAATAATTTCTTGCCATAAGAAAGACTTCCTCCATGCCACAACCTGCAGACATTAACTAGCACAGCCCTCCAATCTGTCATTTTCCCAAAGCATGCAAAAATGGGTCAATTACACTTTCCCAAAGGGAAGCCCTGTGAAATGAGCAGTCCAGAAGACTCATCATGGAAGAGATTTTGCAAGCAAGTTATGCCAGGAATCCTGAAATCCTAAGTAAAAGTCCCCTTGAACCTTATGCCTAAGCTCTTAGTAGGCTTCACTTCCTTACTTCCTTACTTCCTCACTTTACAGATATGTTGGGAAACATTGCATGCCTGGTAGCGCGTAGCTGACTTTTCTCAAAGATTTACGGTATGACCTTAGATAAGAAGTAAGCTGTGTATGTGTGGAATTTACTGCTTGTAGTGCTTTAATTAACAGCAGGTGCTGTGCTCTAAAACAGCCTGGGAAATGATATAGTTTTGAGACACTTTCTTGTGAGACACTTTTGATGTTTGTGGAACACCTATCTTGTTTGATATGTGTGGGGCACCTGTCTTGTAAACAAGTGTACTATATAAGAGAGGGCTGCTGCCCTAATAAAATGGAGCTGTTTGAACTCACACTGAGTTGCTGCTTCCCACGCGGGCTGGCGGGGGTTTGTCTTTTCCCTTTGCCGACTGTCGGGGTGACCCTGTGTCCAAGTGTTTTCCTACACAGATAGGGAAATAAAGCACCAAGATATTAAGTGATCTTCACAGTATTCTGCATGGCAGAGATCAGAAATTAAATCAGTTTCCCCGAATACTAGGCCAGGGTACACCCATCCATTCATCTTATTTAGTGCTATGTTTTGGTTTCGGTTATGCAGTCAAGGCTCCCCAACCAATGCCTTGCTTACTGATCTTTTTATGAATTAAACTGCAAGCTCAGCTAAATTTTGCCTTCCTCATCTCACAAAATATCCCATATTCTAAGCTGTTAACTTTGACCTTTTGGGTAAAAAAGTTGGCATGCATTTGCAGTACAAAGATGCTGTAGATATTTTCATTATAGGAAGACATCAGCTCATTAGAACCAATTCTGTGAGATGATGGCAGTTAACTACAGCAGATTGTGCACCACCAGAAATCCTAAATTGCTGGAGACACACGGCACCTAATTTCCCTCAAAAAAAACCAGCATTATTTTTGCAGTTATATAAAACTCATTATTGTAAGATGAACCTCGGTATCATTTTTTGCATGTAAGGTGGATACACAGAAGTTAATCATCCTATTGTCAGATAGGAATATTCTATGTGTGGGAAGAAAGGGGCTGAAATTTCATCAATTTCCTGTTCTGTTACCAACTTCTCATACACTATACTTCGGCTAGGACAGATGTCTTTATGTTTCTGTCACTTGCCTGTGTAATGGAGATCTTAGCAATCACTTATCCTCCAAGCATGTGAGGAAAATAAGAAACGTGAAAAGTTAAAAGCGCAGATATCAGAACTCATAGAAAGATGTACTCGGTAGTTAGGTAGGATAGTTGCAGTCAGACAAGTTTTCTCATGCTTGTTGATACAGTGTATAAAAATGACAAAGAGTCAAGAAATGCATAAATAAATAAATAGAAGCCTCAAAACTGTGGAACCTTTTTAATAAGCTGTGTGCTTTCATAGAATAATAGAATTATAGAATCTTACGATGTCTTGTGTTGGAAGGGACCTCAAAGCCCACCCAGCCCCAACCCCTTGCTGTGAGCAGGGCTGCCCCATACCAGCTCAGGCTGCCCAGGGCCCCATCCAACCCAACCTTGAGCTCCTCCAGGTGGGGCATCCACAGCTTCTCTGGGCAGCCTGTGCCAACTCCTCACTGCTCTTTCCAGGGATTCACCCTGGCCGTCCCTCTCCTGGGATTTAGAAGCTCCTGAGATTTTGCAGCATTTTCCCTTAACTGTTCCCTGAAGATATGAATGTTTAGGTTTCAAAGAAGGATGTTCTTCTCTTGCCCAGTTTTGTGAATCTCTGAGTTGTAGACAGAAGTGGTTCATTTACACTGGAAAATCAAAGGGTTTTCCTGCCTGCTTTTCTGTTACCATTTGCAGTACTAATGCTCCCCTTCCTATATGAAAACTGTCATATTTCCTTTCACTTAAGAAAATTAAAACACTCTTTAAAAGCCTAGATTTATTTGCAGGCATGCATAGAATGTTAAAATCTGTAACATATTTTCTTCTTCCAAAGAAAGTATTTTCTAAAGTTTCTATTCAAAAATAGGAAATGCTTAACTATTTCAAAACATTAATGGCAGCAGACTGTACAGCAAATGAGACCCAGAAATTCATCACCAAATTTTAATCCCCTGAGGCATGTCTAGCAGCAGCTAAGTGCAAAAATGTGTGAAAAATTATGTTACTAGAAGGAGATAATATTATGATATATTGCTCTTTGATGCAGTAATCGTTATGAAGTTATTCTCAGAGCAGCTTGCTATCAGGCTCACCGTTTTTTAACTAGAGTTTAGATGCTGCAGCAGACACCTTCCCTTAGTGAGACTGAGGGTAAGCAGGAAAAGAGAAAAATGAAGATTGGTAGAAAGTTCTATAAAATTGTGCTGTACGGTATATGTTGTAAATCCATCTAACATGGCCTCACTGGACAAAGTTAGCTTTGGGGAACAGAGGCCATATGGCCATTTCTAAGTTTGGTGGTTCCCCTTTTTATTTATCTGCATCCAGTGAGAAAACAACATTACAGCTCATAACTAACACTCCTTATTTTGCTTTCACACACAACATCCATGTGTCCTCTTATTTATTGGAGACATGTTCCTTTCCTGCTAGGGTAAAGGCAGCATTTTCATTTATTTTGCTTTCAAAAATTACTCTAGAAAGAAGAAAGCCTGCACTGGAGACTGCTGATATGGATATTTTTTTCTGAAGCAAAAGAAATCGAGCAATTAGAAACTGAGTTTGTGTAAATATGATACCTTAATAGTGAAATGGGAAGTAGTGAATATGTATGTGATCTAAGAAATAGTCAGTGATGCTACAGAGCTAACATTTGTTCTCAACCAGTGTTTCACCCTGTTAAAGGGAGGCAAAAACACAGTATTTCTGATACTGCTGTGACGAGTTCATTTGCAAACACTGGATTTTTTTAATCCCTGTAGATATTCTTCCTACTGAGCAACAGTGAATTTATTACAACAGTCTTGTATTTGAAGCCAAAAAGAATTTGTGGAATATGGAAACTTTCAGTGTGCTCTATCTTAGAGAATTTGTGGAAAATATGTAAGAAACTAGGAGATTATAACAGAGCCTGTATCGGCCACATATTAAAAAGAAGGGAAAGGAGAAACCAAGAAATTACAGGACAGTCAGCTTAATGTCAAACTGCTGCTCTAACGTTTTTAGGACAAATTATCAAAAAAAGTATTTATAAGCACCTTAAAGATAACAGTGTGATAAGTATGAGCTAACATGGATTTACCAAGAACAAATTATGTCAAACAGTCTGTTTTCCTTTTGTAATGGGGTACAGGCTCTGTGGATGTAGGAAAAGCAGTTGATCTTGCCTTTACTAATGCTTTAAAATTCTATCACGTGAGATCCTTTGTGCAGCTAGAGAAATGTGGTCTTGACAAAATTTCCGTAAGTGAATGCTGTACAGTACAGAGACAGTGGACTTCAGATGGAAAGTTATATGAAGAAGTGTTATTCTGCAGTTTATTCCCACATATTTTTATTAAGTTTCTGGATCCTAAAACTGTGATTAAACTTAAAAAATGTTCAGACAATGCAAAGCTGAGTAGGAAGGCAGTTAGACAGGAAGAGAAAGCTAGAATTTAAAATCATTACAACAAATTTAAGACATAATTTTGTAACTACTTGGTTTTAGAAACTAGTTGGAAATTAGTGAGGACAAGGTCAAGATACTTCACTGACACTGAAATAATCAGGTACAGAGTAGGAAACAGAGTATAACTGCTCAGAAAGAAGTTCACTGGAAGAAATAAATCTAGACATTGCATTAGGTCAGGGATATCACATTGCTGTGAAAATGGCAAATATCTCATTGCAGTCAAGAAACAGGAGCATCCCCTGCAAGGTTTGTGAGGTGGCCCTCCCTTTTCGCTTGACCTTAGTGAGGACTCATGGTACTACATCTCCTTTGGACCACAACCCTTCAGATACTTCAGGAACTGTATGAATTTTCTGGGCAGATTACACAACAAAATAAAAAAGGATAGATACTGAGAAAAAGAAGTTTGTGCACTGAACTTGGTTTTAGGCTGAACGAAAAGGCAAGAGAGATACCATTTATTTAAAAAGCAGTTGTGAAAAGGATTGAAATCTGTTCTCTGTGCTAGTAAAATGAAGGGATCTTATTTAAGATGGTCCTAGTATAGAATGGGTAGCGTAAGAAATACTGGCCCTAGTGGTCTTTAAGCACAGATTAGAAAAGCATCTCCAGAATGACACAAGGCAAGGGGGTGATCTTGATCCCCTTCAAAGTCCCTTCCAGCTCCAGCAGCTGTATTCCAGCGCACCCAAGTGGGCAGGGACACGTGGTTATGACAGGACAGCCCTTTCTTGTTATCATAGCTGGGAAAGGAAGGCGGGGTAACAGGTTACAAGGCCACTGTCACTGGTCCGACCAGATTTGAGTGTAGCTATCGCATCCTAAACTAAGCTTCAGAACAGCTCAGTCTTGCAATGTTTTTTTAATAATAAAAAATTTCCCACAAATGGGAGGAAGATATGCATCTACAGTGCCTTCTGATGGCAGTATAATAATTGATTGTCTTCAGTGAATGGAAAAAAGGGAAGCATCACTCTTATTTTTAAGAAAGGGAGAATGGAAGAACCAGGGAACTACAGGCCTGTGGGCCTCACCTCTGTGCCTAGGAAGATCATGGAGCAGATCCTCCTGGAAGCTATGTTAAGGCACATGCGAGATGTGGAGGTGATACAAGACAGCCAACACAGCTTCACTCAGGGTGCATTGTGCCTGATCAGTTCAGTGTCTTTCTATGATGGAGTGATGGCATCAGTGGACAAAGGAAGAGCAGCTAATATCATCTACCTGGACTTGTGCAAGGACATGGACATGGTCCTTCACCACATCCTTATCTCTAAATTAGAGAGACGTGAGTTTGAAGGGTGGACTATTTGGTGGCTTATAATCAGAAGGGGGGCCTGACTTTTGATCTGATAGTGATAGGACAAGGAGGAATGGCTTTAAACTAAAAGAGAGGAGATTTAGGTTAGATGTTAGGAAGAAATTCTGTACTCAGAGCTCAGTGAAGCACGAGCATAGGCTGCCCAGAGAAGCTGTGGATGCCCCATCTCTGGAGGTGCTCAAGGCTGGGTTGGATGGGGCCCTGGGCAGCCTGAGCTGGTAGGGGGCAGCTCTGCCCATGACAGGGGATTGGAGCTGGGTAGGCTTTAAGTTTCCTTCCTACCTAATCCATTCTATGATTCTATATTTTTAGTACTCTAAGAGATAATTAGATTCTTGTGGTGTAGGATCATTCGGTAGCATCTAAAATAAACTAAATCCATTTCAGTCTTATATATACTGTATTTAATGAAATCACTTGTTATTATTTGTATGGAATCCTAGTAGCCGTTAATTCAAGGTGAAATTGTTGATCTAATTCAGTTCCAATCTGAGTGCAATCCACAGGATAGTATAAAGCATGGATTTAACTTCCTGTTAATACCAAGTTTCAAATTGAATACTGGAAGATTTATCCCAGTAAAAAGCTACCATTTACTTTGGATCGTCAAATAGTAATAAGTACATAGCAAAAACTAGATCTTTCATATAGTGACCCATAGCAACCATCAGTGGTGAAGATAATCCAAGTTAGATCTAGAAACACAATTCTCAGTGCCATTCTCCTTCAACAGTAAGATCTAAATCATCTGCACTTCTCAGAATGCAAGACCATAAAAGTGTTGAGATCTTACTTTGAGCCTAGAAGTGAATTCTAGTGTAGATTAATCTATTCCAGAAACAATAGTCCACAAACAATATAGGAATCTTGACTCACCACTCTGCCAAAAAGTTATTTAGTACTAAAACAGAAAAAGCTTTCTGAAAAAGAAAAAATCTGTGGTCTTGTAGAAAAGTGCTGAAATTGTGCAGACTACAGTTAGAAACTATGAAGTGAAAAACAATGATAGAAACTTAAAATACCTTCCTTCTTTTCCTGAAATAACTAACTCCCTTTACTGCCTCATTATACATCAGTGTTATTGAAGGTTCTGTAATATAATGAGAATACTTCACACATGTAAGATTTTTGAAGGTAAACAACATTTTTCATAGACCTGCATAAATGCAATGGGAACCACACAGATATTGTATTTATATTCAGCTGATAAGAAAAGTTTATTTAGCAAAGCCATTAAAGCCTGATTAAAATTTGATGGGATGATAGGATAAATGTGGTAAGTCCATTGGGGTCTGAATTGCTGCCAGTATTGATTAATACCTTTAACACCCTAGTGGGAATCCTGTCAAAAGTATATTTCAAATATAAGTCATGGGAATCAGAATAAAGCCCCAGATAACAGCTGCCATATCATTTAGATGAGTGTTTCATGTCCCTGTAAGACAAGCAAATGAAACGAGATAATGGAAAGTTGCTAAAGGATTGATTTGACTCACAAATGTACGTGGGAATTTACAAATTCTGAAGATATGAGTCCAGATTCATACCTAGCATTCACCAACGTAGTTGAATTTCCCAAGGGCGAAATGTGGCCCAGGTCTCTGTCCTGGTCACGTTAAATCAGACAAATATTTTTATATAATTGAAGATAACAGTTTGTAGATGGTAAGGGAATACATCTGGCATGGAAACCAATGTACAAGAAGTGATTACAGTGAAACTCACAAAAGAAATTGTTTTGCTGACAGTAAAAATGCAGTTTTTCCTGATATGAGGGTGGTATTAAACAACGTAAAGCCAAGAATGAGAAATGACAGAGGGGAACAGGTGTGGGTGAAGATTCAAAAAAGTGTTTGGTGAAAGGAAGAGAATGTAATAAAATTGTAACTGGTCTGTTAGCAAGTCTGTCATTTCTTTAAAGGTGAAGATAAGAAGCCTGAACTTTTATGTCAAGGCAGAAGCTCAAAGAAATGTGAAAGAAGGAGAGAGAGAGAGAATTGCAAAAACATTTCTGCTATACTTGTAAGGAAAATACTGAGATTTGGAAGGAGCAGAAAAAGGTTATGTTTTATGAAAAAAATCAGTCAAGCATGGCCTAGATTTGAAAGAGAACAAATTAAAAAAGAAAGGAATGAATGCTTGTGATTTAAAGGGGCAAAAGGTTCAGGGAAGTGTTGCAGATGACTGTGAGGTTGAAAGAATGGAAATGTGTATGATGATAAGGAAAAGGTAACATCTAGAGGTTGCAGGGGAGTGGGGGGGGGGGGCTGGTTTTGTTTGCTGCTTTGTTAGGGGGCTGTTTGTTTTGCAAAAGCAAGCCATGGGTGCCTTGTTCCAAATCCTATTTCTATAGTAAGCTAAAAAAAAAAAGTTATTCATACAGAATAAGTGCAAAGAGAATTAACTGCAACCCAGCTCAATAAAGTTGTAGTGAATTGAAGAGTTTGTATTATTAAATAAAAAGCAAAAATCAAATCCAGCGTGGTTTCAATAGGTTCAATACCAGGTAGGGTTCGTGTCATTACTTTATTAGAACAGGCTTAAAGTCTTTAATAGTCTTGTATTTTGTCTTTCCTTGCTTAATCAGTAATGATAATTTTTACTTAAATTATCTGTCACTGATATGTTTTGGGATCCTGAAAGATTCCTTGTTCTTTTTTGTAGGGGGCTGTGGAGGGAAAATCAAAGAGGTCTATGACAGGAGACTCCCTTATGTAAAATGTCTTGTTATCATGCATGTGTCTTGACCCTCAGCTGAGTGTTGTCTGCAGAACTAGCTGATTACCAGTGTCTTTGGTGGAGGCAACAAAGCAGGGTAGAGTTTACATGTGTGACATGATTAGAACAATCTGCTTTTTTTGGATAATACTTGAAGATTACAGTGTTTCAAAGAACTAACATCGGTAAGAGTGGTGAGAATGTTTAAGGGAAAAAGTTGCTATGAGTTTGTCATAAGTAGCATTTTTTTGAAGATGTGTCAGTAAGTGTGCTTTGCTTGGAGAAGGCTGTGAGATGACTGTGTTGTTCATACATGGTTCATTAAATAACAAGTGTTCTGGGTAGCATGAGGCTGTGAGGTATTCTAGCTGGCAAGGAGCATTAGTGTCCGAACTTTAGCATTCTGATAGATAGCTTAGAATAGCAGCTTTGAAATCCAACTGTGTGTATCTTAAATTTACTGTTTTGTTGATACTTTTTTCTTGTTTTGTTATAGCTGGATGCAATATTGTTAGCTGTTACCTAGTGATTGTTGTCTCTAATCTGGGATTTCAAGTACTACTGCATTTGATCTCTTCTTCCGAATGATTTTATTAAAGAACTTGAGTTATAAGGTGTTCTACAAATTACATCATCTCTACCTCTTTTGTTTGCAAAGTTTGTCTCTCTGTTTGTAGCGCATGGAGTTTAATCAAACAGCGGTGACATTTAAGAACTATTTTCTCAAAATTCTTTATAGGCAATTCAATTCAATAGTCTTCAATTTAATAGTCTGCTGTGCACACAGGATGATTTTTCCTTTTAATCTTCACTTTAAGAATGTATAAATTATTTCGTTGAGTGTAATATATATTCTAGGTGTCCATTCATTGGGTATTGCTCAATCCTGAAAGAGATAAATTAATAATATCAGGAAAGATTAACACCAAACTTTTCACTGTTTTTTTTTTAAGGTGTTTCTGTTTTTGCTTTTTTTTAACATTAATTTTACATTGTTTAAACTAAGTAAAGCTGAGTACTCATTCCTTTTTTCTTTAAACATTTATGTACCTGACTAGGTAACTGTAAGCTCAAACCCACTGATTCCTAATAGATATGCTAAAATAATTTGCTATTCAGGCATAAGCATTTTTGTGCAGCTCAGTTTATTGCTTTCTCCAATCTGCTACACTTACTGGTCTTTATGTTAGAATTCCTTACCAAATTTATTTTACCTAGGCGTATAAATTAAGCAATAGAAATGTCCTGAGTGCTTATTGTATGTAGCCTAATGCTGAAAGTGTTAAAAGAGAAAATGGAAAGTTAACTTCCTTGCAGGGGAGAGTTGTTTGTTTTTGTGTGGCTCTTCTTGCTAACATAAAAGCTTGGCTTACTGAATAATCCATGAGAAGCTAAATGTGTGTAAGCTGAGGTCACAAAAATTCTGCTGTCAGCAGTCTGCCTCATAGGATAGATAGAGCAGACTTCTGATTTAGGAGGTGCAGAAGCATTAATTTTCATTTTGGAGATGGAAAAGCAAGGCCTACCAAGACTAACCACATAGATGAGTGCAATTAACGGCATAACTCATATTTTGATGTTCAGCACCAATAGATTCCAGCAGGAGTTAAAGAGTCTACTACTTTGATGGGTCTGGGCTGAAGTGACTTCTCAGTCAGCTAGGAAGACTGGAGAAACCACGCATGACCCCATGAATTTCAGCCCAATCTTCCTTTTCAATCTAGTATGCAGAGGTTATATGGCATTATATGCAGAACAGATTTTTCTATGCATTTTCATTCTTGCTTTAAGAAATTGAGGAAAACATTCATAGTAACTGAGGGTAAAATGCATTAGATGTGGTCACTGGAATGATAATGCAGAGTGCGGAACTGCTGAAGAAGGGAATGAACTGCACAAGGAAAGATGGGGTGGCTTGTGCTGCTGAGGAAGTTAAATGAAAAAACGTGTTAGCATTGGGTGGATTGGCTGGCAGGGCTACAAATACATCTTAATTTCAAACTTGATCTAATGTCACCAGTACAAAATTCATGAAAACTGGCTGTGTTTCTTGAACTTGCATCTTTACTTGCAGAAACATGATGGCCACTTCACAGTCATCCAGCTGGTTGGCATGCTGCGGGGAATTGCATCTGGCATGAAGTACCTCTCAGACATGGGCTATGTACACCGTGATCTGGCAGCCCGTAATATTTTGGTCAACAGCAACCTCATGTGTAAAGTCTCTGACTTTGGTTTGTCACGAGTGTTGGAGGATGATCCGGAAGCTGCTTACACAACCAGCGTAAGTTTGTCTTATCTGTTTTGAACAGTCTGTTGCCTTGTGCCCCTTTTCTTTCAGATTTATCTATGCCCTAGGAATAATAGTATGAATTGGCTGACTTTGTTCATTTATCAGTTTGTGTGGTTTAATAACCCTGCCAATTTATTGAAGGGAAGTTGTCTTAATTTTTTGTTATGTGAGAGGAACTTACAATAATATTTTGCAAAATTATTTTAAGCAAATGTACAGCTGTAACTGGGAAACTTTTCTGTTCTTGTTTTTTATTTTTACTTTTTTTTTATGTCCTTTCCTCTGCTGCTTTCCTATGTTCACTTACAAAGATATGCACACACAAAAAGGGAGGAGGACCTCTCTCTGCTTCATCTGATGGAAGTCTTGCATCTTAAATTGAAATTTTAGTTTATTTTGATTTAGCTTACCTTCAACTGGAGTATGTAGGACCTTTCTGTCAGGGTTTAACTCTCATCTCATTAATACTTAAAAATTCATCATGCAATACAAGGAAGTTTGTTTTTGTAACTATGAATCATAGAATCATAGAATTAGCTAGGTTGGAAAAGACCTACAAGATCACCCAGTCCAACCATGCCCCTACCACCAACATAACCCCACTAAACCAGGTCTCTCAACGCTATATCTAAACGTTTCTTGAACACCTCCAGGGACGGTGACTCAACCACCTCCCTGGGCAGCTTGTTCCAGCGTCTGACCACTCTTTCAGAAAAGTAGTATTTCCTAATGTCCAGCCTAAATCTCCCCTGGCGCAACTTGAAGCCATTCCCCCTCGTCCTGTCACTAGTTATAGAAATGTTTTTCTTTTTCCTTCCAGACCTGACTTTTCTTTTCCCCGGCTAATTATGAGCACCTCTTTTTCCTACTGCACAAAACATCAGGGTTTCATAGTGCATGCACCTGACACTTGTGCCTCGAACGAGGCTACAGCGTGTGGCCCTGTTGTTATCAGAATATAAACCATTCAGTGATAATAGGTGAGCTTTAAGGGCTAAGGGAGTCTGTCAAATCCTTCATTACAGTAGTTAGTGTATTATAACCTACTATAGGGAACATGTGTTGTAGATAGCACACGGAGAAAGATTAGCAAATTAAATTGTCAATATTTTAAATCAAAACGTTTAAGTGTGTTTCAGTACTACCAGAAAGAACTGCGGTCAGTGTTCCTTTTATGTATGGTGCCAGTTCAGTGCATTCCTTAGAATCTGTTTCACGAGTAGAAAAGTCATTGCAGAATCACTCAGCTTACGTTCTTCGAAGGCCTAATGCTGCTCTGCCATCTCGCATTCTTTCTCCAGCCCTGCCCCCAACTCCAGCTTCTCCTGTGGACTGTTGAGCAACAGCACTCACAAAAAAAACATCATTGAGATGTCACGTCAGTTTGTCAAACCGCGCCTTTGTCAGTTTCTAAAGCTTGAGCTTCCTGGGGGAGAACTTTGCTCTACCATATTCCCAACTAATAACAAAAGCATGATGCTCGTTAAAGACATTAACAGTTAGCAAGTTCCTTTTTCTCCAGTTTAGCTGACACTGTGGTTCTCTGTGGACGATGAAATGGCTTGTTTTGCATGACTTTGAAATGACAAGACTTTGCAGTGCAGCACTGAAGTATCAGAAGTGATGCAAGCAGTTTGCCGAGGTATTGATAACGTTCAACCGCTGCCCGGAGCCGTGACAGTACATTGGTGATTTCACTTCTGATCATTTTAAATGTCTTCACTGCGAGTCACTAATATCCTCATAACAAATACAGTGGGGGGAAAATCAGATCCTATGTGAATTCCTGAAGTTAGTGTTGCACTGAAGTTCAGGCTTAAGCTAACAAAGTGCTTACTTACCTTTAAGGATGACTAATTGCAGTGACCTTCATTTATACACTTTGTTTTGCTGGATGGTGAGTTTGTGTGTATTAAAGTCATGCTCTCAGTGCATCAGCAGAGTTGTGTGGCTGCTGCTGTTTTGAAAGATACCGTCACAAAACATCTGTGAAAGAAGAATGTTTTTGACGTTAGTTCCATTGCGTCTATGAGTAGAAAAATTAATTGCTTCAAGTCAAGAAGTTCTAGGCCTTGTCCTCCGATATTGTTAGATACAAGATTGATTTTCACAAATGCTTGTGATTGCATTTTAATTTCTCTGAAGAAAGAAAAAAGTAGAAATGTATTGTGCAGTTACTGTTTAACAGAATTCCCCCCTACACCCAATAGGAAGCACTGGTTTTATGTTACTGATGTCGTAAGTTATAGCATATATTCCAGATTCTGCTTTATACACTTAATATTACCTGTCGTGACACATTTTTAAAATAATAATGTAAAACTATCACAGTAATTAAAAGTTTAAAATGAGTAATATATAACCATATCATATCTATGGGTCAACAAAAAAGGCAGAAAAGGTTTTGTGCAGTGAACTGATTTGGGCAAATTTTCCAAAAAATACTGATCTATTTTTTTAAATGATATTTTGGAGGCCTCTTCTACACGGCCCTACTTTTTCTTCTGTGTGTTTTTAAACACTGAAAAGCCAGGGGAGGCAATATCAGCACTGATACTGAGTGCTGTGCAAACAGGAGAAGTAATAAACTATATTCTGAAATCAGCTATCAGGGTTCAGAAATTAGGAAGGGCAAGGTTGACTGCATTTAAGTTTTAAAGGAAGATAAGACATAAGACTTTTCTTCTTACAGGAAGAAAAAGGCTCTCGTCAAAGGAATTGATACTTCTGGGTGTTGTGGGCCTGATTCTCAATGACGCTGATTATCAAGGTATTTGTTTGTGTTACATATCACCTATGAAATGGTAATGGTTTTGTAAATCTATTTAAGGATTATGCTTCTATTCATGGCAAAAAAAAACCCACAAGTTTTTGTTTTATTTTCTTTGTTGTCGCAGCTATGGAGGCAGATTCCCAAGAGACTGGAAGCAAATTGATCCAATCTATGCTATTTTACAACTTTTACTTTAATAATTGTTTTAACTTCCCAGATTCCATTTTCTGTTTCAGTTTCCAAGTCTTTAGGTTGGGTGGGTACTTCCGAAAATCTTGAGAGCTCTAGGCTCTTAATACGGACTTAATCCTCTTCACACTTTCTAATCTTCCTATTTCCAATGTATTCCTTCCTGCCCCTGTGCAGGACCAGCACAGCAGTGCTGTAGGAGCCAGAAATATTCTCTACACACAATGGGAATTCCCCTGTGCTAGGACACTTCCCCATTCTTAGGCCACCCAAGCAGCTTAAAGGAAGGTGGTCAGTAGACCTGTGCTGTTGCTGGGTGCAAATATTGTATATTTGAGAAGAACTTACAATTGGCTGAAAGGAGAACGTATCTTAGAGATGAGGTCAAGGCTGAAGGAGTCCTGGAATGTGGAACAGCTGTAACAGATGACGGTAGGAAAAGTAAGCTCGGATTCCAGATTTTATATTTGAAAACCCCGGACTGCCTTTTCAATTAGGAACTTAATCTTGGTTTTGTTTAGTATTTCTCTGTCCCTTGTGATCCCCACTTTACAAATACACTCCAGTGACTGCGAAGCAATCAGAGACCCTAGCAGTAATTCCACAGCGTTTACACACAGGTGACTACACAAAACAGTTATGAGTTATAAAGAAGTTCCAGATGTTTTTAAATAAGTTTGGTTACTGTTAAAACCACTTTAAAAGCTAACCTTCAAAGATACATTTACAGTAGGAAGAAAGCCTGTATTTAAAAGACATGGTAGAGCGTCAGCAGCGTGGGAGACATTTTTGTCATGGGTATCTATTCTTACAACTTCACGGCAGGCCAAGAGGAAAGCTTATCTATACAGATTTGATAATAAGTAAAGGCAACCGACCCATTTCTTGTGCTTATACACTATGCTGATCTCTTTTCCCACTGTCTTGCTTCTTAATCACAATATTCTTTTAACGAAAGGAAAGGTCATTTTACTGTCCAAACGCTGTGTGTTTAGAAGCACATTCTGCATCACTCGCACAAAGCGAGCAATATAATAGATTGTAGCTGATTGAAAAAATGTGCTGAAATCAGTAGGTTCTTAAGAAAACATTATCTGCTGCTTATTATTTTAGTTACTTTTTGCTTGGGTTCTATAGCCAGAAAGCTGGTGTTAATCTTGTCTCCCTCCTGTTATAGACAGCCCTATCCAGATCCCTTTGATGTCAGTGGAAAGAATCCCATTTTTCGTGGCCTTTGAACCAGATGTAGTAAAAGGCAACTGATCATGTTGTATAGTGTGCAATTGGGTAACTTGTTTAAAGGAGGAGAGTTGTGTTACCTATTTCTCTTTTCCTGCTGCTTTGTTATTTTTAATACTTGTGTGCTATCAGAAGTGAAGTAGATACTTGGTAAACGCTGAAGAGGACAAGTGTCCCTGCTCTGACCATATTACAGTATTTAGATGAAGGCAAAGTAAGGGAAGAGCTATATGGCTGTTTTTTCAGCCTCCATAGCAATAGAGCAGTGGCACACATATTTAATGATTCCTGCTTGTTTCAGCTGTTGTGAAATTTAGGAAGGAGTTTGCATAAGATAGCATATCCTGCTGTTGTAATGTGCTGGAGACAGAGCTCAGATCTCTGGATAAGGAATGCTGCATAAACACTAAGTGCTGTTATCAATGCCTACCACTCTCCCCAGGATCTGAACCTGACCTTACTTCCTGGATCCAAACAATCTCTGTCTGTGGAAATAACGTGATTTTATAAGAATACAGTTTACTGTTTTGTTACCTGTTTCATATAACCACATTGCACAGGAATCTCTTATTTTCACAGGCATTTATTCAAATGCGGGCATGTTCCAAAAGAAAGAGAATTCCTTATCAAAATATGATCAAGCCGAACACTTCTGTGTTTGTAAAGAATGGTGACTGAGAGCTGCCAGCAAGAAGATGGAGGCTGAAAACTGGGGTGGTTGTGTCACCAGAGGAACTTGGCACATTTACAAGATGAGGAAGGCAGAGGGGCAGACCACTTGTGAGGGCTGCCCTATTCCTGGAGATGCACTGGCAGAAGGGGTGATGAGAAGAGGGAGTGGTGTGCACTTAGGAGGATTTGGGTTCTGTCCTCCCTCAGCAGCCTGATAGGATATTTGTGGTCAGTTGCTTGTGGCGTGAGTGATAAGAAGAAATAAGGAAAGGGAGGTGTAAAAGTAAGATGGAGGACAGTGGCTAGAGACTAGGTATGCCTTGAAGATATGGCTGGCCCTCAGGCTATTATCCAAAAAGTGAAATTTGTGTGCTTTTCTAACAGCACTTTCTAGAGAGCTCCACTTCTTGGAGTGCCCTTGTCTGAAGCCTGTATGGGTGCCTTTGAAGAAGGCATATTTTGCTTTCACTGGAAAGCCAAAGAATCAGAAATCCTGAGTCAGCTGTCCTGTGTGGAGCAGAGTCTGCAGGAAGAAGCCACTACCAGGGATACACTGGACTGCTGGAGAGGTGGGAGTCTGCCATTGCCATTGCTGTGCTCCTAGGAAATAGATGAAGCAACAGCATGAGGTGTACTAGAGCACTGCAGTGATGCTTCTTTTTACAGTTGCCTTTGTTCAGAGACATGGCTTTGTTGGAATAACAGCCTAATGCCTGTGTTACCAATGATGTGGTTCCTAGTCCTTCTGGCTGTGAAGGGGGCTTTACAACATCTGCTGGGTTTTGAATTGAGAAATTGGATTTTGCAGATATGTTTGATCTATTCATGTGGCAACAATTCCCATTTGCCTTGTTAATCAGTTTTGTTTTGTTTTTTTCTTAGTGTGGTTTAGTGATCAGATGCGGGAGCATCCTTTTACAAATCTGTCAGTGAGGTAGCTGTCTTATAACAGCCAGCCTTGTTACATCATATGAGCAGTCTGGAACAAAGGTTAATAACATGTATACTAGAAAAAATGTGCACATCAGTAACAGAAACCTGATTTGTTTTGTATGATGCACCCAGGTGGGTAAGACTGTGAAAGTGTATATAGCAATCAGTAAACTGTGTGCTAATTATTCATTTACCTGTATGAAATCCAAACAGGCTGGTCATAAATACTTTTTTTTGAGGGGTTGAAATCTCCATTTCATATTTGTACTAAACAACATTAGTTAGAGCCTGTTTCTGATGCTGTCTTGCAGAGTAGTATAAATAGGAGTTCTGCTGCAGTTGCCAGCTACTAATGAAGTTAGTGTGCTCTTATTGAAACTTCTTGGTAAATCTGATTTTGAATACAAGTCCAGGTCTGACCATTTCTTCTTCTGGAGGATCAACAGCTGAGATCCATCAGCCTAGCAACAATCTTGACACCATGTTTGAATATATGACCTTTCCTCTCCCCAAGTAACTTATCTCTCACTAAGAAAAGACTTCCAGAGAGAAATAAACAAGTGTCTGCCTGTATGAAGTAGTAAAGGGAAAATAAAATGATAAATGAACCTTTATTATTTAAACAGTGTGACATGACAAACTGCAAGTGCTGCTCACACCTAGCCCTCTGAGAGCAGCTTTCTTTGTTGATAAGCTTTGGTTGAACCTGAACCTTTAGTAACTGAAGCTAGCTTTGCACATACATTATGTACTGGCATGATATCATAATCCTCCAGATTTTCTTCAGACCATTCATGAAATCACACAAATGTCTGAACACAAAGACAGCACCAATATGGGCGTCAGTGTTGTGAGGATTCTGATGTAGTCACCCAGGAATATTCAAATTTGGTGCAGAGGCTGTGTAAGCAAAATCATTCTAATACCTGGAGGGACCGTGTGTATGGGTAACAAGCAATGGCATGAAAACTGGGATAATAACCACAGATCGTGTGTGTGGGTTATGTGGCCTAGGGCTGGTGCGGGTTTAAGTAAATGAGGTTAAGGAAGCTCATGCATTGCCAGAGTGTGCTATGCTCTAACTCCTTCTGCAGTGCTTGTATGATGTACAGTTACTTTTGTACGTCATAAAACGTCCATTTAGGTGTGTGTTGTGGGCTTAGAACACCTTATGGTGCAGAGTTTGCCATTCAGAGCCAGATTACAGGGTCATTATGCAGTTTCCAGAAGTTGTCCTCTGTAGGCGGGAGATGCTGTTGGTAAAAAAGAGGTGGTATAGGAATTTCATTATCATAACTACCTTGGATATCTATCTGTGGGCATACTGTGTTTAGTCTGATTTGGTGGAAGTACAAATGGCAGCATCCTTTTTGATGGTTCAAGAGGAACAGCTATTTCCAGAAGAGGTTGAAGTCAGCAAAATAAACGCACGCGGTTACGAGATGAATATAAGTCTAATGGAACAAGGGAATTCTTAATGTACTTAACTGTTCTCATTGACATGATTGTACTTATTCTCAAAGGTCTTGACCACACACACATTCAGTTGAATAACATATGTCTAATAATAACAACAATGAAATACTTCAGACTTTGCAGAAATTCCATACATTTTGTACATTTAAGTCATAAATTGTCTTCTGGATGGGTGAAACATCAGGTTAGGAGGGGAAGAGGAGTAAGCATACCATACAAACTGCATACAAGTTTTGGGTGCAACTGATACAGCTTTTCTCCTTTTCACATTCTCCACAACTGCATTTTCCCCTGTCTTGTCAGAGCTGGTAAAGCAAGTGGTAGTAAACTGAGTGGTAAGACAGGGATGGGTGCTAAAAGAATGTTCTTTTCCAGTTAGTAGAGAAAAATACTGGGATATTAACTGAAATAGGACAATGAGGGTAGCAATGTTTAGTAAGAAAATAGGAAAGATAATGTGGAAAACCAAGAGACAAGGAAATGGAAAAAGAGAAAGTCAGTTAACTGATTTTTCACAGAAGTACCTTTTCTATATAAGTACAACCAAAACCAAAAAATAAAGTAATACAATAGGAGAATTAATGGGATAAGTAGAGAAAAGGAATAAAGAAACAGGATGGAAGAAGAAAACGAGATGCTAATCTGTTCCTAAGGGTCAAGTATATCCCTCTAACAGTCAACATAGCTACAATTTTGCTTCTACTTTTGCCTCTAAGTGCTTCTGTAAAGTAAATAGCTAACCAGGCACCAGGCTGTTTAGGTTAGTTGATTGCTATTTGAGCTTCCTAGGTATTATGCTATCTCCCTGGCAAAAATTCTTCAGCTGCAAATATTTTTAGGCCTTGGTTGTGCTGTTGTTAAGGTCACAGAGAAGAGAGGCAATTGGAGAATATTTCTGAGTAGTGGTACTTTTCGTGATTTTAGACAATGCATTGTGATAAGCATTAAAATAACGTTGGGGTAAACTGGAACAAAAGGCAAGTTCAAAAAGTTATTTTCTCGGTTGAAGAACTTAGTGGGGGAGGGAACGAAGAAGGGCTGGAATTTGTACAACTCTTTAGCAGTCTGGCTGTGTTCTTTTGTCAGTGTTTTTATTGACTTTCAGTTCCAAAGAAACAATGATGCTTCAAGCTGTTCTCTGAAGTCTGGATATACCTTGGTGAGCTGAGACAGAATGCGTCACAGCTGGTAGCAAGGGCTAGATGTGTATACACACATTTGAGCTACAAGAACAAAAGAGTTGTGGTAATGCTCTTCTCACTCTGAAGTGCGATTGTTTCCATGTCTTTGAGTTTTGAATAACGGGGCTTCACACGTTATAAGGGCCATAAAAAAAAGTGATTGTTTGTGGCTGTGAAATAATTTATTGTTGTGTTGAAAATTTTCTCTCTCACTGGTTTATGTTTTCTCAGACTTGGAATAGAGAGTTAGGAGATGGACTTTCTGCTTGTGATATCTGCCGTTTTGAAAAGAAGGAGAGACCTAACGTCTGTACAAGTTGAAGTTAAATTGTAGTGGCTATGTGTTATAGAAGTATCTAACTGAGGAGGACAAAGTACTCGTCTTCATTTTGTGATTACTCAGAATCTAGGGACAATGATTTTATATATCCATCATAAAATGATGGGTAGAAGATCACTCTCTTACTACAAGGTAGCTATAACTGTAGACTCCAGTTAAATAGAATAAAATATGAAATTGATAATGAGTGTCAGTTTTTCATTCGACAACTAGTTTAATAGGTGTCTGATCAGATACAGTTTCTATCACATACTTTTATTTACTTTCATTTACTTGGTGAAGAGATGCCTGGGTTATTAATAAAACATAACTAACTATTGCTTTAATATGTTTGCTTAGAATAGTTCAAATAGTTTATGTTTGACATTCTCAAAATTCACCAGGACCTTAAGATTTGCAGAATATAATGAAAATGCAAAAAAAGAATTGGCATGAAGTGTAAGGACGGCTGTGCAAGTGAAGTTAGTTACGCTTCTAGAAACTGGCCACCCAAGAAGATCTGACAGAGAAAGTAAAGTATTAATAACATTATTAATCTACTGAGTTTTACTGCCAGTAAAACAAGTAGAGAAAGCAAGATCAGAGAGAAGTTATAAGGCAGCAACACAAATAACATAAGAGATTTACAGTTGTCAGAAAGATTACATGTGTGGTTCCTGTTAGCAAACTGTGAGTATATACAGGCAGAGCAGCTATGTGCCATGTCTAGATATTGCAGCTTGCAGTGGGATAAAGGGCGTAGCATCATTTAAACTGAGAATGTTTCTCTTAAATTCCCTGTGATTATTTATTAGAACCATCAGAAAACATTTTTCATGGGTTTTGGCAGAGGGAAGGGGAAGCTGAATTTTGAATTAATTAAATGGATTTCTTCCACTCTTACTCTGCAAAGTTCTGGTACCATGGCACTGTGCCATTGTTACTTCTCTGGGAAAATGTATGTATATATTTTATCAAACAGTTTCTATCATTTCAGAATATCTCAACCAATTGAGACTGTCGTTCATGAAAAGCTTAGGTCATAGTTTAAACTGTTCCTGTAAAACCACTCCTTTCCAGTCCAGCACCAGTCAGGGCAATGCCACATCATGCATTGTAATTCTCTAGTGTACTTTCTGCACGTATTCACATCAGTGCTTTGGTAGAAACAAATTAAGCTTTAATTAAGGGATACATATTATTTCTAATGCAGAATGAAAATTCTGCTCCAAGTCTGTGGTTTTCTATTAAGGTTCAGATTTAGTTGCCAGTTTTTGGTGAACACTTTTCTCTTAAGCACTATTTTACTTTGTTGTTCTTGCCTTCATGACACTCACCATGGCTTTCTCAGCTTAATAATCAGCATTAGTTTTCAGTATAATTTCTCAGTGATAAAAAAAAAAACAGACTGTAAAAGCTACGCAGACCTCCCTGGAAATCATATGAAGCTGCTTCATTTATTATTTCTTTTCCATTTAGATTATAGCATTGACTTAAAGGGCCAAAACAGAAGAAGGATGTGATTGCTAGAGGTACTGCATGTGCATAAGAAGCAGCAATTCCTACCTCCTCCATTCCTGGTCAAGACAGTAGGCTTGCACAGTTGGGAATCTGAAGGCCCAGCAGCTCTGACGATTTCAAAAAGATTGTCTAAAAAAGGAAAATACCGTGAGACCCTCTTGCTTGACATCAAATAGAATAAATAACTCATAGGAACTCTTTTTATACAGAACGTGTTCACTATGAACAAGGTCAAAGTAAATACAATATCTTAGGCATTAACTTCAACACAGAAGACTTT